>NC_089504.1:26628372-26979872 GCF_036850995.1 Saccopteryx leptura | reverse complement strand
TCTGTCCTCCAACTTCCCAGCCAAAGCCTGCAGGTTCTCTGCAGGTTCCCTGCCAAGAGTCGGGCCCCTGCCCCTGCACCCCTCCCTTCCCCGGGGCACCTCGCGGCCCAACCCCAAGGTCCACCTCTGTGTGGTAGAGAACTCTTCCGTCCGGGCCTCTGAAACCTGCCTCCCCTCTGCTTCCACCCACCGCTCCTGGGTCCGCTCCCCCCCAGAGACCCCACGCAGCAAGTCCAGTCCCCGCTTCCCTGAGGCTGGGAGAAATGCCCCAGTTCCCTGGGCCTGTGAAACCCGCACTGCAGGACCGAGGGGGCTGCAGGGGAGAGTGCTCCCTTAACAAACAGGGCTAGCCTTTCTGGTTAGGAGAGCTGTCTGGACAAAGGAAACCAATCCTGCTTGTCTTCTGAATCTGTAGCCCGATAGGAAAGGAACAATGGCCCCGGGAGAGGTGGGGGGAGGACCTGGCTCTTCACATCTTAATGAAGGTGTGAACTTTGAAGCTTTATTATGAACACTTGAAAGCCTACCCCTGGCTAAGCCCCGTTCAGCTGCTCACAGTCACCTGGATAATGAGGCCGCAGCTGTGTGGGAAGCCGCTGGGGCAGGAGAAGGGGAGAACCGGGGTTATCTGGAGGCAGGAGCCTGGCCGGTCCTGGCAGAAAAGCCACCCTTGGCTGCAGGCTCTGCCCCGTGACCGGGCCCTGGTGGCTTTCAGGGGACAAGGAACTCTCTGTTCCCACAGAAGGAGGGCAGTCAGTTACCCTATTAAGGACAGGAGAAAAGCCTGGAGAGTCCTTTTTTTAAAACAAAACAAAACAAAACAAAAAACTTCCTAGGTAAAAAAAAAAAAATAATGAGTCACACCTGATGGCGCCTTCCACCATCACGTCATTTCGATGCACACAAGAAGGCTCTGTGAGGCAGAACGGCAGTGGCTCCGGAAGTCAGTGTCCCCGCATAAGGTCACTTCTCCAGCAAATGGCAGGTCAACTAGTCCCAACCCAGGTCCCAGGTCTCTTTCCACCCTACAAGCAACTCTGCCCTTGAAGCCTTCAAGTCACGTCTCAAGGTAGCCCCGGTAATGTCAACGCATGATAACTACACGGACAAAAACCGCGATGGCAAAATAATAGCGTTACAGGCACGAGCGTGCGTGTGCCCGGTGCTTCAAAAGAGATGCCAGTGTTCGACAGGTCAGAGGTTAGAGCGCGGGAAGGTGCTGAGTGAGAAGGCCTAGCTCGGGAAGAAAGGAGAACTAATATTCTCAAATCCATCTTAAGAAAGCTAAAATTTCAGGTGTCTTTTATGTCAGGTGAAGGGAGGATGGGAGAGGGGAGAGGTGGGTGGGGACTATAGACAGGTAAGCAGGGAAAGGCTCCGAGGAGGAGGGGGAAATTTCTAGGTCCCTTGGTTCCTGGTAGCCCCCTGCCAATCCGAGTTCTGTTCTGGAGTCCTTACGTTGTGCACTCTTCCCCGATAAAGAAACTGCTCAAGTCTTAAGCAGAATCCCTCTAAATAATTAGCATGGCCATAGCAGAAGAGGGAGAGAGCCCGGAGAGGAAGGAAGCATTTCATTGTGACAGCAGTGTAACCTCGATCAGGTGCTTCCTGGGACATCGAAGCCCCACTGAAGATCCTGATCCACTTCCTCCTCAGCTCCATGGTCAGGGCTCCAGGAAGGGGCCTACTGGACAGAGCTGGGCCAGGAAAAAGTGTCTGAGGGGGACACTGGTAAAGGTGGACACATGTAGAAAGAGCACTTACCATATTTCCCCGTGTATAAGATGCACCTTAATTTTGGGGCCTGAAATTTGAAAAAAAAAAAAAAAAAGTATTATATAAGTTATTGAAGTCAAGTTTTATTCATCATAAAATTCATACAACTCTTCATCACTGTCAAAACTTCCATCCATTAGCTTGTCTTCATCTGTGTCTAATAATGAATTACTGTCTTCAACAATGAGCGCAAAAACAAGTGTGAAAAAGTGGGAAATGCAAGTAAAAAAAAATCTACAACCACTACGTAAGATGCACCCAGTTCTTAGACCCCAAATTTTTCGAGAAAAGGTGCATCTTATACATGGGGAAATACAGTAATTCTGAATTTGCCTATTTCTTTAGGGTTGGGGTCAAAACAAGAAGAATCTTGAAAAAAGTAAAATCAATGGATAGGAGATGACAAGAGGAGTAGAAAAAAGGGACTCTGGGAGCAGCGGGCATCCACTGCCCTCTGGGATTTGCAACATTCTGCGCCACAAGCTGATCCTTCCCCGGCGGTATATGGGGTCTTCATTCTCTGGCCACATTCCTTGATCAGGGTCGTCATCTATCTTGTTCAACTGGTCTCTCTGCTTTCAGGATTGGCCCCTTCTGTCTACTCCTAACCCTTTAGTTGAAACTATCTTTCCACCATACACATTTGATCATGTCTTACCCATGTTTAAAACTCTTAAGCATTCCCTCCGACTGCCCACAGGGTCAAGTCCAAATTCCTTAGGGTAGCACAGAAATCAGGCACCATCTGGCCCTGTGTCCTTCACATTCCTCTCTTTCTGTTCACCACTGAACCCACTGTCCAACCACCAACACTTCCTGCCACCCTTCAAACACACCAGCCTTCTCCTCCCTTCCCTTGGCCTCTGCATGAATTCTCCCCGAGATGAGGTGAACCTTGTCCTTCAACAGCCGGCTCAGTTATTACTTCCTCTCAAATGAAAGTTGGCATTTCTCTACTTTTGTACATAATGATGCATGTGTTCCTCAAGATGTGATGACTGTTAGTGCTGTTCTCTAGGTGTTTCTGTCCTCCCTGAAGTCCCTTCTGGGTCTGGTGGTAGGATCACACTTCCTGATTCCCATGTACTTAGATGGGGCCTTGTAACTGGTTCCAGTTCTGGACAACAAGTTCCCTAAAGAAGTGAGAGGTGGCACTTCCAGGCTAGAGAATTTAATCACCGTGAGAGACCATCAGATTCTTTTCCCTCTGGCCCTGCAATGGGCACTATCTGAGCTAGCCCTTCTCCATCAGCCCAAGTAACCTAGAAATTCTGATGAGCAGAAAGCTCCCACCATTGCCAAAATTCTCCTATCTCCTGCCAACTCGTGATGTATCTATTCTGCGTCCTCTGAGATTTGTCAATAAAGCCTAAACTAAGGTGGTGATTGGAAATGGCCAAACCATAAGAAAGTGGTCCAAACCATGACTCTGAGTCTTAAACAAGGCTGAGCCCCATCAGTATCCAAAAAAGGTAAGTGGCAGATACTCTGCCCCCTACTGCCACCCTGTCCTCTAGTTATCCTGGTCCCTTTCTGTCTGGATGTGACTCTGTCCTTGCTCTTTGCTCTATCCCTCGGTCTGCTCAGTGCACAGACTTCTCAGCTCTGCCTCTCATGAGAGTCCCTTTGACTAAAGGGTGAATGTTAACCTCCCTGGTTTTGACCTTCAGTGCTTCTAGCTATTTTTTTTTATTTCTTATAATATAAAGGACCATGGACCCCTGAGGATGTCCATGTCCTCATCCCCAGTCCTTGCATGGCAACAGAGATATTGCAGATGTGGTTAACGGTATGAGCCTTGAAAGGGGGAGATCAATCTAGATTGCCTGGGTTTGCCCGATCTGATCACAGTAGTGCTAGTAAGTGGAGATGCTCCCCCAGCTGAGGCAGAGATGGAGTTGTGACCATGGAAGAAGGTCAGAGAGATGTAACATTGTTGGCTTTAAAGACTGAAAAAGGGACCCATGAGCCAAGGAATCTGTTCTCTGGAAACTGGAAAAGGCAAAAAATAGATGTTCCTCTTCCACCTTCAGAAAGGTCAGCCCTGCTCACACCGTGACTTTAGCCCAGTGAGACCTGTATTGAACTTCCGACCTCCAGAACTAAGAGACAATCGATCTGTGTTGCCTTAAGCCACCATGCTCATGGTGCTTTGTTATAGCAGCAGCAGGAAACTAATACACCACCACCCCATTAGTCTGCTCTGTTAAGCTCCCCTATCTGATGGGGCCTGGGCCTCAGAGACATTCCCCAACTTGCCCGTGAGGTGGGACAGAATGACAGAAGCATGTTGTAAGCCAAAGGCCATCCAGACTGGGAAATTATGAGAACAGAGTTATACATGATAGCACATGGTAGAAACACAGCCCCTGGGAGGTGGAAATCCTGCCTTCGTCATACTGACTCTGTCTACTTATCCAGTTGATTGCTGAATCTCTGAAACAGGAGGGTTTCATTTGTTTTTCTAGATGATCTTCTCTGGCCTTTACTTCCCATGCCTGAGGTCTCCAGGGCCACTGTCCATTTCACCGAGAGACAGGGAGGAAAGCAAGGCCATGGCATCAAGGGTGCCAGCCACATAGTCTCTGCTCTGTTCCCGAGATGAATGGTGGGAGTATTTGCACTACAGAAATTGGCAAAACACTGGAAACCAGGGCCTGATTTATTGTTCTGTTGCTTGTCTAGAGCAGAGGCCAGTAAACTACAGTTCATGGGCCGGATCCAGCCCCTGCCTGTTTTGTACAGTCTACTGTGAGCTCACAGGCTAGCATGGCGAGCTGCAGAAACCAAGCTGGGCATCCCCCTCTGCCTTACATCCCCTCTGCTACCAGCACCTGCTCCCCTGGCCAGTGGCCATACCTCGCCACTGCCCAGGATCCATGCTGGTTGCCACCTACCCACTGGAAACTCTGTTGTTGGCAACTGCTGAGCCCTGAGCAGTAGAATCTCAGTCCAGGAGTTGGAGACTTGGCAAGTCTCTGTGCGTCTGGTCAGCATCCCAAGTTAAGAAAGCTGGGCTCTTTAGGAGAAGAGAAAGGTATACCAGAATCTGGGTGTCACCTGGACAGAGAGTGAAACTGACCTTGATGGTCAACATGAGCTGCTGCTCTTCTTCCGGGCAAAGCCCTTGTGAAAAGCATGGCTCCTTACTGGGGGCCGGCCTCGGGCTGGGAGAAGTGCGGGCTGGTGGTGACGGCAGTTGGTCTCTCAGGCTCTGACAGTAGCTCAGTTGAGCAGGCGAATCAGCAGTTATAGCCCAGTTTGTGAGTACCATAGGGTGCATGGAGGCAGCTAGCTGGATCCTCAAGGAGGGCAAGAAGGACTGGGCTAGCAAAGGGACACATTTGTAAGGGAGAGGAAACGGAGTTCTCCATGGAGTTCTGTTCTACCTTAGTTGGGCCAGGTCAAAAAATATTCAAACACAAGCGCCATGTGCGGAAGAATGTTCTGTTTCCTCGATGGGGGAGAGCACACTATACTGGAATGGGGCCAACTTCTGGCTTGCCTCATCTCCCAGGATTAATTTTAATGGCCTCCCAGAAAGATTTTCATACTACACTTCTTGGACAGAAATGTGTGAGGGTTCCCAGCAGAGAACTAGAAACAGATGCCTTCCTTCCAGCTGACGGATTGTTGGCCGGGAGAGAGAAACTGGGCGGGTCCACATTCCCACTGAGTCAGAAAGGCCGGGGCCAACCCAGAAGACTCAAGAGGTGAGACTCCATCCTAGCACATCCCAGATAAGGGACCAGTTTATTCCGGGCCTGTAATGTCTCTCATTTTATGCTGCGCCTGCCCATGTGTGGCCCTGCTTACACAACTTGGCTTTGAGGAAGGAATACAGATTCTAAAGTTAGATCAACCTAGGTTCAAATCCTGCTTCTGCTACTTACCATTGAGAAGCTATACAAACCACTTCAGATCTCAGAACCTCAGTCTTTTCATCTGTAAACTGGGATGAATTATAACTACCAGAGGAAGTAGCTGTGAAGAGGAAATGAAATCTATGTGAACCCTGACACGTGCAAGGCCCTGACTAAACAGTACCGATGGTGCTAGCGCCGCAGACTCACAAGAGCCAATCGGTAAATACTTGGGAATCTTGCCGGCCAGCGATTGGTTAAACCACTGGCAGCCTGAAATCATCCCTGGCGTGCGTCTTTACACCACAAAAATAGGCAAATGCTGTCCATCAAGGATTTTTTCCTGGAGGTTCAGTTTACCAACACAACACTTTTTATTATGATCTCTCTTCCTGTTTCTTACATCCTGGAAAAACCCCTGTGAAATAGGATTGTTGCCCCTACTTCATAGGTAAGAAAAGTGAGATTTAGGCTAAATGACTTGTCCAGAGTCAACAAGTCATAACTATCCAATTTTCTTTCTTTCCTTCTTTCTTTCTTTCTTTCTTTCTTTCTTTCTTTCTTTCTTTCTTTCTTTCTTTCTTTCTTTCTTTCTTTCTTCTTTCTTTCTTTCTTTCTTTCTCTCTCTCTCTCTTCTTTCTTTCTTTCTTTCTTTCTTTCTTTCTTTCTTTCTTTCTTTCTTTCTTTTTTGTTTACAAATCTCCTATCATCTCCTCTCCACCACGGCAGCATAAGTCTAAGTTGGCTTACACACAGATCCCATTGTGGCTTCTGTTACCCCTTTTCCAGCCATCTTAGAGCAGATATGACCTTTCAGGGCCCCGGCTACCCCCCAGACCACTTGAGTTTGTCTTTGCTTCAGAAAACCACAGCTCTTTGCCAACTACAGGAAGGTCCAACCACGTCTTCAAGGGTTCATGTTTGTTAATTTCACTGTGTACTTATCACTGCCTTTCTACAGACACTTCATGGTCTATAGTGCGCCCTTACGCTAAGTGGCTTCAAGGGCTCGGGAAACATTATCTCTGTCCCTCCACAGCCCAGTGGAGAGGGTGGGAGACCAGGACCTTTATTTCACAACTGAGACGAGTGACTTGGCCAAGGTCGCTTGAGGAATTGGGGGCAGTGGCAGTGACTGTATTTTTTCTTCTGCCTAGGCTGCTCCAGCCACTAGTGACAAGCAGAGCAGCAGCTGCAGCCTCTCTCCTGAAGGAAGAGAAAATGTCAAGGGCTATCAAGATTCTAGCTGCAGGGCACAAACTCATTACCAGCTAGGGTTGAGGATAAAAAGAAAAATCCCCTGTATGATACACCACCATCCAATTACGAGCTTCACCCAGGCTTGAAGCAGTTGACATGGTCCACAATCAAGATTCTAAACCCAGTCTGGGTGAGGGCATAGTTTGCATTCTCTGGCTGTGGGGTGAACCTGAAGTAGAACTGGGAAAAGAGAAAAGAAGAATAACATGGAAGGAGGTTCATGCTACCAGATTATTTGAGCTGACATTATTACTGTCACGCCCAGTGATTAAGAAGAAAATAAAGGCAGAGTCCCACTTGTCTACTTTGATTATCAGAAACGCTCTGTGTTGATTACTAACGTCTGCTTGCAGTTGAGGGCAAAGGAGAGGGAGCCAACCAGCTGAAAGCAGGGAAATCACTCCAGGGGCCCAAGGTCTGGGTAAATGAAATGCAACAATACAGGGGTGTGCTTCCAGATAAAGAGGTAAATAACAGGCAGGGAAGGGGGCTTTGATTAGACGGGTGGGAAGGGGATTCTGGCCTACCTGGCAGATTTGGAGAACGGCCTCTGTTGAGAGGCTCAGGGCAGAGGGATGAAAAAGAAGACGATGCATTAGGTATGAGATTATGGTGTCGGCCTCGGGAGACGTGATAATAAGTACTGTTGGGAACAGTGTTCAAGAGGGCTTCTGTGGATAGAGAGGAAAATGGGGCCAAACAAAAGGGACCTCAGAGCCAAGCAGGGAAAGATCAGAAGATGGGAAGCTAGCCTCTGCTTGAAAACCACTGTGATCCGCATGGGAAAGAAGGGGGTGGGCTCTGAGGCCACGCGACCCCAGCACATCAGCGAAGACCCCCAGCAGCCAGTACTGACTGGGCACCTAGCAGCTCTCAGCCTGCACCAAGACCCTGGTGGTGGCCACGCCATTGCCTAAAGAAATTGTGCAACCCCCAATCAAATAGTCCAGGTGAAAGCACTGTGAGCAGTTGAAGTGGTGCTGATAGTGGGGGGGAAATGCTAGGCTTGAAGTCTGGAGACAGGGCTCTGTCCCTCCTCATCTGTACAATGGGGGTAATGACATAGGTCATACTTGGGAGAGGAGGTGAGGGTGGGGGGAGGAGAGAATTTAATATAAGGGGAATGAGGTAGCTTATTGTATACAGTTCCAGTGAGGACTGGAACTGTAAAAGCAGCATGCTACAAATCAAAGCAGAGATAGGCAAGGTCACATGAAAGAGACACCAGCAAGAGTTTGACTAAAGGTATTAATATCTCCAAAGAACACACCTGTGTGGTGGAAGGGGGCTTCTGGAAAATGGAAGCATGACAAGGAGGACAGACCAGGCCCGAGCCTCTCCCAGTGAGTTCAGACAATGTCCAACCACAGACCTAGAGTATTCTGGTTCCACGGACAAGACTACACCTACAGAGGTCATCTTAGGATGAAGTTGTTCCATACTCTAACCGTCTAACTCTGTGCCTTGGTTCTGTGCTCAACAGCTGATCTTTAACATGGCTTATTCTACCAGGGAACAGCTCTGCTCATTTACTTTCCCCTGGGTCAGCCCCAGAAGAATGCGTTGGCCTTACTCAGAGAGCAGGGCCCCCCTCCCCCCCGCAGTGTTCACCAAGCTTTTCCTGGGTGAGCAGACTAGGAGGGGAGGAGCCCTGCTGCCCAAGCAGAACTCTGGCATGGCATGAGGTTGTTCTGCCAGGAACCTGCTGGGCTCTGAGGCACAAAGCTGCACCAGACACTGTCCTTGTCTTTGAAGAACCAGTTGATGGGGAAGCCAGGCATACTAACAATAGAATGTGGTAAATGCTGAACAGAGACCTGTAGTTCAATGACTCTGTGCCTTTGCCCCTCAGCTATAAAATGTGGTAATGGCACAAAGAAGTTTATACATGTGAAGCATTCAAAACAGCACAGGCATGTACAAAGCTCTCAGTAAAGGTTAGCCATGAGCAATGGCTGGGCATGGTAGCATGCATCCCCACTTCCCTAGCCTCTTGACTTGGAGACTTTTATTTCTTAATGTTATTTTTACCACTGTAATGTGCTTCATCATTATTAATATTATATGATTATCAGGCTATAAACACTATTGTACATGCAAACGGAAAAAACAACAGCTTTGTTCAAGACTGAAATAATAATTTATAAAATAGGGAACAGAAAGATCTTCTAACATTCAGTTTATTTTAATACTTTCCAAATAAATGCCAAGAAAGGCAGTGTTTATAAATAGTGTTCAAAACAGCCCCCTTCCCTTTCTGGGTGAATGTGAACCAGCTTGTCAATGTCCCCATTGTGCAGGTCCCAGAGCTGGATGTAATTAAAACTCCTATTACCCAGGAAAACTTGCAGCAGCGTACTTGGTCTGACACATATAATGATTTGTTAACTCAATCTGCAAGTGTAGAGTAACTGTGTGCCCGGAAGATGGGGTGGGAGTGAATGTGACAGTATGGGGGCCATGTCTGCCCTTAAAAAGCTTATAATCAAATGGATGGGCTGCATATGGGAGGGGCTAATTATGGCCAGGCAGAAATGCAGGAATGCTAAGTAAACATTCAGCAGCTGGAAGCACCAATCTCTGAACTCTTTGAGGGCAAAGTTAGGGCTGTGTCCCGTCACCTGTAGTGTAAAGATGTCCTAGCATGGTGACTGGAAATCAGAACTCTGGAATCAGAAAACCTGGGTATAAATCCCAGCCCAGGCTCTTGCCAATTGAATGACCTTGGTTGGGTGAGCCAGTTAACTTCTCTAAACCTCAGTTTCCTTATATTTAAAACAAGGATACTAATAGTAACTATCCTCATAGGGATATCACATTGGGATAATATCTCTATTATCTCATAATAATAATCACTGTTTCACTGGATGAAGGCTGAGATAATGGATGTAAACACATATCACAATACCTGCCACATAATCAAGCGGTGTCAATCTTTCTCTGCTCACTTCCCCTAACACCTAGCATAGAGCTAACCCACAATAGGCACCACTGGTAAACGTTGGAAGAATAAAAAAATGCAACAATAAAAAAAATAGTAAATAAATAATTAATGAGACAAATTACTGTGTGGAGGAAATAAAGATGAAAAAGTGATTACTCTTGCTTAAGGAAACAAGGTTTCCCAGAAGATGTGGCATTTAAGAGAGCCCTAAAAGTTGGGTGGAGCAGAGTAGATACTCATGAAATGAGGGTGGAGCCTTGAGAACTATCAAAGTCTGTGGACTTCTCTTTGCGGGAAAGAAGGGCCAGTGAAGATTTTAGTCGAGGGGTTTGATATAATTTCTGTCTGTTATAGTGCCATCTGGCCACACACAAAGAATAAAGTCATAGGAGAAGAGAGTGAAAGTTGGAAGAACAATAAAGAGGTCAAAACAATAGCCCAGGAAGTCTGACCTGGGGCAATGGCAGTGGGGATGGGAATGAGGAGAAGGATGAGGATGAATAGAATGTGAGGGGTAAGGGAGAGGGGGAGGAAATGAAAATTTCGAGGCTTCTCACCTGGGTGACTGACATAGCCTTTATTATAGAGACCATTATTAAATCACAGAGAGAAAATGGCACATAATGTTCAGTTATTTGTCCTGAATCATATAATCCTAGATGATCATGGTAGATGAAACCAGCCCCCAAACATTCACCATCTGCTGCACCAATTTCGCTCATCTGTGTCCTAATTCCAAAGCAGCTTCGGGACTTGTCTTACTCTTAGAAAGGTCGGACTTAACACTGATTTAAAATCTGCTTTCCCATCATTTCCAACCATTGGTCCCAGTTTGGCTTCTGGAAACGCAGATCAGATTTGGTCCTTCTTCTCTACGATTGCCTTTTGAATCTAGCTGAATAAATAAGAATACCATCTTAATTTTTCTACTTTGTCCATAAAAATGACTTGCTGATATCAAAATATAATGTGTGTACTTCTCTCTGCTCTATTATTCTATTAAACCTATCCTCTCCCCTGAATGAGGAGAGGGTCTAGTTATGTTAGGGGTCACAAAATGGACATTATTGACCATCAAATTTTGTACGGCTGCTCAAGAACTATTTAATAATCTATTCTAGAACTTTCCCTAAGGTCACCAAGTTAACTGCCCAAGTTCAACGGTAATGGAAAAGCCCCTCTGGAATCTCACAGAGCCACCATCACTCTAAGGAAAAGCGAGTGCTACTTTTGTGTCTCTGACCACAAGCCCGGGCTACCCAGCAGACCTCTGTCTGCCAGTCCTTCTCATGACATGCTCTTTGCGTGGCTGGTCCTTTCTCATTGTTTGGCTTTCAGCTGAAATACCTCCCCTCTCCAGGAAGGCCTTCCCTGACCACCTGATCTAGATTCACTCCACTCCCAACACTTTCCAGTTACTCTGTTTTATTGTTTGTGTAGGCATTTAAAAAGTATCTAAAATGATTTTGCTCATTTGTTTGCCACTATAAAAATATAAACTGCCCGAGGGTGGGATGTTGCCTTGTTACCTGTTGAGGTTCAGCACCGAGAATGCTGCCTGGCACAGAGCTGGTGCTTCGTAAGCATAATAAGTGTATGAATGGCCACCAGCTCAGCATTCTCACGGCCCAGCATCCAACCTTTCCAGCTTTCACACACTGCAGGATGACGTTGTTGCTTTCTCCCAAGTTTCTGTCACATCCACTTTGCCAAGCAATTTTTCCTAGTTGGTCAGAATTAGGTCCAGAACAGAAGTTCCCCAAGTCTCTTCCGCTCCTGGCTGAAAGATGAAATTATCAGCCAAGTCGAGTACGGCAAATGAGTCAGTGGCCCTGTGTGAGGCCAAAGGAAGCTTCCGACAGGGACTGCCTCCGCACTGCTCCTTATGCGGGAAGGTCTCATCTCCCAGCTGTCTCCTACCATCACACACGCTCCCCAGCTTCAGCAAGAGGCTGGGTCTGCTCTGATGACTATCTGTCCTCCTGTTCCCTGACTCTGGTTCCTGATTCCTGGCCTTAGTGATTGACATAAGGCCATACTCTGATAGCAGTTTTAACCATAGAGTCATTGTATTTCATTGGTTGCATGGGTCAGAAACCACTCAAACTACACAAAATAATAAGAAGAGTGGTTGGAAGTCAACAGGGAGTCTCGTGGAACCCAAGGAAGTAGTCAGGCAACTATTGCGTGTCTCTGTCTCTGTCCCTCCCTGCCTCTCCGGAGCCACATGCTCTTATACCAGCTGGCTTCTTGCTCATGGTTACTCTACTCTCTTAAAACTCGGACTTACATGTGTTGTGGCTTTCCCTTTGTCATGCTTCAACCTTCTCCCAATTCTGTAGGACCCTTCAGCTGAAATACCCACCACGGATTGACCATATTCTCTATTGATTCAACTGTGCAACAGAAAAAGAAAAATCTGAAAGGTCACCAATCAGCCAATGAATTGTCTTATTATTTCAGGTATTTATCTTTGGTTCAATAAGGCGTGGATAGAGCAGCCATCGTGTTCATATAGATGCTTTTCACAAAGGTGGCAAGTGGGATTTCTTAAAGTGGAGAGTGTAGAAAAGGGAGCGATCTCAAAACATTCTAATATGCGTAGCCTATCCTTGATAAGGTAACTGTTTCTGGCTGGGCCCTCCTTTCTCTCTGGACTGGAGCCCAGTACAATCCTAGACCTAAACTCTCTCCCCAAGGTGTGTGTGGGGGCGGGGGGCAGTCCCTATCCCTCTAAATGTTAGATTTCTGTTGCTTCTCTAATCAGCCAAACCCAGTCACACCTGGGTTTCATTGGATACAGTTGGTCTCAACCATAGGCAGCACTACCACTACGAGAGGCATTTGGAAATGTGTGAGGGAGACTTTGGGTTGACCCCAAGACTGGAGATAGTTGCTGGCCTTTAGTAGGCAGAGGCCAGGGACCCTTAACTTCCTACAGCATGCAGGACAGTCTCTCCTAGCAAAGATGTGTACTGTCCAAAATGCCAGCAGTGCTTCCACTGAGGAACACAACAGACTGACAGATACGTTCCATCAATCCTCCATGTGTATGTGGCACCTTTGTTGCCTGCGACTATGCTAGTCTGGGGACACAAAGATACATATATGCTGGGTATGTTTACTTATATATGATAAAGATAAAGATAATCCTTGCTCTGGAGGCTCTCGTGGCCTAAATGGGAAGAGAGTCATCTACACAAATAACACCAAATGGGAAAAGAAAGGAAAACATTAATTCTAGATTTAAAAAAAAAAAGCTATATAAGATAGGAAACCTAATCATAGCACACTATTTGACTCAGCATGAGAAAAATGCAATCAGAATAATGTAAACTCTACCAGTTTAATGAGAAATTGAGAGGTAACTCATTTGGGAGGACAAAGGGATTGGGAAGTAGAGTAATGTTTGCATAAGAAGACCAAATACGCATTCACTATAAAAAAAAGGTGGATAGATAATTTGAAGAACCCTCAGCACAGCTGTCCAAGTATATTATTTAGGAACATGGAGGTAATCTCAGAAGACAGAGATAAGAGACCCTTTGTGGCTGCCTCTGAAAGACAGGGTAGTAGAGCAGAGTTCAGCTGGGTTTTGGTAATAAACCTTTAAGTAGTATTTAAATTTCTGATCTATGTCAAATATTGTGATGGCGGGCGATGGAGTAGGCAGATGTACCAACTTCCACCTCCCAGAACCAAAGTGGATTACAAACTAATTTTAAGAACCATCATCTGGAAAAACCGACTTTGGACTAAACTAAGAGGACTCTTCAACCAAGGAACACTGAAGAAGCCACACTGAGACTGGTAGAAAAAGCAGAAACGTGGAGAGGGCTGCCCAGCTCCCCAGAGTGAACGGCAGCTGGAGAGACTCGCGTGGCAGGAAGTGAGTTTAGCAGAGAGGGGAAGGTCCTGAGCCCCAGGAACAAAGCCCCAGTCTGCAGCCTCAGAGCCTAGAAGAGGTGTATGGACAGTATTTAGCTGGAAACAAGACAGGATACTGTTTGTGAGAATGGTCTGATTTCTCAGACCCAGGATTATTCTTAAAGGGACCGCGCAGAAAACCTCTCTCACGACCACTCACCTGGAGCTCCGGGGGATGGGGAGAGAGGAAAGGACCAGAGTAGCAGGAAGAGAGTGTAATCTAGGAGGCACATGGAGAAACATTTTGGGAGACAGCCACCCTAAACCCTGGGACGAGTCACTCCCCAAATCTGAAGTGAATATTTCCCCTGTAAACAGCAATACCAGCAAAGGGAAGCAGAACACCAACCAAACAAGCTCTCCCGTGGCACTCAGAGCAGAGTCATTTAGAACAGTGGTTCTCAACCTGTGGGTCACGACCCACAGGTTGAGAACTGCTGGCTTAGAAGGAGGGAGCTTTCAGTAGTGACTTTTAGGGTCTGAGCTGCAGCACCCCCACCCACACGGCTGAGGGCTCACCCGAGTGTGGGCGGTGGCAGGACAAAGAAGCGTGGTTTTGTCAGCAAGGGCAGAAGCTGGCTGGCCACCACTGGGCCCAGTTGTGAGCTCAGTCTTGCCCAGCTGGGGAGGAGGGGACATGCAAAAGTGGTCGAGCCCAGCTGCGGGCTGCCTGCAACCCAGCCTGTGGGGGAAGGGCAGGAGCCCCAGAAGGGGTGGAGACCTGCCCTTGAGCAAGGGCACAGGAGCACAGCCCTAACTCACCCGTAGAACCGAGGCTTGTGGCCTGACTTGGGAGCCGGCTCCTCCTGCGGGGGTGGAGCCAAAAGCCCAGAACAGGTAGAGTCCCGCTACTGAGCATGGGCATGCAGTCCTGCCCAGCCTGTGGAGCCAAGGCTTGCAGCCATCCCATGAGCGGGCTCCTCCTGCAAGGGCAGGGCGAAAGCCCGGAATCAGGCGGAGACCTGAGGCAGAGTAAAGGTGCTCACCCCTGCCCTCACAGGGGTGGGGTGAAGGCCAAGGCCATCGAGGCTTGTATACCCGAACACGTGATGACAGCCATCCCGTGAAGGAGAGGCAGAAACCACAGCAACAGCCCCAGTGGGAAGGCACTAGCAATGCCCATACCTGAATCCCTAGGCAGCAACAGCAGAGGGGGTGGCGGGCCTGCAGACAGACCACACCTAGCGAACACAGAGGCCACACCCAGTAGACTCCAGTGGCCAAAACTTTCTTTTACATAGACAAAATGAGAAGGCAGAGAAATGCAACACAAATGAATCAAGAAAAATCCCCAGAAAAGGACCTGAATGAGTCAGATATAACCAAATTACCAGATGCAGAGTTTAAAATAATAATTGTTAGGATGCACAAAGATATTAGAACAACAGTAGATGGTCATTACAAATACCTAAATAAAGAGATAGCAAATATAAAAAAGGACATTGAAATAATAGAAAAGAATCAGACAGAAATGACAAATACAATATCAGAAATGAAGAACACAATGGAAGGAATTAAAAGCAGGATGGATAAAGCTGAGAATAGAATCAACGAGTTAGAGGACAAGATAAATGAAGGCACAGAAGCAAAGCAGAAAAAAAAAAGACTCAAAAAGTCTGAGGAAACTCTAAGAGAGCTCTGTGACAACATGAAGAGAAATAACATCTGCATCATCGGGATTCCTGAAGAAGAGAAAGAACAAGGAATAGACTATGTTCAAACATATCATAGCTGAAAACTTCCCTCAATTAAGGCAGGAAAATATCTCACAAGTTCAAGAAGCACAGAGAACTCCATTAAAGAGAAACCCAGCCTGACCTGTGGTGGTGCAGTGGATAAAGTGTCGACCTAGAAATGCTGAGGTCGCCAGTTCGAAACCCTGGGCTTGCCTGGTCAAGGCACATATGGGAGTTGATGCTTCCTGCTCCTCCCCCCTTCTCTCTCTGTCTCCTCTCTCTCTCTCTCTCCTTTCTAAAATTAATTAAAAAAATAAAAATAAATTTTAAAAAAAAGAGAGAAACCCAAAGAAATCTACACCAAGACACATCATAATTAAAATACCAAAGCTAAGTGATAAAGAGAAAATATTAAAAGCTGCTAGAGAAAAAAAGACTATCACCTACAAAGGACCTCACAAAAGGATGACTTCCGACTTCTCAACAGAAACACTTGAGGCCAGAAAGGAATTGCAAGAAATATTCAAAGTAATGCAGAACAAGAGCCAAGACTACTTTATCTAGCAAGGCTATTGTTTAAAATTGAAGGAGAAATAAAAAGCTTCCCAGACAAAAAAAACCTCAAGGAATTCACTACAACCAAACCAATGCTGCAAGAAATGCTAAGGGGCCTGTTGTAAACAGATTAAAGGAGAAAAAGAATATAGCAAAAGAGGAATACAGTTTTAAAAAATAAAATGGCAATAAACAACTACATATCCATAATAACCTTAAATGTAAATGGATTAAATGATCTGATCAAAAGACATAGGGTAGCCGCGTGGATAAGAAAACAGGACCCGTATATATGCTGTCTACAAGAGACACACCTTAAAACAAAAGATGCACATAGTCTAAAGATAAAAGGATGAAAAAATATTTGACACAAATGGAAATGAAAAAAAAGCTGGGGTAGCAATACTTATATCAGACAAAATGGACTTTAAAACAAAGGCTATAGTAATAGATAAAGAAGGTCACTACATAATGATAAAGGGAGCAATCCAACAGGAAGATATAACCATTATAAATATCTACGCACCTAATATAGGAGAACCGAAATATATAAAACAGACATTGAAGGATTTAAAGGACAGGATCAACAGCAATACTATAAAGGTAGGGGCTTTCAATACCCCACTAACATCACTAGATAGATACTCAAGAAAGAAAATTAACAAAGAAACAGCAGACTTAAAGGACATACTAGATCAACTCGATTTAATAGATATCTTCAGAACCTTTCACCCTAAAGCAGCAGAATATACATTCTTTTCAAGTGCTCATGGTACATTCTCTAGGATAGACCACATGTTAGGGCACAAAGCGCTCTCAACAAATTTAAGAAGATTGAAATCATATCGAGCACTTTCTCTGATCACAATGGCATGAAACTAGAAATCAACCACAATAGAAAAACTGAAAAATACTCAAACACTTGGAAAGTAAATAGCATGTTATTAAATAATGAATGAGTTAACAATGAGATCAAAGAAGAAATTAAAAAAATTCCTAGAAACAAATGATAACAAGCATACATCAACTTAAAATTTATGGGACACAACAAAAGCAGTCCTGAGAGGGAAGTTCATAGCATTACAGGCATACTTCAAGAAGCTAGAAAAAGTTCAAATAAACAACTTGACCCTGCATCTAAAAGAACTAGAAAAAGAACAGCAAGTAAAGCCCAGAGGTGGTAGAAGGAAGGGAATAATAAAGATCAGACCAGAAATAAATGACATAGAGGCTAAAGAAACAATACAGAGGATCAATGAAACCAGGAGCTGGTTCTTTGAAAAGGTAAACAATATCAATGAACCTTTAACCAGACTCACCAAGAAAAAAAGAGAGAGGACTCAAATAAATAAAATTAGAAATGAGAGTGGAGAAATAACAACTGACACAACAGAAATACAAAATATTGTAAGAAAATACTATGAAGAACTGTACGCCAAAAAACTAGACAACTTAGATGAAATGGTCAAATTCCTTGAAACATATAATCTTCCAAAAATTAATCTGGAAGAATCAGAAAACATAAACAGAAAACAAAACATAAACCAATTACAACAAATGAGATTGAAACAGTTATCAAAAAACACCCAAAAAAGAAAAGTCCTGGGCCTGATGGCTTCACAAGTGAATTCTACCAAATATTCAAAGAAGAACTAACTCCTATCCTTCTTAAGCTATTACAAAAAATTCAAGATGAAGGAAGACTCCCAAGCTCCTTTTATGAGGCCAGTATAATTCTGATTCCAAAACCAGGCAAAGACAACACAAAGAAAGAAAATTATAGGCTAATATCCCTGATGAATTTAGATGCTAAAATCTTCAACAGGCCTGATCAGGTGGTGGCGCAGTGGATGGAGCATCGGTCTGAAATGCAGAAGGACTCAGGTTCAAGACCCTGAGATCACCAGCTTGAGCGCAGGCTCATCTGGCTCATGCAAGGGGTTACTCGATCTGCTGAAGGCCGGCGGTCAAGGCACATATGAGAAAGCAATCAATGAACAACTAAGGTCTCGCAATGAAAAACTGATGATTGATGCTTCTCATCTCTCTCCATTCCTGTCTGTCTGTCCCTATCTATCACTCTTTCTCTGTAAAAATTAAAAAAAAAAATTTTAAAATAAAATAAAATCCTCAACAAAATATTAGCAAACCAGATCCAGCAATATATGAAAAAAATCATACACCATAATCAAGTGGGATTTATTCTTGGGAGGCAAGGCTGGTACAATATTTTCAAATCAATCAATGCGATTCATCACATAAACAAAAGGAAGGAGAAAAACCACATGATAATTTCAATAGATGCAGAAAAAGCATTTGATAAAATTCAGCACCCATTCATGATCAAAACTCTCAGCAAAGTGGGAATACAGGGAACATACCTCAACATGATAAAGGCCATCTATGACAAACCCACAGCCAACATCATACTCAATAGGCAAAAATTAAAAGCAATCCCCTTAAGATCAGGAACAAGGCAGGGGTGCCTCCTTTCACCACTCATATTCAACATAGTTCTGGAAGTCCTAGCCACAGCAATCAGACAAGAAAAAGAAATAAAAGGCATCCAAATTGGAAAAGAAGAAGTAAAACTATCATTATTTGCAGATGATATGATCTTGTATATAAAAAAACCCTAAAGTCTCAGTCAAAAAACTACTGGACCTGATAAATGAATTCAGCAAGGTGGCAGGATATAAAATTATTACTCAGAAATCAGAGGCATTTTTATACACTAACAATGAACTGTCAGAAAGAGAAATTAAGGAAGCAATCCCCTTCACCATTGCAACCAAAAAAATAAAGTACCTAGGAATAAATTTAACCAGGGAGATTAAAGACTTGTACTCAGAAAATTATAAAACATTGATAAAAGAAATCAGGGAAAATACAAACAAGTGGAAGTATATACCATGTTCATGGTTAGGAAGAATAAACATCATTAAAATGTCTATATTACCCAAAGCAATTTATAAATTCAATGCAATACCTATTAAAATACCAATGACTTACTTCAAAGATATAGAACACATATTCCAAAAATTTATATGAAACCAAAAGAGAACATGAATAGCCTCAGCAATCTTGTAAAGGAAGAATAAAGTGGGAGGTATTACACTTCCGGATCTCAAGTTATACTACAATGCTATTGTACTCAAAACAGCCTGGTACTGGCATAAGAACTGGTATATAGATAAATGGAACAGAACTGAGAACCCAGAAATAAACCCACACTTTTATGGACAACTGATATTTGACAAAGGAGGTAAGAGCATACATTGGAGTAAAGGCAGCCTCTTCAACAAATGGTGTTGGGAAAATTGGACAGCTACCTACAAAAGGATAAAACTAGACCACCACCTTACACCATTCACAAAAATCAACTCAAAATGGATAAAAGACTTAAATGTAAGCCGTGAAACCATAAGCATCTTAGAAGAAAACATAGGCAGTAAGCTCTCTGACATCTCTCGCAGCAATATATTTGCTGATTTTTCTCCATGGGCAAGTGAAATAAAAGACAGGATAAACAAATTGGACTATATCAAACTAAAAAGCTTTTACACAGCTAAAGACAATAAGAATAGAATAAAAAGACAAACTACATAATGGGAGAATATATTTGACAATACGTCTGATAAGGGATTAATAACCAAAAATTATAAAGAACCTGTAAAACTCAATACCAGGAAGACAAACAATCCAATCAAAAAATGGGTGAAAGAAATGAATAGACACTTCTCCAGAGAGGACATAAAGATGGCCAATAGGCATATGAATAAATGCTCAACATCACTAATCATTAGAGAAATGCAAATTAAAACCACAATGACATATCATCTCACACCAGCCAGAATGGTGCTCATCAACAAAACAACACAGAATAAGTGCTGGCGAGGATGTGGAGAAAAGGGAACCCTCCTGCACTGCTGGTGGGAATGCAGACTGGTGCAGCCTTTGTGGAAAACAGTATGGAGATTGCTCAAGAAATTAAAAATCGAACTGCCTTTTGACCCAGCTATACCACTTTTAGGAATATACCCCAAGGACACCATAGCACTGTTTGAAAAGAAGAAATGCACCCCCATGTTTATGGCAGCAGTGTTCACAATAGCAAAGATCTGGAAACAGCCCAAGTGTCCGTCAGTGGACGAGTGGATTAAAAAGCTTTGGTACAGCCTGACCAGGTGGTGGCGCAGTGGATAGAGCGTCGGACTGGGATGCGGAAGGACCCAGGTTCGAGACCCCGAGGTTGCCAGCTTGAGCGCGGGCTCATCTGGCTTGAGCAAAGAGCTCACCAGCTTAGACCCAAGGTCGCTGGCTCCAGCAGGGGGTTACTCAGTCTGCTGAAGGCCCGCGGTCAAGGCACATGTGAGAAAGCAATCAATGAACAACTAAGAAGTCGCAACGTGCAACGAGAAACTGATGATTGATGCTTCTCATCTCTCTCCATTCCTGTCTGTCTGTCCCTGTCTATCTCTGCCTCTATAAAAAAAAAAAAAAAGCTTTGGTACATATATACTATGGAATACTACTCAGCCATAAGAAATGATGACATCGGATCATTTACAACAACATGGATGGACCTTGATAACATTATACTGAGTGAAATAAGTAAATCAGAAAAAACTAAGAACTATAGGATTCCATACACAGGTGGGACATAAAAATGAGACTCAGAGACATGGACAAGAGTGTGGGGGTTACAGGGTGGGAGGGAGGAGAGGGAGGAGGTTGGGGGAGGGGAGGGGCACAAAGAAAACCAGCTAGAAGGTGACGGAAGACAATTGGACTTTGGGTGATGGGAATGTAGCATAATCAAATGTCAAAATAACCTAGAGATGTTTTCTCTGAATATATGTACCCTTATTTATCAATGTTACCCCATTAAAATTAATTTTAAAAAAAGATTGTGATTGCTATCTTGGAGGAATGTACAAGATGCTATAGTTAATGCATTTATTGTTAATGCTATAGTGTCACTACTTAGTGAAATTGTGAAGAGGTTTTACTAGACTAAGTGTGCAGGTCTCTAAATATATCAGCATGTGACTAAGTCATGTTCTCAATGTTCATATAGGTTTTCTTAACATCTCTCCTGGCTAATTCCTTGGTTATCCCATGTGAGGTAGAAAGCAAACCCTCCCGAATCCCAGCCATTCAGGATGTGGAGGAAAGGGTAGCCTATCATACACATCAGAGGGAGAGGAACTGGGGACCTGGGAGAAATCCAAGAGGGGTGAGGAGAGAAAAGGGGGTAAAGAAGACCCAAGAAAAAGCAGGCAATTGCATGAGTATCTGAGAGACCCCACTGACTTCTGGGTTTCCCAATCTGACCATTGTAACTGGCAATTTAGCTGCTTCTTCCTCCTCCGTTTAGAAGCTCCTGGCAGGCAAGCCTACACCTCGAGCACATCTGCATTCCCTGTGTCTAACGGACGACCCAGTCCATGCTACCTAAATAGCAGAGAGTCAATGCGCTTTTATTCCTGATAGGTGCTGTTGTAACGTATGAGCGTAGATGAACATATAATGTAGATGCTATTTCCATACACAAGCACATTTAGTCTTGACGGACACCCATGAAGTAGGTTTATTAGCTCCGTTTCTCAAAGGGAGCAACTAACCAGTGGTGGGATTCAGCTGGTTCGCACTGGTTCAGCAGAACCAATACCTAATTTTTGGTTGAGTTTGGCGAACCAATTGTTAAAATGGTGTAATCAGAGTTCTCTAAGGTGGGTGCCTGGGCAAACGCCCAGTGTGGAAATCACAAATTTACATTCCTTACTCTTTTTTAACATTCACCAGTGCAACAGCGTATTCTAAGCACCTGTAGTAATAGTCATTCCATCCACAGGTGAAAAAAATTTGTAAGTGAGGATGCCAATCAAGAAGCAATATGGAAATATCTTAAATAACAGTTTTATTGTTTTTTGTCAGTTGTTATTTAATATTTTTTCATTAATACTTAAAAAACTCTTTCTTATATTATAATCTAGTTTTGTGTACCTCTTTTACTGCTCTTAAGTATTAAATGCATGAAATAAACTACCTTTTGGTATATTGGGGTTTCTTTAACACTTAAAATGGTCGCTAGGACAGAGAACTGGTTGTTAAATTATTTGAATCCCACCACTGCAACTAAAGCAAGTAGAGATTCAGGAACGCTGGTGAAGCCACACCGAGCTCATTCGAAATCCTAGCTCTTAGTCACACACGGCCCCCATTCTTGAGAAACTGCGTTTCTCTGCAGCCCACCACCCAATATAGAAAGTGAGCTCACACTTAATAAGCTATGTTTTTATGTGTCAGGCACTTTACATATGCTATCTAACTGAAACCTCACAATAACCATTTTAAGCGGATGTTGTTTAGTTCCATTTCACTGGTGAAGAAACTCGCAGGTCAAAGAAATGAATGGATTCTCCCAGGACCAGACAGCTGGTTAGTTGCCAAAGTAAAGTTTGAACCCAGGTCCATCTGATGACCATACCTTTCCAGGTAGCCAGCCTCTGAGAAGTTCCCAAAGACCCTGCCTGCTGGAATGGACCTTTGATTTGTCATCTCTTCTCACTATCTTAAGGGTGGTCTGCATGACCAGCACATTAAAGGGGAAGTGATGCTGGGTGGCTTTGAAGACAACAGGTCACAGAAGACCTGTGGGCTTCCAGTTGTCTCGCTTTCCAGATCACTCCCTCGGGGAGATGCCAATTGCAACATCACAGGACGACATGGCAAGGATCTGAGGGCTCTCACCAACAGCCATGTGAGTGAACCACCTTAGATGTTGATCCTCTAACCACAATCAAGCCCTCAGATGACTGCAGCGCCAACTGACAACTTGAAATAGTCTGCAAACTCTGAGAGATCCGAGCCGGAACCACCCAGCTAAGCTGCTCTCAGATTCCTGACCCTCAGAGACCATATAAGGTAGGGGTCAGGAACCTTTTTGGCTGAGAGAGCCATGAACGCCACATATTTTAAAATGTAATTCCGTGAGAGCCATACAACGACCTGTGTATGTTACGCATTATTCAATAAAAATTTGGTGTTGTCCCGGAGGACAGCTGTGATTGGCTCCAGCCACTCGCAACCATGAACATGAGTGGTAGGAAATGAATGGATTGTAATACATAAGAATGTTTTATATTTTTAATGCTATTATTTTTTTTATTAAAGATTTGTCTGTGAGCCAGATACAGCCATCAAAAGAGCCACTTCTGGCTCGCAAGCCATAGGTTCCTGACCCCTGATATAAGGTAATAAATATTTACCTTATTTAGTTTTGAAGTAATTTGTTACTCAGCATACATAGCAAATACATCTTGTTCTCACTTCCTGGATGGGGGGTGGCGGTTGAGAACTAGACACTTCTATCAGTGTGGCTGCCTCACCTCCCTGAAGCCACTCCCTGCTCTTCCGGAATCTCGAGCTCATTCCTGAACTCACGCAGCGGCCCCCAAGAGCAGCCACACATCGTGATAACCTCTTCCAGGTTGGCCCAGGGCCGCCACTGGATGCACCCAGCACAAAAAGGAAACATTTTCAAATCAGCCCCCGAGGAATGGATTTAGTGACCTACAGAAAGGGCTCTTGCTCATCCACATGGAGAATGGAGCAATGTGGATTTTGGTTAAACTCAGGAAATCAAATTTAAGAGGGAAATGAATGTAATGTAGTTCATCGGGGTTGATATTACTACCACAGGCAGAGAGAAGCACTTTCCCAAGCATTCCTGTGGTTGTTGCTTCCAATTTAAATAGCGCAGGGGGCTGGGGAGTGGGTCTACTGGTGCTGCGACAATAATCCTCAACAATCATTATAAAAGGGTTGTCTGCCTCTGAAAACTTAGTTCCGGAAAACCTCTCTCCCGGGTAGGGGGCGGGGACAAAAAGGAGAAGGAGAGAAAACCACCGGAGCCGCCCACTACCTCCTCCATCCAGCTCGCCAAGTTAATGCTGGGTGATCTCAGTGTCGGTGGTATTGGCTTTGGAGGGGGGGCAATATTTGGGGATCTCTTCTCACCTGTGATTCAAAGAGACTGTGGACATCAGTGGAAGGGTGACTTCAGCATTTAAGATGTTGTGCTGTTCTGGGGCAGTGGGGGCTATCTCTGAACCTGTGGAACGTGGCGTTCTGCAGACGGGACTGGTTGTCAGCTGCAAAAATAACAGCCCAGGGGCCATTTCCCAATTCAAGGAAATACATTAATCTAATGGCTGGCAATTTTTCATTATTTTCTTTTATGTATAACACCTGTTAGTGCTTGTCTGAGCTAGAATCTGGTATTGAATGATGTCTCCTATGCTAAGATATTTTAAATTTCACATATCAATATTTTATAGTGTTCCACAGAGAGTCCAAAGCAAGACATGGATAATGCCAGCCCACCGCCTCTCCTGTCCATCTCTGCCTGCCCACAGCTCAGGATACGGAGTAGCTATGGAATGAAGACAATGACTCATAGCTTTCCTTCTAAAAGGGTAAAAAAAAGAAATAATTGACATGTCCACATTTCTTTCTAAGCCTACCTCCTCCAGTCGGACAATGGATCCCCTCCCTTCCCACCTGCTCAGGACTTCACTCCTCTCCATCTAATACCCGCTTCTCGGGTCCTCTTCATAGAAAAACTCTTCAAGAGAGCTGTCGAGGCTCGCATCACTTCTTCATTGCCTCCCTTTCTCTCTTGAAGACACTCTAATCATGTTTCAGTTCCCACCATTCTGCTGGAAGAGCTCTTGCAAGGTCTGCAATGACCCCCACATTGCAAAATCCAAGAGCCAGTTCTCAGTTCTCTTCCTGAGACTCGCTGCTCACCTTACTCCCTCTCTCTGGGAACATTTTTTTCACTTGGTCTCCGGGACATCACTCTCTTGAGGTCCCCTTCCAGTCTCGTCTGTCACTCATCCTCAGCGCCCCTCATTTGCTGCCCCTTGTGCCCCAGATCTCGGTTCTTGAGATGCTTCTCTTTCATATCTATTTTCACTCCCTCGATGATGATCTCATCCTACTCTGCACTTGAAATGCCATCTGTGCTCTGACAACTCTTAATTTTATAGCTCCAATATGGACCTCTCCCCGAAATCCAGACTTCTATCTCCAACCATCTTCTTGACACCTCCTCTTGGATGTCTAAATGATATCTGAGACCTAACAAGTCCAAAAACAAACTCCTGGTTTCCCTGTTTAAAACTTCTCTCCCAAATTTTTGCCCATTTTGGAAAAGAGACAACTTCATTCTTCCAGGCATCCAAACTTGGAATCATCCCTGGCTCCTGTTTCTCCCACATATGACCCATCAGGCAGTCCTGTGAGCTCTACCTTCAAAATGTGTCCTGTATCGGGCCATCTTCTACCACGTCCACTGCATGCATCCACCCTGGGCGGAGCCACTGTTATCTTCATCTAGATTCCAGCAACAGGCTCCTCACTGATCTACTTACCCAGGCTCCTTTTCATTCTGTTGCCCTCCCCGCAGCCAGAATGATTCTGTTAAAATATATTCTTCTCATTTACTTCCTTAGCCCAGTATCCTCTGCATGATTTCCTTCATCAATTCCTCAGATCTCTGTTCATCTAATCAGAGAGCCTTTCCTGAACTACCTTATTAAAACAGAAATCTCCATCTTCTCTCTGCACTGCCTATGTCCTTTACCCAACATTTTTCCCATATGTTTTATATTTATTTACCATATGTATGTGTTGTCTCCCTGTGAGCACCAACACTTTGCCTTTTAGAGTCACTGCCTTCTCCCTAGCACCTAGAATAGTGCCCAACTCAAAGCAGATCAAAAACTATTTGTTAAATGAATGAACGATCTTACTACAATTGCCGAAATAGAAGTATGAACACAGTACAGGGCATGATTATCTGTCTGGATAAGAGGTGATCAATGGTAGAAGCAGCCTCCTTGGATGAGACGATATGACACTGAGTTGTTTGGCACAAGTTTGAGAACCGCTGTCCAATAGCAAAGTAGAAATTATGCCTGTTGAAGCCTGAACTTAATTCCAGTTCAAATATCAACATTCACAGGCAGTCTTCTGTTTGGCAAGAGTCAAACAAGCCTCACATCCAAACTCCTTTCACATAAATGAGATCCTGCCTTTAGGGCTTCTTCCCAGTGCCCAATAGAAATGGCAGTTTATGGCATATGGTAATGATAGTGTCCATGATTCAGCCCACATAGAAGATGATCAATAAAAAAAATTTGCTTAGAGACTTTAACGAGCACATTGGACCAAACAAGACCTGTTCGAGGTTTAACCTCATTGCTGGAGGTGCTCTGTTCGGGTTGGAAACAGCTGCAACCCGTAGTGCCTTGAAAGAAAAGAATCACACTCATTCACAGAGGGGGCACCCTCTTGGCTCTGGAGAGAGCAGGTTAATTTCAGTAGCTGCCACTAGAGGTCTATTCACAGCTAGAAATAAGAGGCATCACTCCTGCAGCTCAGGGCTCCTGAGGAGACACCTGCCCAGGGTCTGCCCCCAGAGTGTGCTGAACTCACATCATAGCTGTCAGTCTCTCTGCTATGGCCTTTTCATCCCCCAGAGACCCTATGTTGGGCCCCCTCTTCTCAAAACCATGGGAGAACAACCCCTTGAAAGTACTTGCTGATCTGAGCTGTGGTTTGAGAGTGAAAAGATGAGGAAGTGGTCTCTGGTCACCAGATAAACATTTCTACATTCAGTAGTGGCATTTGCAATTACCCAGAACAGGTCTTCTTTCATGCAATAACTATTTCTCCCATAGGTCTGCCTGGGAATCAAGTGTTTTCCATGCAAAAGAGATGAGTACTTACAGTTTGCAGGAATCCTTCAAGAATCCTATGAGTAGTGAATTGATAACTTTGAACAACATATCTGGTACATTCATGCCTCAGGGTTGCTTTACATGGTTCATCGATTTGTTTATAAGTGAGTTTGAAGTATCAGCCTTGTGTGTTTTAGAGTTCAGTTAAACTTTATGTGTTGAGCCATTCTCTCTTTTCTTATTGAGGTAAAATGTGCCTAACATAAAATTCACCATTTTAATGATTTTAAAGTATGTTAATTCAGTGGCCTCCTGCACATTTACCCTGTGGCAAAACCATCACCACCACCACTATCTAATTCCAGAATATTTTCATCAAGCCCACCCCCAAAAATCTATTTCCACTAAGCAATCACTCTCCATGCCCCTTCCTTCAGCCCCTGATGACCAATAATCTGCTTTCTATATCTATAAATTTATGCATCTTGGTCATTTCATATAAGTGGCATCATATGATATGTGGCTTTTTGTGTCTGGCTTCTTACAAAATTTTCAAGACTCAGCCATGTTATGACAGGTATCAGTACTTTATTGCTTTCACGGCTGAATAACATCCCATTGTATGGAAATACCACATTGTGTTTGTCCACTCATCAGTTGATGGACATATGGGCTGTTTCTACCTCTTATCTGTTATGAGTAATGCTGTTATAGACATTTTTGTATAAGCCTCCTCAGTTCTCTTGGGTATATACCTGAGAGGGCATGATTGCCCATTTTTGCATTCAACAATGAATGCCTCCCTGACCAAGTGATGGTGCAGTGGATAGAGCATCAGACTGGGACACAAGGAACCCAGGTTCAAAACCCTGTGTTCACTGGCTTGAGCATGGGCTCATCTGGCTTGAACGCAGGGTCACTGGCTTGAGCTTGGGATGAAAAACATGACCCCATGGTCGCTGGCTTGAGCCCGAAGATCACTGGCTTATATGAGAAAGCAATCACTGAACAACTAAGGTGCCACAATGAAGAACTGATGCTTCCCATCTCTCCCTCTTCCTGTCTGTCTGTCCCTATCTGTCCCTCTCTCTGTTTCTCTCTCTGTCCTGTCACAAAACAACAAAACAAAACAAAAACAATGAATGCTTATTCTGTCCCAGCCACTGGAGTACAAAGGGGACTAAGACACGACCCCTCACTTTCCCCAAGTAAACTCCCTCCAGGCTTTCTGTCCATTTGGTCAACAAACATGTACCAGGCACTGGGAGAACGTGCATGAACAAACACACAAAGATCCCAGCTTTCATGGAGCTCACAGCAAAAAAAAACAAAACAAAATTTTAAAAAAAGAACAAATAAAAAACCAGATGAGCAAATAAGATGAGACAGACCCAATTATGAATCATCATTACAATGAAAACTGACACCATAGATATAAGTGGGGGGGTGGGGGGTCTAAGGACGATGAATACCATGACACTTCCAGAATGGACCATGTCAGGAACAAGACCTCCCCGCCCCCAACCAGATGGTAGAGTCAGAATTCAGCATGGCAGACTTCAGGAACAACCACCCTTGGAAAACACATAAAATCGCGAGAACTGACTGACCTGGTGCATAACCACTTGCGCATTGGCCGGTGTCCACTTGGATGTGTACTTCTGCCTCTTCTGCAGTGATGCCCTCTGAGGCCTGTGACGAGGGGGCAGTGGGCAGCTCAAGCTCTAATCCTGTCTCTAGAAACTCGCATCCTAGCCTCTTTCTCTACCTTAATAAAACTTGCTTTCACTCTCACTGGGACTCACTCTTTTTCTTAAAAAGGATTTTCTATTTTTATTTATTCATTTTATTTATTTATTTTTAAAGATTTTATTTATTTATTTATTTATTACAGAGAGGAGAGAGAGAGAGACAGAGAAGGGGGGAGGAGCAGGAAGCATCAACTCCCATATGTGCCTTGACCAGGCAAGCCCAGGGTTTCGAACCAGCAACCTCAGCATTTCCAGGTTGACGCTTTATCCACTGTGCCACCACAAGTCACTCTCACTGTGACTCACTCTTGAATGCTTTCCTGCACGAGTCAAGAGCCTGGAGGTCCCAGACCACACTGGGGCAGGGCCGGTCCACAGCAAGGAACCAGTCTGGTGACAGGTGGACGTTCTGGGAAAGATTCTGTGAGCAGGTGACATTCCAGCTGAGGCCTGAATAATAATAATAAGACAGTAATGTGAAAATATACAGGAAAAGCCAGAAGGATCTATGGGGAAAAGTATTCTGAGCAGAGGGAACAGCAGCTGCAAAGGGCCTTAGAGGAGATAGAATTAGCGCCTGAGTCACTTGAGTGTTGTCACAGCAGAAATGCAGGGGCCTTGGGGAGCAGCTCATCGGGGTGGCAGTTAGATGGCGGAGGGAGTTCTTGCTGCAATGTGAGGGGCGTAAGGAGTGGTGCAGTGACTAGGAAGAACCAGAAGGGGTTTTGTGTTTCTGTTGGTTAAAATATAAATTAAAAATATGTTTAAATGCCATCTGTTTAAATATGTTTAAAAGCTCTCATTCTATCCATACTCATACAGGAGTGAAATGTGGTCTGGTTAATCACACTGAAAACAGACCAGCAACCATACCAAAGAGTGCTGTTGATGACTTCCCGAAGCCGGAGGAATTCTGCTCTCCCATGTGTCCTGTCCAACTTTTGGTCAATGCTACGAGTGAACTGCAGAGAAGAGATGCTAACCAAACTGCAAATGACAAAAAGCCAGGCAGGTAGCAAATAGGATAGGTGTTTTTTTCCAACCTTCTAAAATATTGGGTGAAAATGAATAAGATGTTATAAGGATAAATGAAATTGGCATGTTCAAAGACTGTATTGTGCTCTCATCCACAGCCCTCCCTTCCTGCCTCCCTCCTGTGCACCTGAACGCCGATCCCCATGCCTGTGCCCACTTGTCACACCTCCACTTGCCAAACCCCTCCTCTTCTCCATCTTCTACCTCTCCTGTATCGTCTGTCTGCTCTCTACAGTAACTATACATAACCTCTGGCATTTAAACGTATTTTTAATTTACCTTTTAACCAACAGAAACGCAAACCCCCTTCTGGTTCTTCCTAGTCACTGCACCACTCCTTACGCCCCTCACATTGCAGCAAGAACTCCCTCCGCCATCTAACTGCCACCCCGATGAGCTGCTCCCCACGGCCTCTGCATTTCTGCTGTGACAACACTCAAGTGACTCAGGCGCTAAACTCCTCCTCTTCCCATTTCCTCCCATATTCATTTGTTCATCGAGATCTGCTGAATTTCCCTTTCACGATGTTTGTAGCAACAACGCTTCCCTGTCCATTTCCAAAGGCACCCCACCCTAGTTTAAGAACTGATGACCTCAAGTTTGGGTTATTCCTTACTAGCCCACTGCTCTCACACCTCCACTCCCAAACACCCCACCCTCTATAAGCCTCCCTGGGCGGCAGTAACCTTCCCAAAATGCACAGTTGCCAAAAAGCTCTCATTCTATCCGTACTCATACAGGAGTGAAATGTGGTCTGGTTAATCACACTGAAAACAGACCGGCAACCATACCAAAGAGTGCTGTTGATGACTTCCCGAAGCTGGAGCAATTCTGTTCTTCCATGTGTCCTGTCCAACTTTTGGTCAATGTCATGAGTGAACTGCAGAGAAGAGATGCTAACCAAATTGCAAATGACAAAAAGCCAGACAAGTAGCAAATAGGATAGGTATTTTTTTCCAACCTTCTAAAATATTGGGTGAAAATGCATAAGATGTTATAAGGATAAATGAGTTTTTAATTCAGATTCTAAAAATCGACTGCACACATGCTGGGCCGGGCACCCTTGCTTAAAAACAGCTCCTGTGAACAATGGGGGAATGTGACTCCTGGGGGAAAAAGTGAGTCACATGGGCCTGGTGTTGCAGACTCAGGAAATAATTGACTCATTGTTCTCAGCTCCGGACAGATGATATCTGGAATGTGTGGGACCACATTTGCCTGACCAAGAGCCCTGACCAAGTGCAGAGTATCTTTGAATGAGCGATCAAAATTAAGATACCAACAATGAAAAAAAACAGACATTACTATTTATTTCTAAAATAGGATCAATCCTCAGATGAATCTATGTGGTATCATTACATTAAAGGCCAATTTTGGCCCTGGCCAGTTGGCTCAGCGGTAGAGTGTCGACCTGGGTTCAATTCCCGGCCAGGGCACATAGGAGAAGAGCCCATTTGCTTCTCCACTCCCCCCCCTCCTTCCTCTCTGTCTCTCTCTTCCCCTCCCACAGCCAAGGCTCCATTGGAGCAAAGATGGCCCGGGCGCTGGGGATGGCTCCTTGGCCTCTGCCCCAGGCGCTAGAGTGGCTCTGGTCACGGCAGAGCGACGCCCCGGAGGGGCAGAGCATCGCCCCCTGGTGGGCGTGCCAGGTGGATCCTGGTCGGGCGCATGCGGGAGTCTGTCTGACTGTCTCTCCCCGTTTCCAGCTTCAGAAAAATACAAAAAAAAAAAAAAAAAAAAAAAAAAGAAAGGCCAATTTTTTTCAAAGTCAGTAAAAAGAAATTACCTAAAAGACATCATGTGAAGGCTTACTCTGGCCGGTTTAAAAATGGTATCTCAGTTTCACCTGTAACCCAGTGCAAATGCATCTCCATTTAGATAAAGGTAAATATTTATTTAGCTATTTTTTAAAAAAATTAACTGAAAAAATGGAAGTCAACTCTGTTGTCAGTTAGGCTATGATAAATAGTATTTCTAAACAAACAAAGGCAAGGCCATACTGGAGCCGGAAAAGGAAAAACTACTTCTGAGCGATTATTGCTTTCTTACCAATGACATCCTTGAGCCCTGTTTTTGTCTGATTCTTAAACAGGATCTCTAAGATATCAAATGGCTAAATTACTCCCATTCCCTAATAGGATCTAATACAAAATCAGTTTCTGTTTCTCTAGCCCAGGGGTCCCCAAACTACGGCCCGGGGGCCACATGCGGCCCCCTGAGACCATTTATCCGGCACTTCCGGAAGGGGCACCTCTTTCATTGGTGGTCAGTGAGGGGAGTACTGTATGTGGCGGCACCGCAAAGTAGTACAGTGCTACTTTCGATGACGCGGGACGCACGCGTCACAGCTCCAGAAGCATGTCATATCACTTGTTATGGCTAGCAGTGACAAATATGGAACCGGACATTGACCATCTCATTAGCCAAAAGCAGGTCCATAGTTCCCATTGAAATACTGGTCAGTTTGTTGATTTAAATTTACTTGTTCTTTATTTTAAATATTGTATTTGTTCCCGTTTTGTTTTTTTTTACTTTAAAATAAGATATGTGGCCCTGGCCGGTTGGTTCAGCGGTAGATCGTCGGCCTGGCGTGCGGGGGACCCGGGTTTGATTCCCGGCCAGGACACATAGGAGAGGCCCCATTTGCTTCTCCACCCCCACCCCCTCCTTCCTCTCTGTCTCTCTCTTCCCCTCCCGCAGCCAGGGCTCCATCAGAGCAAGGATGGCCTGGGCGCTGGGGATGGCTCCTTGGCCTCTGCCCCAGGTGCTAGAGTGGCTCTGGTCACGGCAGAGCGATGCCCCGGAGGGGCAGAGCATCGCCCCCTGGTGGGCAGAGCGTTGCCCCTGGTGGGCGTGCCGGGTGGATCCCGGTCGGGCGCATGCGGGAGTCTGTCTGACTGTCTCTCCCTGTTTCCAGCTTCAGAAAAATACAAAATAAATAAATAAATAAATAAGATCTGTGCAGTGTGCATAGGGATTTGTTCATAGTTTTTTTTATAGTTTGGCCCTCCAACGGTCTGAGGGACAGTGAACTAGCCCCCTGTGTAAAAAGTTTGGAGACCCCTGCTCTAGCTCATCCTTAGACTCACCTAGTCAAAGCCCAAATCCTTTCACAAACCCCTCTGACACTTTCACCAACTTACCATGTGTTCTCTTTTATTGGAGCAGGTTAATAAACCTACACTTGTTTAACTATAGGTATGTTCCTGGAGTCATCGCAACTGGTGGTCATCGAAACAACAAATATTTGTTGAAACTGTACTAGGTGATGAAGGGAGCAAAGGGTTGATTACAGATAAGAAACTAAAGGATGCTGAATCGATTCCAGAGCTACTGATGACAAGAGAAAAAAAAAGAGAGAAAAATTAGAAATGAAGTCAGAGCAGTAGATGCTGGATGAGTTGTGTACCGGGGTACCTGCCTTACTCACATCTTATACTGCAGGTCCCTGTTGAATGGACATAGTCAGGCACTGTACCAAGTGGCACAAATAAGGATGGACCCCAGCTCCAATGGGACCTGTCCTATATCCTAGGAGTCCATGACTTGTGTGGCCTTGCTCATCAAAGAAGATGAGTTGGGCCAATTTTATTTCTACTTCAGGATGTTGACCTAAAATTCAAACAGGCCACTTCCAGCTGTAATAAAGTCAAAAGGATTATCAAGAGTTACCCCACTGGAGAGGGGACTAGGTGGCCACTAATGACACGTGGAAGCTATGCAGCTGAAGTATGGCTAGCTACTGGACTGAAGTTTTTAAATCTGTATTTAAACTAATTTAAATTTAAATGTGTGGCTCCTAGCTACAGTGCAACTCGAGCCTCCTCCCTCCGACTACCAGACTCTCACAGCAACTCCAGCCTCACGGGAAGTTGCTATAGCTTTGTTTCTACACTTGTGTGATGTTTGATTGTTTACTGCCCTCCCCCTCAGTGGGTTGGAAGCTCCCTGAGGCAGAAAACATGCTCAACTTGTTCATTTCCCTACTCCAGAAGCTTAGTACAGGACCTGGCGCAAAGTACACACGTGTGCGCACAACTAAGTGACTAATACCCAGTTAGGAAGTGTAAATACATTTGTCAGTTCCCTAGAGCAGTGATTTTCAACCTTTTTTGAGCCGCGGCACATTTTTTACATTTACAAAATCCTAGGGCACACCACCTACCAAAATGACACAAAATGACACTCTAACACAGTACATATTATACATATAGTTAATAATATAGTTTCTAAATGTATTTATACTCACTTAGTGTGAAACCTGGGCCTGTTTTGATGAACACAAAAGGGATATCCTGGGAGGGATGGTAGAAAGACACACACAAAGCTCTTCCTCAACAGTTCTCAGTCTCTCTCTGTTTTTAGTTTTTATCACAGTCAAGCTTGAGAAGCTCAGCTCACATAGATATGTGGTTGAAAATGGGAGCAATGTCAAAATAGCTTTGTTAGCCAGAATGGGGAACTCCTTGGCAACAGATAACCAAAAACTGTCCAAAGGAAGATCAGCAAACTTGAGCTTTAAAGTTAGATAACATTGTGATGCATTGTATATCACCCTCTGTGGGGGCCTCTTGTAAATAGGAAAAGGTCAAATATATATATATACACCATCAGGATAGACATAACCAGCTGAGGCTGAGGCTTCATCTAGTGGTGGCAACATTTACCTCCAGTCCTGACCAGGATTAGAAATTGGGACCATCGGGAGGAGTAGCAGCTTCAACTACTCGCCACGGCCAGCAATGACAAGTGCACAGCAGCCAGAGCGGGGACCTTCCTGGGTGTGGATGAGAGGCGGCCTACTATTGGTTCATCGCTAGGGGTCGGGATGAATCCTAGAAGGTGATTGGTCCTGTTGCTGATAGCTGGAGGGATTGTGAGGGGAATGTTTATGTTCGGATGGAGGCGGCTGGCTGCGGGCCGGATAAATAGCCTCCATGGGCCGTATCCGGCACGGGGGCCATAGTTTGGGGACCCATGTTTAATTTCCCCACGGCACACCTGCCCATGTCTCACGGCACACTAGTGTGCCGCAGCACAATGGTTGAAAAACACTGCCCTAGAGAACAGAACCAACAGAAGATAGACACACGTGCGCACGCGCACACACACGTATATAACTACATAGATATGAGTTTATGTTTATATGTGAGGAGAGTTATTTATAAGGACTTGGATGACATGATGACAGAAGATGAAGTCCCAAGGTCTGCTTGGGATGTTTCCAAGCTGGAGGCCCAGGGAAGTCTATGGTGCAGATCCAGTCTCCAGCCTGGCAGGCTCGAGAGCCAAGAAGAGCCAACATTTCAGTTCAAGTCTAAAGGCAGGAAGAAAGCCAACGTCCCGGTTCAAAGGCAGTTACGCAAGAGTAATTCTCCCTTATTCGGGACAGGATAAGCCTTTTTGTTCTATTCAGGGCTTCAACTGATTGGAGGAGGCCCGCCACATTAGGGAGGGCAATTTGCCTTACTCAGATTTAAATGTTAATCTCACCCAAAAGCACCCTCACAGAAACACCGAGAATAATGTTTGACCAAAAATATCTAGGCACTCCATGGCCCGGTCAGATTGATACATAAAATTAACCACGGAAAGGGAAGTGGGGAGATGGAACTTCTCTTGCTGAGTTTGTGTTTAGGGAAAATTTTATTGTAATTAGGCAAATAGTTTAAAAATAAAAATGAAAAACTGATTTAGGGAGCTGTCCCAGCTTTGCTTGAGCTCAGCCCTATCTCTTTCCTGGAAGGAGGCAGGAAATAACAAAAAGAACAGGATAAAATCCACTAATTCTGGCTCAACACATGACTCTCTTCATGGGACACTGAATACTGCAGCTGTCGCTGGGGTGATGGGCTCCATGGACTCACTCGGATAGAAAGAGAGAGTAGGAAGACCACCAGGAGCTGAGTACGGTGACCTCAAAATTCTGAACCACGTAATTCTGGGTCCCTAAGCATTCATTCCTAGACACCATCACTGCTAGTCCTGAAACTGTTGTTTTGCATAAGAATAAATGTTTGCTATTTCAAAAACTCAAAGACTCTGGCCTCCAGCTTAGAAGCTACTGTCTTGATTTAGCCTCTGGTAAGATGCTCATGCTTTGTGCTTGGGACAAAAGGACTGTGGCACGCTCCTGCCACCTGGTGGCGACGGGCTGAAAGTCGGGCAAAGGCTTTCACTCTGAAGTTCTGACTTGGCCAAAACACAGGAGAGAAAGGGCATGCTTTGTGCTTGCATTAGTGAAACAGAATTATAGATTAATAGAGGTGATAAAACTGGGGAAGAATTTAGTGATTACTGAGTCCAACTACCACAATTTCCAGAAGAGGAAGCAAAGGTTTTGAGATACTTTCTGACTCACTGAAAAATACATAGGCAAAAAAAAAAAAATACATAGGCAATACATGACAATAGCCATCTTGTCGTCTCTAGTCAAGTGTCATTTCCCTTCCAAACCAACTCTAAAAATATATAACTATTTCCTTATTTGAAGCCAAGACCTGATAAATTGGCAGAATGGTGAGCAATTAAATACAATTATAAATATAAAGCAAACAAAAGGAGCAGATTTCTATTATGATATCTCTTTTGTCATGAGCACGCGTCTTTTGTAGGGACTCTTCAGAAGTGACAGAATCCTGCTGCAGTTGAGTCCTGAACTTGCTCTTCCAGTTTAAATAAACCGCGATGGACGTGCACCAGCAAAACCAAGGAAGCTGCCCCTTCCCTCTACCAGAACGGAATGTCACTTCTTCATTCACGCCTTCCTTCAACAGAGATGTATTAAACACTGCTGTGTTGTGCTAGGTGCTGGGAAGGCAATAAAGAGGAAAATAAAGAAAGAGATTCCTGCTCTCACGGAGTTCACAGCCTGGTGGAAGAGGACCGACAGGCTCACATGCACGCGCTGTGCCAGGTGGTAACGGGGAGGCTGCACATGTGGTCCGGGGAGAGGAGTGAGCTAGGCCTGGAGGAGGCAGCTGTGAACGGAAACAGAATCAGCGGCAGCCCCTGGTCCTAGAGCGTCCGCAGGCTCTGAGGGTGGCCAATTCCAAATGTGGTCTGTGCCAGAGTAGCCAGCAGGAGTTGCACAAAGGCAACATGGCCAAACCTGAAGAGTCAGGTGAGAGTGGGCGTCGGGAAGAAGGTCTGTATGTTCCCTTAGGCCCATGTGGCTCTGGGGAGCTCACCTCTGGAATGCCAAGGGCTGGATGTGGTGGTCAGTAGAGACAGAAGGAAGGGCAGAGGGAGGCATCAACAGAGGCTGGCCCCCGGCTCCCAGGTCTAAGGGAGGGAGATGATTAATACACATCTCGCCCCTGTCAGGATTGGCCCGGGCACTGGCGGTGGGCTGCGCCAGCAGGGAGGGGACAGCCAGCACAGGCAGCTTCTGTGGTGAGAGTGCCAGCAGGGCCCAGATGGAAACTCTCACCATAATGTTAATTCATTCCTCTGTGGTTTCTGTTCAGACAAATGTTGGTCTCTTGTGGGTTTAGCTTAAAGCTATCGGCTGTGTGGGGCCAGGGCCCTACGTCCTTGATTTGCTTGAATTTCCAATTCCTTGGTCAGCTGCATTTAAAGGAAGAGCTGATCAAGGACCTGGCTACCTGGGAAGACACCATAATGCTTTAGAGAGCAGTGGGAGGGGAGTTTGCTAGCCTGGAAATCCATTGTCCTGCACGTACTACAACAGCAGTCTGGGAGGGTTGAGGGCAGGCAGTGAACCTGTGTCCTTTACCAAGTCTAAGCCAACAGCTCCTTGGGAAGAATGTTGACTCTTCCCGGTGGCAAGCTGGCCAGGAGCAAAGAAAGACAGAAGACAGAATTTGGTTGACTCATGGTGTTATGAAGTCTTGTCTGTGTGTTGGATTGGGTCACCCCCCCCCCCCTGAACTCCCTACATCCAAATCTGCCCTGGGACATTTAGCTGGACCCTCCGAAGTGAAGTTTGACCCAAGTAGCAAGAGATGTGCTTCCACCAGGGCTTGGCCACAGACGAACCCCGCGACTTTGAGCTAGTTCTCACTCACTGACTCAGTTTCCTCGGATACTCTCGAGGTAACTCTCCAGACTGAGAAGAAAAACTAGTGTCGTGGCCAAAAAATGAAAACGTCATGCTAGATATTAAATGTCATCTAAGAGACAATAAATTTAATGGCCCCAAAGTGGCTTCAGGCCTCAGAGAAGATTTTACTTCCCCGAGCACTGGAGCAGCTAAGTGCCACCTTCTATTTCTGGTCTACATTCGAAAAGTCATAAATAGTTAACTGCGTGAGTCCTTTTTAAAAACCTCCATGGGGCATGTAAAAATAGCCTCTGGGGGCTCAGTGCATATTTCCTTGGGTCCTCCTCTTAATCTTTCAACATTGGTGGTGACGATTTACTGTTACTGTCACCCACGGATTTGCAGAGACAACAGCAGGTCCCTTGGGGGGTGGAACCTAGCATCAGGCCACCATACAAACATGGGGATGGGAGATGTCAGCTCTTGTTGCCCTGGTTTTCCTGCTAGTAAGAGGAGAAAGGTGGGGCATATCCCTCTCCCCGGGCTGCACCAGAATCACCCTTGAGTGGGGAGCTTGCATGGATTCTTCTGCAAAGCAGGGCCTGCCAGCAGCCAAGTGCTATTATGAAAGTCAAGTCCACACTCATTATGTGCCTTTGCAGTGCGCGTCACCCCTGCATTTCCTATCTTCAGGCCAGAGTGGGGCCCTCCTGCCAGTTTTCCCGCCCAGTGGCATGACCTGAGGCTGACTGTCCATCACAAGCTTGATGGACAAGGGGCAGAAACAGCCCGGCCCACCTCAGCCGCTTGCCTGTTCTCCAGCCCTGCCTCTGCTTCCCTCACGCTTAGCCACAACAGTGACTGCCCCCTCTCTCTGACTCTCGGCCCATCTGCTTCAGGGAGGCACCCCTTGCCAACAGACCACCAGCCTAGGGTACTCCCGTCAACCCAGAAGGAAGAGGAGGGCAGCACATACCAGGCCACCTCTGTGCCCTCCCTCTTCTCTCCACACACTCCTAACAATGCATGGTGATTAGCTGCGTCTCGGGCCCCCTGACACCCCTTAACCTGGAAAATCAGGCAGACTTTTCACGACAGCAATCAGCTCCCAGACACATCGAACTGTAATGTGATTACGCCATTTACCAAAATGCAAAGAGAGATACTTGAGGCGTTTCTGATTACGGCTGACATTATCCCTCTAATGGGCCACCACATTAATCAAAGCTGTTGCTATGACTATGGCGATGGTGGGGAAATAACCTCAGCTTGATTCTGGGCCTACCAAATGCCGCCAAGGAAGAGGCCAGCTTTTGTTAGGGACCCACCAGAAGCATTGCTTCTTCCTGCTTGAGAAGGGCTTGCTGTTGAAATCGTGGCAGCGGCGAGAAAGAGAGGCCTGTGTTCTCTTCCACCGCGTTGGGCTTTTCTGGTTCCTTTGCTCAAGCTGACTTGATAGCATTGTTCTGGGAGGGATTGGGGGGCTGTGTGTTGGGGGTGGGGATATGGAGGCTGATCTGTGGGCCTGTGAGAGCCTACCGCTTTTCAGAACTGTGTCTTAATTGCTGGAGTCCCCTGGGAATCCTGGGGGGCATGAGAACCCAGGGACAGGTGGGGGTGTCTCATGGAAAGCCCAGTTTTTCCTGCGGAATAAACTCTGTGGGCTCTCGCTGCTCTCTTCACTCCAGAGCCTCTGACGCGTTTGGCAGAGACAAGCCGGCACCACACACCCTATGAAAAGGCGGATGGGAAATCAGAGGTGGGAATGGAATGGACCTGGCTGGCCCACATGGGGAAATCCCTCAGCCTCTGCTCTATGCTGCAGGGCACCCAGGACCTGCACGGGCGGGCAGGGTAGGCAGGGCTCACCCCTCTGCCCACTATCGGGGCAGGGCATTGGAGCAGAACCAGGAAATCTGCTTTTCCAGTCCAAGCTCTTCTAGAATTTTCTCTAGAGCCTTGGTTTTCCCATCTTCCGAGTCAGGAAAATGAATTCTACTCTGCTGTCCCCCCAGGAGAGTAAAAGTTCACATCACTGCACCTAGGGAACAGCGACTTATAGACTCTAGAGCACAGACCTTCACAACGGGCTGTGCTTTGGAGCCACCTAAGGAGTTGTTGGGCCCCAGTATCAGACACTCTGATGTCATTGGTGTGGGAGGTGGCCTGGGACGGAGATTGTCCCAAGCTCTCACATGGTGCCAAGGTTGAGAACCATCGCTCTCGAGTGCCGTGGGCCACTATACCCCCTCTTCAAGCACCATGCCCTAAGCCAGCGGTTCTCAACCTGTGGGTCGCGACCCCGGCGGGGGTCGAAGGACCAAAACACAGGGGTCGCCTAAAGCCATCGGAAAATACATATTTATTATACAATACATTTTACATATTTATTATACAATACATTTTTAAATAAAATATGTATTTCCGATGGCTTTAGGCGACCCCTGTGTTTTGGTCGTTCGACCCCCGCCGGGGTCGCGACCCACAGGTTGAGAACTGCTGCTATAAATAAAAGGCTTTTGTGAGGATGAAAGTTAAAAAAAAATGTATATGAAAGTGCCTAAGGTGGTACATTCCAGATTCCCAATTAATGCTGAAGGCCCTCGTTAGAGGCCACCATCTCTACTTCAGGAAAAAGAGCCTTGTCCTCAGGGCTGAGACCCTGGACAGCAGCTCACCCCTTACCTGTGGGACTGCATGCAAGTGACTAGATGACAGGCAACACCTGCCCACCCGCAGCCTTTCGCCCGCTTGCTCTCACTTAATTAGAGCAACAACCTGGTGAGACAGGCTTGGGCCGCTGATCCGGGCAGTCAGGGGTGGAGCTGGGATTTTCACCCAAATTTGTCTTATTCCAAAACCGGAGTTCTCTCTACGACCTTCCTGGTTAGAGCTGACCCGAGTCAGTTTTGTCATTCGCCAGGTACGTGCATGAGGTCTTCGGGCCGCCGGTCTCCCTGTGTTGTCATGAAAGCAAGTGTCAGAATTCTGCCACACAGAGTCCCGTTTATTAGCAAGCAGGTGTACAAACAGGCGCGGGGCTTGCTCTGTGAGCTCAAGGGTATCCAGAATCATTGTCCCTTTAGGTGCCCAGCAGGGCCTCGCATGAAAGGCTCGCTCAAGGCACAGGGTGACATGTTTTAGCACCAAGATCCAGGTAACCTTGCAGTCAGGTCATGAGAAAACGTATTCTCTGATAATCAGCCTAACAAATACAGGCTCCATTTGGAGTCAAATGCTCGTGGCGCCACTCCCTTCAGCTAAAACAGGGAGACTGATCATAACGCTACCAGAACATTCCAGCTTGGAGTCAACAGACATCTCTCCCAATGGCTGTGGGCAGAGGCAGACTAAGGTTGGTTGAGGCCCTGGGCGCAGAAGAAAATATTGGGCCCCTTACATTAGAAAAAAGTGTGAACTTGGGGTTTTGCGGGGCTCTTCAGAAGTCAGGGCCCAGGGGCACGTACCCGGTGCACCCACCATTAAATCGCCCTTGGCTGTGGGGAAGGAGGAGAGGAGTAGATCATTCACGGAGCCAACCAAATATACTGGGCATTGCATGAGTTTCCTAGAGCTGCCATAACAAAGCGCCACAGGCGAGGTGGCTGAAAGCAACAGGAATTTATTCCTTCACAGTCTGCAGGGGTCCCCAAACTTTTTACACAGGGGGCCAGTTCACTGTCCCTCAGACCGTTGGAGGGCCGGACTGTAAAAAAAACTATGAACAAATCCCCATGCACACTGCATATATCTTATTTTAAAGTAAAAAACAAAATGGGAACAAATACAATATTTAAAATAAAGAACAAGTAAATTTGAATCAACAAACTGACCAGTATTTCAATGGGAACTATGCTCCTCTCACTGACCACCAATGAAAGAGATGCCCCTTCCAGAAGTGCAGCGGGGCCGGATAAATGGCCTCAGGGGGCCGCATGTGGCCCACGGGCCGTAGTTTGGGGACCCCTGGTCTAGAGGCCGGGAGTCCAAAATCAGGGTGTCAGCCGGACCCTGCTCCCTTTGGAGGCTCTAGGGAGGGCTCCTCCCTCACTCTCTCTCCACATCTGGGGGATGCCTGCAGTCCTCGGGGTTCCCTGGCCTGTATCTGCATCACTCTCAGCTCTATGTCTGCTGTTATACAGCCGTCTCTGTGCACGTCTGCGTCACTGTCTGCCCCTTCTTCTCATAAGGTGAGAAGAAAGCCATGGTGTAGAGGCCCTCACCCTCAGGCAGAGGGACCTCAGCTTAACAAAGACACCAGCAGAGACCCAACTTTCAAGTAAGGTCACGCTCTTAAGTTCCAGGTGGATGTGAACTCTGGGTGGGGGGACACTGTACAAATAGTACAGGCGCCTAAAGTGTGCCGAGGGCCGGGGAGAGAGAAGACAAAGGGGAATGAACACAGCCCTCCGATTAGGTGGCTCGCCCCGCAGTGAGGGAGACCAGCAGGTGGGGGGCGCTCTGTGAGCAGTGAACACACGTCACCGGTACAGCACCAAGAAGGCCGGGCAGCCAGCTGGGCAGGGTCGAGGCAACTTGTGGGCTGATAGCTGAAGGCCTGGCAGGGGGCAGCCAGGCAGAGGAGGCTGGGATGGCAGCACAGCAGTGGGAATGTGCAGGCCCCAGGGCCTGGTCTTAGAGGGAGCAGATCTGGTCCATTGAGACAGGAGGGCAGGGTCTGAGATGAGCAAAAGGTGACAGAGGCAGCCAAACCTTTGGACAAGGGCAGGTCATGTGCCAGTTCAAGAAAGTTGTAACTTAATCCTGTGGCGCTCAGGAAACCTTTGTCATATTTTCAGCAAGGAAGGAACGTAGAGATATTTGCATGTCAGAACAATTAGTCTGAAGCAATAGAAAGGATGAACTGGAAAATTTAAGATCAGAAACGGGAAATCTGAGTAACAAAGAACGAGAAGGCTCCGACATATGGCGGCAGCCGTGGGCACGGAGAGAAGGGAATTGATTTAATATTCATTCAGAAGAGGGGCTCGGCAGAGCTCGTTGACAGATGGGATGCTGGGTGTAAAAAGGAAGGAGCTGGTAATAGCATCCAAGGTGGTTTGTTTTGTTTTTGTTTGTTTGTTTGTTTAATTTCACTTCTTGAGATCGTCCATGACATTTGGGAATGGACCAAGGACAGAATCCTGGGGAATGTCAACATTTCAGGAACGGGAGGAGAAACACCAGCTAGAAAAGAATTCAGAGAACAGAATCCAGAGAACTACTGAGGGACCTGGGACCCGGTCAGAGCTGGTGCCCAGGCAGTGGTGCCAGACTGAGGAGCGAGCACCCCGGGAAGGAAGGGCACAGCACGCCTTGGAAACCCTGGAGTGAGGTGGGGTGCGGATGAGGACTGAGTAACTATATCGGGTGACTTGCTCTACGAACAATGGGATCGGGGCATAACTAGGCTGACCAATTGTCCATTCTGGCTTGCCCAGGACAGTTCCAGTTTTAACACTGAAAACCTGATGTCCCAAGAAATCCTCAGTCTGAGCAAAGCAGGATGATTGGTCACCCCAGGTGACAAACATTTCCTGAGCATCTGCCCTGTGCCACGTCCTGCGCTGCACAGCACAGAGAGCAATAATGCCTGGAAGCAGAATAATGGGGTACAAGCGCTTAAAACTATCAAAGGGTAGGGTGAGCTTCCTCTCTCTCACTGCCAAAGGCAAGTTAAAGGAAGGTGGTTTGAAGATAACTTAGGCTAGGTATAGAAAAATCTCTTAGCAAAACAAAGCTGTGGTGTGAGTTCATGAGAGTGTGTTCTACTACTTTCTTGGATAAAAGTGAGAGGGGCAAGAAGTTATGATTAGTCTGTGTCTCTCTTCAAAATAATTACGGTAAGAGAAGAAGCCATTTCTCTTATCAAGCTAAGCACTGCCGAGGTCAGAAGGAAAGGAAGAACTCCCCACAGGATAAAATAAATGTGCATGGTTTTAGACGCCACGGAGAGGACCAGTTATAACTTGGAGAGGGGAACCCCTGTCCAGTCACCCCTTCAATCCCACCCTCACCCTTGTCTCAGTTTCTCAGGGCTGCTGTGACACACGACCACAATCTAGGTGGCTTAACTCAGTAGAGATGCATTCTCTCCCAGTGCTGGAGGCCAGGAGCTCGACATCCAGCTGCCGGCAGAACTGCACTCCTGGCGGTCTCCGGGGTGACTCCGTTCCTCGCCTGGTCCAGCTTCCGGTGGCCATGGGTATCATTTGGGGCTCCTTGGCTTGAAGCTGCATGACTCCCATCTCTGCCTCCATACTCACGTGGCCTTCTTCCTTCTGATTCTTCATATGTCCTCTCCTTCTATCTGCCTACCTTCCTCTGCCTTCTCTTATAACAGGGGTCGGGGACCTTTTTGGCTGAGAGAGCCATGAACGCCACATATTTTAAAATGTAATTCCGTGAGAGCCATACAATGACCCGTGTACGTTATGCATTATCCAATAAAAATTTGGTGTTGTCCCGGAGGACAGCTGTGATTGGCTCCAGCCACCCGCAACCATGAACATGAGCGGTAGGAAATGAATGGATTGTAATACATGAGAATGTTTTATATTTTTAATGTTAATATCTTTTTTATTAAAGATTTGTCTGCGAGCCAGATGCAGTCATCAAAAGAGCCACATCTGGCTCACGAGCCATAGGTTCCTGACCCCTGTCATTGGATTAGGGCTCACCCAGGTAACCCAGGATGATCGCATCTCCAGAGCCCTAAATTATAATTACATTTCCAAATAAGGTCACATTCACTTCTGGTTCCAGAGATTAGGAATTGGACATATCTTTTTTTCGGGGGGGGGGGGGGTCACGATTCATCCCATCACACCCTCATTAATATCAGCCCCAGCAAAGAGCCCACCCTCCCTCAGCCCCAGCTGTTCGGGAGATCAAAGCCACCGCCAGGGCCCTCGTGTGCGCTGTTCCGTCTGCATGTCGCAGGAACCGGTAAGGAGAGGTGCTGAGATACAGCCCGGTCTCCGCAGGCCGGACCATGTGTCCTGTAAGCACAGCACTGCACCCGCTCAGAGAAAGGGGCACCGTCTTTCTTCCCAAAAGCAGTGCGCCTGCTCAGAGGGCGGCTCCTTTCCTTCAGATTTGAACGAAGGTGCTGTAGAGGCTCGGGAGAACCTGGACGTGGACATTCAGTACTCCAACAGAGGTTGCCAGGAGCCGATTACAGGTGATGGCATAAGTTTTTCCGGACCATGCCAACTCTGCCAGACAGCAGGAGAGGTTGAGAAGGGACCAATGATTTCTTTAGGAAGCAGTGGTATGAAAAGGGAAAAGAGGGGAACATTGCAACAGGTAGGGAGCTGGAGAGAGAAGTTGCTAGGAGCAGAGGGAGGGAGGGAGCGAGCTGGGGAGTCCACAGGCGGCCTGGCCAGCCTCCATGTGAGCACGTGTCCATCCTCACCCACTGCCTGCCAGGCGGCGAGGCCCCGCCCTCTGTGATAGGAAGGGCGATGCAGCTGGGCTAAGACTGGCTCCCCAAACCCACCTACCCCTGCCCCATGCTCTGTAAGACTCTGAAGTGATTGCCAGGGGCCCCTGCAGTAAATACCTGCTGGAAGGCTCACTGGACGCCAATCTGCCTTTGCTCTGAAGGAAGCTGAGTGCTGCGCTATCCGGGCCAGAGCGAGAAGAGCCGCAGCGTCCTCATTGCGGCCAATTGTGTGCTCAGCAGCAGGCACCCACCGGCAATGGCCCCTCTGGAAAAAGAGTAAGACTGCTCCCCTCTACTGAACCCGCTCAGACACCAGCCTGGTGCCCATCCTACAGGCCAAGGGGACAGAGAAAAGGGAGCCTCTCCTTCCTGCAGTCCCTTAAGTGTCTACAACCCCCAATTCTTTCTATGTCCACTATTTTATTGGGTCCTCACAACAATGTCCCATGACAAGCCCATTCTACAGATTTGGAAACTGAGTTTTAGAGAGGTGATCGTGCTGCTCAGATGCAGGGGTCTCTTGTCCTGGTCAAGTTCTGCCATTCAGAGCAGTGGTTTTCCATGTCCTGCCTTTCTGTGCAAGACCCGCTGAGAATCTGAAGGCTGATTCTAACCCAGACTCCCCCTCGCAGAGGTCTGGGGCACGCCACTTAACCCAGCAGCAGGATTTACTCCGTAAATAAGAGGAATAACAATTATCTTCCCCACGATGTCACTGTGGGATAAAATGATTAAATAAAAATGATTAAAAAACAATTGCTAACAATTGAAATCAAATACATAATGAGAATAAATGGCTGGGTTCTAACTTCCATGGGGATTTAGATACAATTAAAAAAAAAAAAAAAAGAGCAATCCCTGGATATCCATGCGAGTTAGAGGGAACCATTAGTGAGATGGAAAGAAAAGAGGGTTTTCTTGATGGTTTTATTAATAAGAGAAAGAGTTGGTGGTGTGTATTGTTTGTCCAAAAATGAAATTTTCAGTAGCATATGGCAAATTAATCAGTAAGACTCTCTATGGCTCAGACCCACTTAATATGTTCTCCGTGGTGTGTGTACAACAAACCTGCAAAATCACATTACGGTGACTATTAAATGATTCATCAGGGTCACTTCCCCAGTAGACTTAGAATCTGGTGCTTATTCATGCTTCCCCTTTGGGAAGCTTTATTATCTCAACTGTGTTTGCCAATGGCTAATGAGAGGTGATGGTACAACTAATTGTTAAAATTTTTCAAAAACGTGCAAAGTATTTATTTTGAGAGGAGAGGGAAATTACAGTTCCGTCTTTGGCAGCAGAAGGGGTGCTCTGTGGTTCTAACAAATAGTGTGGCTGCTGCTGTTCCTTAAGAGTTCAGGACCAGTTTAATATGCAGAGTGCCTGACGGCTGACCGTGTGGCCCCGGGGGGCCGTGGAGGAACCACGAGGATGGCAAGTGGAACAAGGCTCACCGGATGTCAGAGGCAGGGAGACCAAAGCAGACGAGTTCCAAGTGAGAAGAAAAAGTGCAATCTGTAGGTAAAGCACAGACTTCAAAGAGCAGAGGACAGTTATTTGACAATAAGACACAAAGACAAGGGATCCAGTGAGACAGCATAGGAACCTGAGCCCAAGATCCCAAGGATAACAAATAAGAAAAACAAATAAGAGCTGGCACGACCCCACGGCCCCTTGCTGGGACCCCAAGGATGCCAGATGGCCAGAAAAAAACACACCAGATGAGCCCATCATGAGAATGCAACCACCCCTCCACTTCCTACGAAAAATGCCTTATCTCCCTTCTAACCGCTTGCCTCTTGTACCCTAACATGGAGAGTTCCACAAGGCTGCTCTTTCTTTATTTTTTAATAAAAGCCCACCTTTTCACACAAGCCTGCTCTGGCCCCAACTTATACAAGCAGCCAAGCAGAGCCAGCCTCCAAACCAATTAAGAGGACCTTCCTTTCCTCTCTGCTGCCTCCCTTGTGCTAGAGCATAAGCTTAATAAAATCTGTCTGGAAATCTCTCTGGGGTTTCCTCTTGATTTCTATTTTGGGGAACCCAAGAACCCCAATGCCAATAACACCCGGAGATGCAATGCTTAGAAATTCAGACTGGCAACAGTGAGAAATCTGACAACCCATAGCCAAGTCTCAGACCATGGAATGAGGATCGGGCTTGAGACTGGTCCCTAAGGAGGAGGAAGGCAGAAGAGAGAGGAAGAGAGGAATCAAGGTTGGGTCTCAAACACAAAGAGCACCCAAGCAGCAAGAGAGCCAATGCTGCGTGCATCCTAGAGAATGAGAGTCGGAGAGCTCCCTCCTGATGCAGACAGCTACCTTTACAGCCGCCTTCACCTTCATCGTATTTTGTTGGGTTGAGCCGCATCCAACAGACTCAGCATCCATTCCCATCCAGAGTGGCTGGAAGTAGACATTACAATTTCAATTCTCCCTTGTAGCTAGGGTTTGCCATCCGATTAGGTTCCACCAATTAATGTACTCATGCCAGATTTGAGTGGGGGAGGTGAAGTGGAGACCATTTTCCTGCTGCCTTTACTGTTTCTCCAGGCAAGAAGGCTCATTCGGACAGAGGGCTGTGGCAGCAGTCAGATGCACCTCAGGGTGCACATCACTGCAGGGACCGGGATTGACCCACCTCCCTGCGACTGTCCTCTGAACTCCACCCTCACATTCACCCTGCAGACCATGCTTCCTACAGCCTGGGAATTATCTCAGTCTCTTTAATTCTCACAATTAAGCAGGTCTTCTTATTATTAGCCTAATTGTGCATTCTGAGGACATTGAAGCTTAAAGCAATTATGTAATTGCCCCAGATCACATGGCAAGCAAAGGGAAGGCTCTCCTGCCTGACTTATTGCAATGCACCATGTGCCACTTGCCGAGCGAGGACCTAGGCAGATGCTATTCCACACACTCCTCGCTGTAAAGGTGACGCCAGCACCAGGAGTCTGGCAGGGGCGAGCTTGGCTTGGACGGGCCTGATTGAGAAAGCTTCATCACTGGATTTCTTCTCAATGTTACTGTCCTATCTCTAGTAATTAGGATTACAGATAGAATACAGAACACCAAGTTAAAATTTGAATTTCAGATAAAGATAATTATTTAGTGTAAGTATGCCCTAGGCAATATTTGAACATACACTAAAAAAACGTATTTGTTGTTTATCTGAAATTCAGATTTACCTAGGTGTCCTGTGTGTTTACTTATCAAATCTAACAAGTCGAACAATAATTAACAAGCCCTCTCAAAGAAATGAGGAATGTTGTCCAAAGCCATGATACAGAAAGATTTCTAAGCATCTCCTAAGGTGCAAAGCTGGGCGTTTTTATAAGAAAGATAATAGCAACAACAACGGCTGATTTATTGAGTGCCTTTCTATTTGGCAGGCACCTTCCCAAGGCCTCTCAGTAATTTACTTTAACCTCTCTCACCTCACAATGGGCCAGGGGGTAGGTGTTACTGTTATTCCCATCCTACACACACTGAGACAGAGAGGAACTTGCCCAAGGACAGACAGCTAGCAAGCTGAAGGGCTGGGATTCCAGCCATGGCCGTCAGTTCCTGATACTAGTGCTTAACCATCACCCATTCTCACAGACAGTAAGGCTCAGTTTGCCAAATTGTCTAGGGAATATTCAACTCTGGTTCACACACACATTATATAGCCCCTCTTCATGTGTTCTCTTCCAGTTAGCACCACGTCCGGCCCCGTTTTTCTCTCTAATAGGTGTCATACCCACTTTCCCCTGGTCTGGCAGCAATCCAACCAGAGCATGTACTTTTAAATGATAACTTTCTCGGTTAAAAAGTATTGTATGTTGTCCCTGGCTGGTTGGCTCAGTGGTAGAGTGTCGGCCTGGCATGCAGGAGTCCTGGGTTCGATTCCCGGCCAGGACACACAGGAGAGGCGCCCATCTGCTTCTCCACCCCTCCCCCTCTCCTTCCTCTCTGTCTCTCTCTTCCCCTCCTGCAGCCGAGGCTCCATTGGAGCAAAGTTTGCCCGGGCGCTGAGGATGGCTCCGTGGCCTCTGCCTCAGACACTAGAATGGCTCTGATTGCGACAGAGCGATGCCCCAGATGGGCAGAGCATTGCCCCCTGGTGGGCATGCCGGCTGGATCCCGGTTGGGCGCATGCAGGAGTCTCTCTGACTGCCTCCCCGTTTCCAACTTAAGAAAAATATAAAAAAAAAAAAAAGTATTGCATGTTAACCTTTAACATTTTTGAAATTCATAGAAGAATACAGAGAACTACAGAAAGGATAAAGAAACAAAATCACCTTAATTTCCATTTTTAAGTCTCCTTATAGATACAGATGTTTGTTTTTTAAATCTCTGTCTGAATCATACCATACACACTGTTTTGTGACTTCAATTAAAAGAGACTGTGAACACTTCTTTGTCACAAGTGGTCTTTGAGAATGCTGTGGACTGAATTCTGCCCCCCACCCCGAACATACATATGTTGAAGCCCTAACCCCCAATGTGACTGTATTTGAAGTAAGGAAGTAGTTAAGGTTAAAAAAGGCCATAAAATGGGGTAGCTAATCCAACGGGATTAGTGCTCCTATAAGAAGAGACACCAGGGAGCTGGGGCACCGCTCCCTCCTGAGGACGCAGCAGGAAGGTGGCCGTCTGCAGCCCAGAGAGAGGAACCTCAGCAGAAATCGGTCCTGCTAGGTCTTGATCTGGGACTTCCAGCCTCCAGAGCTGTCACAAAATAAATATCTGTCGTTTAAGCGCCCAGTCTGTGGCATTGTTGTGGCAACCTGAGCTAAATAATACATTTATTCAGTAAATTCCCTATTGCAAATTCTTCAAATTGCATCCAAAGTTGCACTTTCACAACTACAACCTTTCCTGGTTCATTACCCTAGGATACATTTCTAGAGGCAGAGTCACTGGTAAAGCGATCGACTGTCCCGGTTTGCCCTGGGCTATCCTGGATTTTGCAACCAAAGGACCACATCCCGGGAAACCAGGACAGTTGGTCACAGGCATCCCTGGGTTAAGGCACTGCACTTCCCAGGGATTTCTTCCACGCAAGGCTGGATCATCCACCGGACATGTGCTCATTTCCACACCCACCATAAGGGGTTTCCCTCCCAGGTACAGTACCTTATCTGTGATTTATATCAACATGCTTCAGCGCAGAGAGTGAGAAATAGGAGGTGTAAATTAAAACATACCCTAGCAACGGTTAATTAATATGTGAAGTACACTAATCAGGAATCCACATTCCTGAGGTGGCTGGTTAGCATTTGAAAGACCCTAATCAGGAACCCCCACTCCAACTCCAGTGCTGCTACAAGCACCGTGACAAGTGCTCGCTTTAAGTACCGCCATCTGAAGCTGCACACTGATCTTGTTAATCAGCATGAGGCATATTAGAAATAATGATTCTTTGGTGAAATGTGAGCTATTCCAGCCCGTTCTGACTTAAATTATCAGGACAGTGTGTGTGTGTGTTAAGGTTACCACGATGACTAGGAAATGGTGGTTGGGGGAGGATGGTAGCCCAACGATGCCTGGAAAAGCCCAGCACCCAGAATGCCAGGATGCCAGGGAACTTGAGCCAACGACAGAACCTTGTGGCATTTCTGCCTCATACTCAACCTCCTAGTTTGGAGAACCCCAAGAACGAAGAGTCACACCTCATTTGGGTTTACAAAACAGATCCACCGTCTTTATGTCTGTTTTCTGTTATTGTGCTGGGTGTTTATTATTTTGTTGTTACACGTGGTTGAGTTGAATTCGGTTCAAGACTTGCTTGCATTGTAACGCGTCACCTAGAAGTGAGGTTTTGGGAGAGGAGGCCTACCCACTGCCCTCACCCCCACCTTTAATCATTGGAAACCATGAATAGTCATTCAACAACAAAAAGAAGCTGATCCTTGTGAACAGGCCAATCAGCCTGGGTCCGGCCACAATAATGGGTATCTTTAAAGTTTGCTCTATCATGTTAATATCCAAGAAAAAGGAAATGCATTGAAAATGAAGCTAGTAAGCTCTTCTGTTATATTTAAAAAATGCATAGGCACAACTGTCCGATGCTACTATTTGCTGAAAAATATACCTGACGAATGTGAGCGTGTGTATAGTTAGTCCGGTTGTGCGTGTCCTCATTTTGTTTAACTGCTAGATTGGTGTGGGGCAGCTGTGCTGGCTTGCTCATGGGGTTACCAGCTGTAAGCACTTTGCCTGATTGGTGTGTGGGTGCATAGCAGCGCCACGTGTGGGTGGCCTATATAAGGTTATGGGTGCTTGTGCTGGAGAGAGATGGGGGATTGTGAACAGCAGGTAGCCTGCCCACCTCTGTGAGGGGCCATTCTTGCTGTCTGTGTGCCGGAGAAGAGGTTTTCCCCTGCCTGTGTGCTTGTCTGCCGCTGTGAGACTTTATTAAATGGAATGGCCCAACCCTTTCCAGCGCCGCAGTTTTTCTACCGCCTGCCCGAATCCAGTGTGAACCTGCCCAGCCTCGGCCACCAGCATTACAATCGGCTTTAAATTTGACCCTCAAACAGGCAAGGTGAAACTCAGAAGCAATGCCACTACTGGTGGGGAAGAGATCTTCCCCTTTCCTCCCTCCTCTCTTCTCCTCACGCTTCCACCAAAGACAGCCAGTACAGAGGCTTGTGTGGAGGAGGGAAGATGTCCACAGAAAAGGACCTCAAACTTCATCAGACATCAGAATCCTCTGGAGGGTCCTTAAAGCACACATTACTGCCCCTCACACACACACACACACACACACACACACACACACACACACACACACACGAAGTTCTGATCCAGGGTTGGGGTGGGGCCTGAGAATTTGCAGTTTCTAACAAGTTCCCAGAAACAGATGGTGCTCCTGGTCCTGGAAATACACTTTGAGAACCAGTTCTCAAAATTGGCTGCACAGCCCTGGCCGGTTGGCTCAGTGGTAGAGCGTTGGCCTGACGTGCGGGGGACCCGGGTTCGATTCCCGGCCAGGGCACACAGGAGAAGCGCCCATCTGCTTCTCCACCCCTCGCCCTCTCCTTCCTCTCTGTCTCTCTCTTCTCCTCCCGCAGCCAAGGCTCCATTGGAGCAAAGATGGCCCAGGCGCTGGGGATGGCTCCTTGGCCTCTGCCCCAGGCACTAGAGTGGCTCTGGTCGCAACAGAGCGACGCCCCGGAGGGGCAGAGCATCGCCCCCTGGTGAGCAGAGCGTCGCCCCCTGGTGGGCGTGCCGGGTGGATCCCAGTCGGGCGCATGCGGGAGTCTGTCTGACTGTCTCTCCCCGTTTCCAGCTTCAGAAAAAAAAAAAAAAATTTGGCTGCACATTACAACACCTGGAGAGGTTTTTGAAAGGATCAAGACTTTATCTTATTAACCTAATCACAGGTGTGATATTCCAACATATTCACAGGTCCCACTTAGATTCAGGGTGGCAGGGTACAGCCACCAGGGGGCAGGAATCTTGGGAAGCATCTGCCTACCACACCAAGGAACCTAGCTCTGACCACAAGGGCATTTATGGTGATCTTTGGCTGAAAGGCACCAACGTTTTCCAGCTATTATTTTCTACCAAAATGAGCCTAAGACTTGTGCATAATTAGACTACATCGAGTCAGTTCCTAACACTTGGGAAACCAAGGAGGCAGACTCGCCAGAAAACGTTTGAGCTCCATCCAAACCATCTGGGTGAATCAGTCCCTTTTTTCAGTGACAAAGACATTCATAAGCCTCTCCCACCAAAAAGCAGGTGGAGCCTGATTCCCAGAAGAGTAAAAAGAAGCCCATTTGCTCAGTGAGCTGATCTGGTCACAAAATTTGAACTACTTGTTAAAAGACCTATTCCCCAGTGGTAGAGCGTCGGCCTGGCGTGTGGGGGACCTGGGTTCGATTCCCGGCCAGGGCACATAGGAGAAGCGCCCATTTGCTTCTCCACCCCCCCCCCCCCCCGTTCCTTCCTCTCTGTCTCTCTCTTCCCCTCCCGCAGCCAAGGCTCCATTGGAGCAAGGATGGCCCGGGCTCTGGGGATGGCTCCTTGGCCTCTGCCTCAGGCGCTAGAGTGGCTCTGGTCGCAACATGGCAACGCCCAGGATGGGCAGAGCATCGCCCCCTGGTGGGCAGAGCGTCGCCCCTGGTGGGCGTGCCGGGTGGATCCCGGTCGGGCGCATGCGGGAGTCTGTCTGACTGTCTCTCCCCATTTCCAGCTTCAGAAAAATACAAAAAAAAAAAAGACCTATTCCCTCCCTAATGTTACCAATTTTATCCACTTATTAAAATTTATCCTAAAGAATATTCTGCTTGAGTATATTCAACAAATTTTAATATATTCTGTTCTATAGAGAAATTACTAACATTTCTCCCCTTGTATTAGAAGCAAAGAGTACTTGCTAAGTGAGCAAATGAAAGGTAATTCCATTATCTATAATTTTGAGCACCTCCTGTCTCAGGGGTCTAATTTAAATTATCCCTTTGGAAGAAAATATCAGAATGATTAGGGACCTAGAATTCACACCCCACTGAAATAGCTCTGTGACCTACAACAGTTTGCCATGTACCCTGAGGGGGTGTCTTTACAACCCTAATCATCCTTTAATTTATGTGAATCTTCCAATTATCTTCTTTTAGGCTTTTACTCAAATTATCAGGATTAGTCATTCATTTCCTTGTTGAATAAATATCTTTTGAGCACCAATTATATACCAGGTGCTCAATATGGAAAGACAACATTTGGACCATAGAAATGTACTCCTTTGTGGAGTTTTTAGTATAGCAGAGACACGGTCAATAAATAACCCCAAGTTAATGCATAACTGCAAATTCTGATGACTAATAGGAAGGAAAAGTTATAAGAGAAAAATAAAACCGTGTGGTTTTGATAACTATAGAGTGGGGATCATGAGTTTGGACATTTTCTCTTTCCTTCTACCTCTACAGAGATTAAGAAAAAACACCGGAGGAAATGAGGTCACTGTCATCAGGAGATGTCTCTACTCCCATGTTCACTGCAGAATTATTCACAAGCCAAGACATGGAAACAACCTAAGTTCCCATCAATAGAATGTGATACATACGCAAACACATGAATATTATTCAGCTATATAAAAAAAATCCTATCATTTGCAAAACATCAAAGAACCTTGTGCTAAGTGAAATACGTCGGAGAGAGAAAGACAAACACTGTATGATATACCTATATGTGGAATCTAAAGAAGCCACACTCAGAGAAACAGAGAGTAAAGTGCTGGGTACCAGTGGCTGGGGGATGGTTCAAATGTGAAGATGTTGGTCAAAGGATACAAACTTCTAGTTATAAGATGAATACACTCGGGAATGTGAAGTACAGCATAGTGCCGATAGTCAACAATACTGCATCATATGCTTGAAAGTTGCTAAGAGGGATCTTCAATGTTCTCAGCACTCACACAAAAGAAAAGGTAACTATGTGAGGTGATGGGTGTGTTAAGCGACCTTAGTGTCATAATCATTTTGCCTGCAATAGGTATGTGTATCAAATCATTACATTTGTATACTTTAAACTTACACAATGTTGTGTGTCAATTATATCTCAATAAAGCTGGTGGAAAAAGAGGAAGAGACACCACCTTCCTGGAACATGCAAAGGACAATGAGGTAGGTGCTTACTTCTCCGCGGGATGAAGGATCTACTTAATCAAGCTTATTTCAGGGATTAAAAAAACAAACAAGCAACCAGGTCAGCTGTATGACCATGACCTTCCACTTACCCCATTTCTACTAGGAAACCCAGAGTCCCCACCAACTCAGTCTGTACCCCCTGATATTACTTGCCCCATCCATCTCTTCTGTAAAGTCAGCTAAACAAGAAGTACTGAAACTCCTATGAGTAAAAAAGTAAAGAAATCTACTCTGAATATATTTAATGCCCATTAAAACTGTGTACGAAAATCAAGACTACCTCATGTTTAAATATTTACCAAACACAGATAAATCCTAGCTCTTAAATAGAACAGCATAATTTAGTTCAATTTCACTCATTCTAAACTAAGGATTCTCCACTGTAATTATCCAGGTAAAGTCAGTTGCTCTCTCAAACCTTCCTTGATTCCCCCAGGCATAGTTATTAATAGTTATGTCCTTCCCTGTGCTCCCACAAGACCTCCATTACAGCTCTTTTCAGCATTGTACCATAAATATCCTAAGGCCTCTGAAATTACTTTTCTGGCTCTCTTACTCAACTAAGGCCTTTGAGGAGAACAACTTGGTCTTATTCATTTGGGAATCCTTGGTACCCAGCAGCGTGACAAGTGCATAGTAATAAAACTCAATAGACATTTGAGTCAATAAATAAGAGGTCTTGCATAAATCCAATCCTGTAACAAATGGAAGGAGGGTGACATCTGACTTTGACTTGGGCCCTGAAGGAGGAGACAGCTATGTAAAAGTCTAGCATTCCAGAGAGAATGGCAAGGGCCTTGGGTTGTATGGGGGGGGGGGGGGGGGGAGATATAAAAAGAAGGCCACAGGAGAGTGAAGAGAGCAGAAGGATGAGGACATTGCGCGTGCAGAATTGGAGAGAAGGCAGGTTCCTGGGGAGGAAAAGGAACGCTCCAGCAGAAGGGAGGAAGGGTTCACGAAGCAGCGGTCGGTGACACTGGCTGGCGCAGAAGGAACGCGACGGGAAGGAACAGGAGGCAGAGAGCCTTCGAGGCCACACTCACAGCGCCCGTGTACTCGGCCCCTGTTTAGTGAGCCATCACGGGGGCTTCTGACACGGAGGCCAGAGCTGAACTTCAGAAAGTGTGAGGCGTGGAGGTGGAATTGAGAAGGACGGAGGGAGCACCCAAAGTCAAGGCAACCGGCTGGGAGGCTACGGAAATGACCTCACAAGGCCCTCCTAAGACAGAGTTTGGGCCGGGAGGGCGGCGGAAGCAGTGAGATGAAAGTCCACAACATTTTTCAAAAGCAGCATTAAAAACAAGCAAAACTAGGGCTCGAAATAAAACAGTTCTCTTTTGGAACAGAGGTAGCAGAGGCCCTACGAGGCTTCCGTTTAAACCTGTATTTGGTAGGTGGCGAGGACAGCAGCTGGCCAGTAGTAAATCGCTCCTTATCTCTAGATCCAGGCCAGTGCATTCCTCTGCCTGGAGTCTGGATAATAAATGCTCTGTTCTTCCAAAGAAAACAATGTCATTGGCTGAGGTGGAAATATCAGAAACAGGACAGTTTGATTTCAATGGACAGAATTTCATGCGATAAATTAAAATTCATCTATTTCTTTCCCAGTTGACCCATCAACCCAACTCTCTGACCTTGAAATGTCATTTTCTTCCTCTTTTTGGTACAGTTTTTAAAACTCGAAGTGTTTTTAGAATTAGAAAGACAAACCTAGGAATGAGGCTTGCAGCAAAGAAAGGGAAATCGATCTGTTAAAGGAGTCAGTGTTCTGATAAGACTGAATGGGAATAGCCGGAAGCCCATCCCATGAAGACTATGGATTATGCAGCCATGGGAAGGGTACCCGTTACTCTTCTAATACTGAACTTGGTGCTGTGGATTTAACAATGAACGAGACAATCCTTGCCTTCAGGATGCTCACTGACATATATAAAAAATCCCCTACAATGTGACAGGAGCAACAATAAAAACAGCAGAAGTTTGGGGACCCAGAGAAGGTTCCCAGAGACTTAAGAGGAATCATCCAAGGAAGAGTACATTGGGACTCAAAAATCAATGTCTCCTGAATTTCCTCCTCACAATTCCAGGTTTCAAATATTACAAAGTTATAATAATCAAAACAGTATGGTACTTGCATAAATAGATAAATGGAAAAGACTCAGAGCCCAGAAATAAACCTTCACATGTACAGTCAACTAATATTTGACAAGGGAGTCAGGAACACTCAACGGGGAAAGAATAATCTCTTCAATAAATGGTGCTGGGAAAACTTGATAATCACATAAAGAAGAATGAATTGGGCCCTTATTTAACACCACTCACAAAAATTAACTTTTTAAAAAAATTAAGTAAGAGGCAAGGAGGCAGTGAGACAGACTCCCACAGGCACCTCAGCCAGGATCCATCCGGCAAGCTACTACCGGTGATGCTCAGCCCATCTGGGGCTGCTGCTCCATTGCTCAGCAACCGAGCTATTTTAGCACCTGAGGCGAGGCCATGGAGCCATCCTCAAAGCTCAGGGCCAACTCACTCAAACCATTTAAGCCATGGCTCTGGAGAGGAAGAGAGAGAGGGAAGGGTGAAAGGGGGAAGGGGAGCAGTGGAAAAGCAGACAGTCACTTCACCTGTTTTTCCTGATTGGGAATCAAACCTGGGACTTTCACATGCCAGGCTGACACTCTGCCACTGAGCCAACCAGCCGGGGCCACAAAAATTAACTTGAAATGGGTTAAAGACTTAAACATAAAACCTGATCCCATAAAACTCCAGGAAGAACACATAGGGAAAAAAATCCTTGACATTGGTCTTTGCAATATATATATATATATGCACACACACACACACACACACACTAGAATTTTTAGGAAAAGTGCTGTTCCAAAATGGGTACAGCACTTGAGAAGATGTGTATCCTCTTATTTATGCAGATGTTCAAATACAAGTGGGGTGAGCACTGGGCAGGGGTGTGGCAGAGGGGCTCAAAACAGCAGACCGATGGAATGGATGGCTTCAAGCCTCCTTTCAAGCCTGACATTCTCAGGCTCTACATTGAAGCTTTATGTGAGGTCTCCCCCAATGCTCTCTATCCTGCCGGAGCTCGCTGCCCAGAGAGTGTATATTAACAAATGGTAGGCAGCACCATGAACAACTAGGGCTCGTGGAATGTAATCAAATGGCCATTTTATTTGTGTCCTTCACTTTCCCTTCAAATTGTATTCAGTGAGATAAAACTCAGGCAATCTCAGGATATTCTGACCACTTTCTGATCAAAAGCCTGATGGTCACTTTAAGCTGCAAACAGTATAAATCCAATGATTAAAAAGTTCAGTCTCTTGTAATAATAATCAGAGTTGCCAACTCCTCTGACGGGAAGAATTTCCCTATCTTCCCAAGGAGGGTAGGGACTGCAGGAAGGGGGGAGGAGTGTGGTACTTCTTCCACTGGCCAGCTCTCCCCTCCCCCACCTTGGCAACTGCAGTCTTTGATGCCTTCAGCGTTGGGGTAGAGCAGGATCAGGTGGACAAAGGTGATGGGAAAGGTAAGAATAGCAGAAATGTTTTACCTGATTATCATAAGCAGGTTGGGAAGATGTTAACGGTGTTTTCTGGGGTAGTTCACTGATAGCTCTCACAGGCCATGACCCTGACCAGGAGACAGCCTACTGGTCTAGTATTACTCACTCTTTCCTCTGTCCTTAGGAATTCAGAAATGCAGCTTTGGCTCATCTTCTGCTGAGAACACCTTTTCTACCTTAATAACTTAGTGGGAGTGAAGGTCAGTCTCTAGGCAGAGACAGAAGTTTCCTTTGTTGTGCTGCGCATAACCCAGGTTCAGCCTCAGATGTCCTGGGAGGGGCGGTGGTGTGGTGTCAGACAGCAGGCTGTGTGTTCCCCTAACTGTTCTCTGGTCTCGCGGAAACTCCTCTCATTGACAAGGTGAGGGGGAAGTCTCCCCTGAACCCTCCTCCTTAGATAGGGAAGAAGGACTCCCTGCATAGCCACACTCTCTCCAAAGAAATTCTCACAGCGCTGACTGGATAGCTCGGTTGGTTAGAGCATTGTCCCAAAGTACAGAGGTTGCCGGTTTGATGCCCAGTCAGGATACATACAGGAACAAATTGATGTTCCTGTCTCTCTCTTGCCCTTCCTCTCTCTTTAAAATCAATAAATAGCCTGACCAGGCGGTGGTGCAGTGGATAGAGCATCGGACTGGGATGCGGAAGGACCCAGGTTCAAGACCCCAAGGTCGCCAGCTTGAGCACAGGCTCATCTGGCTTGAGCAAAAAGCTCACAAGCTTGGACCCAAGGTCGCTGGCTCCAGCAGAGAGTTACTCGGTCTGCTGAAGGCCCCCGGTCAAGGCACATATGAGAAAGCAATCAATGAACAACTGAGGTGTCGCAACAAAAAACTGATGATTGATGCTTCTCATCTCTCTCCATTCCTTTCTGTCTGTCCCTATCTATCCCTCTCTCTGACTCTCTCTCTGTCCCTGCAAATTAAATAAATAAATAAATAAAATCAATAAATAAAAATTTAAAAGAAAGAGAAAGAGAAAGAAAGAAAAAGAAAGAGAGAGAGAGAAAGAAAGAAAGAAAGAAAGAAAGAAAGAAAGAAAGAAAGAAAGAAAGAAAGAAAGAAAGAAAGAAAGAAAAAGATTCTCACAAATTTTCCCTAACTCTTCACTCTCTCAACCTTATTTCCTTGATATGGCTAGCAGGGGTCCCCAAACTTTTTACACAGGGGGCCAGTTCACTGTCCCTCAGACCGTTGGAGGGCCACCACATACAGTGCTCCTCTCACTGACCACCAATGAAAGAGGTGCCCCTTTCGGAAGTGCGGCAGGGGGCCGGATAAATGGCCTCAGGGGGCCGTAGTTTGGAGATGCCTGGCTAGGGGTTTGGTGAGCTAGCTGTGTTTTTCAACTTAACATCTCTAACTTCTGCATATGGCCTACAATCTCCTTTAGAATGTATGTTGTTGCATCAATTGAAACCTCCACTATAACACCCTGTTTAGTTTTCAGTGACTAAATGGGAAAGAAAGAACAGTATTAACAGCTATGCAAGTGCTTGATGCTCCAGTGAAAATCCTTGCAAGAGGATAAAGAATGCAGATGAGGCCTGAAGCATCTTGCTTCCCACACATTGAATCTCTGGCCTCCTCCATTCCCCAAACTCAACAGTGGGGTGTTATCATTGCAGTGCAAGGACCAAGGTGAAGCAGTGCCCCACAGTGATTAGAGGAGTGGAACACATCCAACCACAAGAAGACCGCATTTGATCTCAAACCTGGCCCTGAGTATTCCAGGGATCTCACTGTGGGATGAGAACCATAAACAAGGTCAGGCTGTCATCTGGGAGAAATGAAAGCTGATTGGAGATGGGCAAGTCTCCTCTGACATAGGAGAGAAAGAACCCGTCTTTTAACCAACCTTTGGAACAGAAAGTAAAAGAAGAAGGGGTAAGAGAGCTCACCAGGTATAGATTCAAGAAATAGAAGAGGAAGAAGATGACTTTGTTCCTGTCACTGAGTAATTCAAAGCTTCCTAACTGGCCAAGTTGCATGCCATGAGTGGGTTACAGGTGTGCCACAACCTTCACCCCCGCCAAGCCTTCGGGGCTGCTGGATATCCCAGACTGGTCACCTCTGGCCATAAGCAGCCTTTCCTGGGGCTCTGCAGAGGGTGGCCCGAGGTGAGTGAGGTCTGCCTGTTCATCCCACAGTCCCTGCAGGCAGGCATATAGGAGCAGCACAGAGCACTCACTCAACCTCAGCATGCTGGGCAAAGCCACAGAGAAGCCTTCCACCTGAACAACAGCCATGCCAGCAGCTAAACATGGAACCCAGACTTCCCAGCGTAGAAAGTGGCCTGTGGAGCTTCTGGAGGACTTTGTGTTCCCAGTGGCCAAGAAGCATGATCCTTTGCCCAAGATGCCACCTGTCTGTGTTAAGAGAAGGGGGAGGGGGGGACAGGAAGGCTGAGTTCCTGGCAGTGGCTGCCTCATATACTGGGGATTCCTACCTGTTTTTTTTTTTTTTTTCCTTTTTCATTTTTCTGAAGCTGGAAACAGGGAGAGACAGTCAGACAGACTCCCGCATGCGCCCGACCGGGATCCACCCGGCACGCCCACCAGGGGCGACGCTCTGCCCACCAGGGGGCGATGCTCTGCTCATCCTGGGCATCGCCATGTTGCGACCAGAGCCACTCTAGCGCCTGAGGCAGAGGCCACGGAGCCATCCCCAGCGCCCGGGCCATCTTTGCTCCAATGGAGCCTTGGCTGCGGGAGGGGAAGAGAGAGACAGAGAGGAAAGCGCGGCGGAGGGGTGGAGAAGCAAATGGGCGCTTCTCCTGTGTGCCCTGGCCGGGAATCGAACCCGGGTCCTCCGCACGCTAGGCCGACGCTCTACCGCTGAGCCAACCGGCCAGGGCCTGGATTTCTGCCTGTTTGTAATTGATGTGTCCTTCCTTTTTTTTTTTTTTTTTTTTTTTCTGTGACAGAGACAGAGAGAGGGACAGATAGGGACAGATAGACCAGAAGGTAGAGAGATGAGAAGCATCAATTCTTTGTTGCGGCACCTTAGTTGTTCATTGTTGCTTTCTCATATGTGCCTTGACCAAGGCACTACGGCAGACCGAGTAACCCCTTGCTCAAGTCAGTGACCTTGAGCTCAAGCTGGTACACCTTGTTCAAACCAGATGAGCCCGCGCTCAAGCGGCGTGGGCTCAAACCTGGGTCCTCCGCGTCCCTGTCCAACACTCTATCCACTGCGCCACCTCCTGGTCAGGCTGATGTGTCCTTTCAATGGCGACTGCTCTAATGATATGTGACAGTCTACACATTAGAGTCACATTAGTATTTTGAAATAATAGATATAAAAAAGTTCAGTTAGATTTGAAAAACATTTGCATTATCACAAGAAACTTTAACATCAAATTTATCAATAAAAGAAAAGGATGAGCTGTTATAGTCCCTAAATATAACTTTAACTATCATGGATTTTGGAATAATTGTAAAACAATGGTTTAAATACAGCTTTATGACCTCCTCATGCAAAGTTACTCATTGGTAGTGAATATCCAAAATTTGAAGAGATCATAATTAAAACCTTTTGATCAGAATTGAGTACAGCCATTTCAAGCATCAAGCTTGAGTTTTAAAGTTACATTTTCAGAAACAAACTCAATTTCTCATTTGAAACATTGACTATTTGGGTGCTTTATGCAAACCTGGAATCTAACATCTTTCTCAATTTTTAATTTCCTGTATTTACATAATGTAAAAAAAAATTGCCCTGGCTGGGTAGCTCGGTTGGTTAGTGCATCATTCCGAAGCACAGAGGTTGCCGGTTTGATCCCCAGTCAGGGCTCATACAGGAGCAGATGTTCTTGTCTCTCTATTGATTTTTTCCACTCTGTCTCACACAGATGCCCCAGAACCCCTCCAGTCTACCTACAAGGTGCTGTAAGAATATCACCCTTTTCTGTTGGAGCCGTGATGCGGCAGTAATCCCCCACGTTTGAGTACACAGCATAGTAATCAGGTTAGGTAAGGGCTCCTTCCAGCACTATCTTGACTTGGGTGAGGAAGCTTAAATGGAAATTTTCCTGGGAGGAAATTGCTTCAATGTACACATTTTTAACTTTGCATACTCCATCAAGAACATATCCATTCTGCAAATTGTGTCAAGGATGTTTCCTTAAAAAATAAGATCCTTGACTATAGATCTCAGTCTCACGATACTTGCAAGAATCCTGTCTAGGGAGGACTGCACACGGCTACCCTCTTCCTCAGACTCCACCCTCCAGTGGGAAGGCCGACCAGTCCGGGCCCTGCACATCTCCCCACTGACTCTGCCCTCCAGTGGGAAGGCCGACCAGTCCGGGCCCTGCACATCTCCCCGCTGATGTGACTAAGCCACTTTTTCTTATGTGGTCATTTGATCACTTTTCTTAAAAGCAAAAATAATTTAATCGGCTTTTAGCCTAGTCTTTGGCTAATTTCACTATTTTCATTATTTTATCTTTTAAAATATGTTCTCTCTTAACTTACTCTAATGGTTCCCCTCTCTTCTCCTGGTCCCACCTCGTTGTGGAATGGATAGATGGGAGTAAGAAGGTACTCAGAGATTTGAGAGAAGGCAGCACAGAAATGACCCGGGTCAGAAAAACACGTGGCACTGGCTGTAGTCAGGCCCAGTCCGCAGGAAGCCCTGCGGAGTGTCTCCAAAGCTCATTCGTTGTTCAGCTGCTCTGTGCTAGGCACGTGCACATGCTGCTGCTAGACCTTGCAATGTAGGTAGTAGCAGATCTAACTTACAAATAAGGACACCGAGGCTCAAAGTGACTTGCCCAAGGACATGGCTCTAGTGAGTGGGTGTGTCAGATCCGTCTGGGTTTGAACCTGTGCTCCTTCTATTCCTACAGTGCTCCTCAAACTTTAATATGCCTATAAGTCACCTGGGCGTCTTAAAATGCAGATTCCGACGTAATAGGTTTGGGGTGGGGCCCGAGAGCCTGCATTTCTAACAAGCTCCTAGAAGAGGCAGATGCTGCTCCCCAGACCACACTTGAGTGAAAATGTGCACATGGCCTTGGCCAGGCCCTCCAGGGACAACGGCACCCAGGAGTCAGCCCTAGAGAGAGCTGTCCCTAGAGAGAGCTGTGGAGGTGATCATTCATGCTCATTTCGCCTGCTTTCGCTGACTGGCTTTTGATCAGGGTTCCAATAGAGGGCTAGCAAGAGCTAATTACAATCCCAACTAATACACTGTGTCAGTTGTTACTCATTAACAAATTATGTTCCTGACAAACTGCTCTAGTGTGGTACCCTAAGTACTGTAATTAAAATCTTAGAAAGTTGCATGTGGGCCTAATTGATTTCCTTAATGTATTACTCAGACTAAACATTCCATTATTTTGTGTCTTGATGTTTATGAAGGGGCAAACTGCTGCCGCCACCCAGGCAGCAGAGGGACAGTGTCTGGGGTAACAGGGGCGCTTGCCAGCCCTAGGGGACTGACTGACCGCCCACCGGCCCAGCAGTGCCACACGAATGTTCGAACGACCGTGTTGGTTGCTATCCACCAGAAATGTTCAAGCAGAAAGGGGTGGAGGGCAATTTGATTTATGTATATAATTTGTGTATCCTCCATAGGTTTCCCAACTTTGGGAGTGTGATGATGACTCCCTACTGTACCGATGGAGGAATGGAGCAATGCTTCCCGAGGCTGTCATGGTCCCATGTCCCAGAGGTTCTCTTTTGTAGCACTGAGCTCCCCAGGGCAGAAAGGGAGAGGGAGCTGGGGCCATTGTCTCTGCATTATCTAAAGTCACGTGTGATGCAGACTAGTCCAAGTGTATTTGGCAAATCTGGAATAATATGGACGGCCAATATCTATACTGAAAGCCATGAATTATATAGACTGTATGTATGTAGTCATTCCTTCAGGTGTCTGGCAGTCTCTTAATGAGTACCTAGTGTGGGCAAGGCCCAGAGCTTGACTTAAAAAAGACAAACATGCAAAATAAGCACCACCATAACAGTGGTGAACACTTTCAGATGATATACTAGGCACAAGTATATCACTTACACATCCTAACTCACTTAATTCTTGCTCAGTTCCTACAAAGTAGGTATTCTTATTATCCCTGTTTTACAAATGAGAAAACTAAGGCAACAGAGACAGTAAGGGACTTGGCTAAGGTCGCAGAACCAAGAGTGAGATCCAAGCAGTCTGGCTCTGACTCCTTACTTGAACCCTCATGCTATACTGCTTTTCTAAAGTATAATAATAATAGCTAATGAGGGCTTAGCATGTTCTTACAAGTAATTTTATAATCAACAAAACCCTAATTTCAAAGTTGAGGAAACAGGCACAGAGCGGGTGCCTATTGCCCCAGGGTCTCACGGCATGTAAGTGGCAGGGTCAGGATTTGAGCCCGGGCCCTGAAGCTATATATTTTTAATCTCCATGCACCTTAGATAGAACTAACAGAGATCTGAGCAATCATGTAGGGATTTGGAGCCTGCACAGGTCAACCAATGTAAATAATTAAACTCCACACGAGTCTGCCCTAGATCTCTCACAGATGGAAAGTAAGGTCCAGGTAAAAAGTGCACAGCTGGGACGTTAAGGCCGACGGCCTGATGCCCACCACCATCCTTGACCTCTGATCATCCTGCCTCTTGCACACCCGCAGTTCTCTGTTTCCCTGCCCTCTGCCCTATCCTCCCTCACACAGCACCCAGCACAACAGGGCTGGGCTGGGCTGCACATGTCTGAGGATAAACATAACAGGTTGAAAATACATTCCATTATTCATTACACACAGTATGTTGAAGAAACTAAAATGTGCTTAATTTTGGAACTTTGCTTTCATTTTTTTATGAGGGCACACATCAAAAAAAAATTTGCAAAATATAAAAGACAGATATTTTTTACATTTGTCTGATTCTGAAAAACAAAGTGTCCATTGTGCAGTCTTTTGGAAGAACTGACCTATTTTGTTTGCTGGAACAGGAGACTGGCCTTTTAAAACAGGCTGTATCTCACGCTGTACTGACACTAAACGAGAGCTCCTGCCATCCACCGGCTGCCCTATGCACACACTGCGGACTTCCCTTTCAAGCTCTCTCCTTGGTTCCGGTTCCGGAACTACAACGCGGCATGACTCCTCCTCAGTACCCTCTGAGTCACTTCCTGTGTTGCCAGTTCACAGGCTCCCTCACCACAAATCCCATTATTTCCGTTTCTCTCAGACCAGTGCCTTTACACACACCCCAACGCAGGCCCCCCATCCTTTTACCCTGAGACTTCCGCCCCGGGCATCATAAATTCCTTTCCCTCCAGTTTCTGGGGATGATCTGACTATGTGCCCTCCTCCGTGAGCTCCTTCTTTGAGCCCTTTTCACTCATTATTAAGCATGTTTTCCTCTTGGGTACACCAACTATGTATCCTCCCATTGGGCCGTCCTGCTGGGAGAACAAAGTGACTTTTCACTCATCACTTTTTACATACAATGTTCTTTAACTGTTTTCAATGCATATATGTATATATCCTAACATATTTATATTTTAGTATTAGCAGCCAATACTGTACATTTTTAAAAATCATATTACTAAGCAAAAACTGAGTTTAAGTTCAAAGAATCATGTCATCCCTGCAAACTCCACTGTCAGTTCTCATGCAGGGTCTTGGAGCATTGATGAGTCAGCTAATAAAAATGTGGTGTGAGGTTAATAATCGCTTCTGGGTAGTGCTACCTTTCAATAAGAGAGTTCTTACAAACACTTGACAGAACTCAGTGGCCCATGACAGATTTTTCCCTCTGCACAAGTTACTGTTTGCAAACAGAGATGGAGGTGATGCCATCATCAGAAAAGCTTCAACCACTCTTTTCAATTTATTTAATACCAGTATATAAGAAAACATCTGGTTTAGGGTATGAGTTCAGAATACAGACTATTTGTGAGGCAGACATGATGCTGGTACCTAATAGAGATGGAATTTCTTCTTCCTCCTCCTCCTCTTCCTCCTCTTCCTCCTCCTTCTTCTTCTTCTTCTTTCTCCTTCTCCTTCTCCTTCTCCTTCTCCTTCTTCTTCTTCTTGAACCTTGAATTGGGAGTTTGCTGGCAGTGTTAATTTTGCAAGGTTGAGAGAGCTCTCAGACTATTTGGAACAGATAGATTCCTTTGTTTTTTGGAAAATTACCAGGATTGGCCCTAAAGCAAGTACCCACCCATTGTCCTTAGTGATTTCAATGAAGTCACCATAAATCTGAATGATGTTGCAGATTAAGATGCCAAGTATCCTGCCCAATGATGTAAGCGGGTATCTTCAGCCAGAACCAGGCCCAGAGCACATGCGTAGAGGGGAATCTAGTGCAGGACCACTGGTATCTAAGCGATATCCCAAGAGGGAATAACACCAACCTTTTGGAATGTATTTTCAACTATTTGAGTTTGTTCACAACTTTCTTGATACACATTTAAAAAAAAAAGTTTTAGAGAATATTTTATATTTTACATATAATATTTTATAGAATTCCAGTAAATGCATGCCAGATATCTCTAACATAAATAAAAGTTTCATGAAGTAATACTTATCCTTATTGCATGTAATGCTGATATTTCTATATACTCTGTGTCATTGTTTTTAATGTTGGTCATGTCCCATTGGATTCATATTATGACCTGTTAATGAGTCACAATTTACAGTCTGGAAAACATGGAACTATTGTGATTGCTTTTCTGGGGCCAGGAGTCGATCTGTGAAACCCGAGGGATCCGGGGCTGTCAACTCTGAGGCGCAGGGACCTATAATGATGACAGTAGTTGATTTTAAAACTTTCAAAATAGACTGTGAGATATTAGAGTTGTGCTAGTTAGTTTCATCTTTGACTTTGGGGGCCCCTGGCATGGTCAGTGGACATTCTCGTCTGGAGTCCACTCACCACTGCTTCTGTCCTCTATATCTCAGTCAATAATCAAAGCTTTGCTAATTTGCATGCAGAATGTCAAAAATGGGCTTTTTGTGGTGGAAAGCGATGTCCTGCTGAGCAGCAAAAAAATTTCAGAAATAGGCTCTAATTATTAGTGAAATTAAAAATATCCTTTGTCAAATATATCTCAAGTTCTGAAAGTTCCTCTTTAAAAAAAGAATACTGATTATAATGAACATATTTCTAAGACTACTCTAAGAAAGTATTTTTTTTACTTTTTTTTATTTAGAAAATTAAATTTAACAGTGTGACAATGATGAACAGGATATAAAGAGGGAAAATATAAGGTGATTGAGAAAGTATTTTTTTAATCCGTGGACTGGCTAAGACAGCTCTACCCTTGTACAATTAGGGTGTCTGAATCCAGAGAGCATGGCAGCCAATAACCCTGGGGAGGGTGGATCGTTGCTAAAAGTCTCTATATGCACCACCAGCGTGTGGCCCTTGATGTGAGATGTCCTTAACTAATAGTGACTGCAAGAGTGACAGGATCCTGCCTCTGCAGTCTTGGCTTTTGTCCCCAGTGAACAGAAGTTCATTAGACCATCCAAAAGACCAGACAGAGGGTGAAGTTTGTGACTTCATCAAACTTCCAGAATAGATGGCATGAGCTGTTTTGTGCCTGCTGGCCAGTGAATATATGTTTAGCACATGTCTACTGCTGTGGCAGAATTTAGTCTGAGACTTGCTTTCATTATAACGCGGTAGCGAAGTTAAGTAGGAATGTCAAACCATCACCCACCTCAAACTTCTAGTGTTATCTTAAGAAACAAAAGCCCTGGCATGCTTTCCCTCTCGGCCTTTCCCTGCCCCCTCTTCTTCCCTCCAGGCACGCTGCCTTTGCCTGTCTCTCTCCTAAGCTCTGAGGGCCCTTCTTTTGCTTCTGTAACTTGTTTTAGTAGCCCAGCTGCCTCACTGCTACTACCTCTGCAACTTTCCAAGCAACTTTCTCTTATAATTTGAGTTCTTGGGTGCACTCTCTCTCCTGAGAGCATGGCAGCACCTTCCCCTTCTCCCTTCTATTTCTCCCCACAGGCCTGCATCTCCTAAACTCTAAGGGACCCCACGAGACTTACAACCAGGGGAGCAATGGGCAATGGCAGCTCATCCGGGCAAACCCCTTGAACGTGTCCCCAAGGCCCCTCCCACTTTCTCCAGCTCCCCAGTGAGCTGACAGCAGGGAGCCTTGGCTCACTTCTTTCCCGTGTTTCTAGAGAGCCCAAGCAGCCCAGCCTTGGCTCTCTCCTGTTGTTTCTTCTCTCCTAAGCCTTTCCTTGTTTCACTGTCCCCAGCTTTAATACACATACTCTCAAAATAAAAAACAACAATACTAATAAATAGAATTCTTTGCTCTGAATTCTTTCTTTGCTGAACTCAAGAACCAAGGTCTAATTTCGCTACCAGTGCCGCCAGTAACACCACCAGCTCATTCTCAGTCACGTGGCTTTGGCGATTGATCCCACCTCCATTCTGTAGATGCTTCTGGCAGAGATGCTTTCTTTGCTGCTGGACACGAGCGAAGAGAAGTAGCCTTGGGAGTCTCTGGCAGCCACATTGCAACCACAGGGCAGAGAGCTCTGAGAAGAAGATCTAACGCTGCTTGTAGTACAATTTCCTTTTCCATTTTGAGTTTCTCAGAGCTCTTGACAGAGCCAAGAAATGCAGAGAAACAAATTGGGTACTAGTCACAGCCAGTTGATATAGGATCAACTTCTCCCTGATGCAGATAAATACCCAAATCTTCTGTTATGTGAACCAATTAATTTTTCTTGTTTGTTCATCTGAATTAGTTTCCTGTTACTTGCTACATAAAAAGTGGTAATATAATCACTACTGTAAAAACAAAACTAGAACCCTAACAATGTGATTACCAGTTGATTAAATCCAGTTCAGAGGTCCTTTCTGCACTTACAAATCTATGTGGGCGCTGGAGAAGCAGTTCATTTCAGGGGTGCATGGCTGACAAATGCAACCAGTAGAACTGGTATGTAGAGACAGTGAGTTTACTCCTGACACTCAGAATTCATTGGTGAGGAAAACCCAGCAGAGGAAGGGTCTTCAAAGGATGGGGACTTGAGGTCAGATCATAAAAGGAAATACAACCTGATTTGGTAATCAGAAGCTGGTAGGTCTTGGAAATCCATAAGTCACATTTGGAATCACAGTACATAACAAGAAGGATTTTGTTGATGTTTTATGCTATCTAAAGGTTGGTATTGCTGACCTGTGGTGGCGCAGTGGATAAAGTGTCGACCTGGAAATGCTGAGGTCGCCGGTTCGAAACCCTGGGCTTACCTGGTCAAGGCACATATGGGAGTTGATGCTTCCAGCTCCTCCCCCCTTCTCTCTCTCTGTCTCTCCTCTCTCCTCTCTCCTCTCTCTCTCTCTCTCTCTCTCTCTCTCTCTCTCTGTCTCTCTTCTCTCTAAAAAAAAAGAATAAATAAAAAAATAAAATAAATTAAAAAAATAAATAAATAAAGGTTGGTATTTTAGTTATGAAGTTCACTTTCTAAGGATAATATTATGGCAGAAAAAAATGGCAGGACTCCACTTGGGTCTAAGACACATCCACTGCTGAGTTTCAGTCCTTCCTGATGGGTCAGACAAAGGGACAGGCCGTACCTGAATTACTACAAGGAAGGGGCTTTCTGAACTATGGGGCTACTTGGAGGAAGCTAGGAAACAAGGTGTGACAAGTGTCTGAGAGGCAGGGATGAAATGGTGGGTTTGGGATCTGCCTTGGACAGCACTCCCTGGCCCTAAACCAGGTCTTCTCTCTCTGGGCGGAGGGCAGAATCAGAAGGAAACTTGAGGATATCGCTCCCAGTGCCCTGGACCTGGGGGTTTAAGAGTAACCAGAAGGGGAGAGGGGTCGTCTCTTTGTTGCTGTACGGGTCCAACACAGAGAAGTTTCAGGGCAGTGCGGAGTCAGGGCTGGCATCCTGTGTATCACGTGGCGAGCAAGGCCCTGGCATCAGTGACAGTCCTGAGGTATAACCACCGAGAGACTGTTCAGTTGGTGGACATTGACTATGTAAGCCAGAGAAACAGCTCGGTATCAGTATACAGTTGGGGCAAAAGCCAAAAACTTTTTTGGTCATTACCTGCACTGAGCTCCATTAGACCTATTTATGTGGGTAAGGGTTAAGGACCTATGTATGCAGGCAAGGACTTAACTTGGATAAAATTTGGGATTCTCCTTCAAAAACAGAGCCTATGAGTATCTGCGGAGACATGTGGACCATGTGCCCCTCGGCCACTGCTGCCCTTGCCCTGCAGTCACCCTTGTTCTTCAAACCTCAGGTGAGACTTGGCCACCCAGGATTCAGCTCCAGGCACCTGGAACCCCCAGATGGCTGCTCACTCGCAGCCTGCAGGTCTAGGGTGGGCTGGGCATGGTGTCCCCATGGCCACAGCAGGCTGGTGGTCCAGCTCTGGCCAGAAGTACTGTCTAGTGGTGATTAGTGGGGGCGGTGTGGGCAAGTCGGCACTCACCATCCAGTTTATCCAGCCCTGTTTTGTAACAGATTATGATCCAATCATCGAGGATTCCTATACAAAGCCGTGCGTGACAGATGACAGGGCAGCCAGGCTAGATATTCTAGATCTAGCCAGACAAGAGAGGTTTGGAGCTATGACAGAAGTGTATGAGAACTGGCGAGGGTTTCCTTTTGGCCTTTTTCATCATAGATAGAGGCAGTTTTGAAGAAATCTGTATGTTTCAAAAAATAGATTCTCAGAGTAAAGGATCGTGATGAGTTTCCAATGATTTTAACTGGTAACAAAGCAGACCTGGATCATCAGAGACTAGTAACACAGGAACAAGGGCAACAGTTAGCAGGACAACTGAAGGCAACTTACATGGAGGCATCAGCAGAGATTAGCATGAATGTAGATCAAGCTTTCCATGAACTTGTCCAGGCTGTGAGGAAATTTCAAGAGCAAGAATATTCTCATTCACTAGAACCAACAGAAAAAGAACAAGTCAAGAGAGGCTGCCATGTGTCATATTCTAAGAATCCCTTGAGTTTTAGCTACTAAGTGCCAGGAAAAGCCCTCGCCTTCTCCTTTCCTCACGGCTTATGCCAGGTTGGTACCTTTCTAGCCTTACACAAATGACCCCTGTGGCAGCCTTAGACTAAGAAACTGTCTAATGCTTTCCATGAAGCTAATCCTAAGGCCATTTCAAGACAGATTTAAAGGAAACACTGAGGCTGCTTCAAAGATTATCTCATTATTTTAAAACATACATCTGTATACACAGACACATTCTTTTTGAAGGGCTCACATTGTAATTGGGACAAATCATATTTGGAACCTAAGCTGTTTGCCAAGCCGAAGTCATAGGTTTTAAAATAACTTTTAACTTTTGCCCTGGCCAGATGGCTCAACGGTAGAGTGTCGGCCTGGTGTGCAGGAGTCCTGGGTTCAATTCCCCACCAGGGCACACAGGAGAAGCGCTCATCTGCTTCTCCACCCCTCTCCCTCTCCTTCCTCTCTGTCTCTCTCTTCCCCTCCCACAGCCAAGGCTCCATTGGAGCAAAGTTGGCCCGGGTGCTGAGGATGGCTCTGTGGCCTCTGCCTCAAGCGCTAGAATGCCTCTGGTTGCAACAGAGCAACGCCCCAGATGGGCAGAGCATCGCCCCCTGGTGGGCATGCTAGGTGGATCCCAGCCGGGCGCATGCGGGAGTCTGTCAGACTGCCTCCCCGTTTCCAACTTCAGAAAAATACAAAAATAATAATAATAATAATAATAATAATAATAATAAATAAAATAAAATAACTTTTAACTTTTGAAATCATATTGCCTACTGTTACTCTAAATACAAACATACGGAGTTTGTTTTTTAATGTGAATTTCTGCCTATCTATAACACTTTTGCTGTCACTTTCAGACCTTAAATACACTGAACTGAATCTTCAAAAGTGAGATGTCTTAGACCCTAACTGATAGTCTGTTTTCCAGTGGCCAAAATAATGCCTATTGTATTTAAAAATTAAAAACTGCTTTCAAAACCCTTTATTAATAATCATATAATAAAAACCTTTATTATTATTCCTAATCTTAAAGATGATAATATTCTGTGTAGCCAAATATTTGGAATTATTCTAGACTTAGGCTTTTCAATGTTCTTGGTTTTCTTTCTTTAAAAAAAAATGTATTGACTTCAGAGAGAGAGAAATATCAATTTGTTGTTCCATTTATTTATGGATTCATTGGTTGATTCTTGTATGTGTCCTGGCCAAGGATCAAATGCTCAATCATGACATAGTGTAGTGGCACAACCCTCTAACCAACTGAGCTACCTGGCCAGAGCCCTGGTTTTCTAATTTAACTCTTTTCACAACCATGTTGAGAATAAAAATAAAGAAGTTACATCTGTCATCCTTTTTAAGTATTTTTGGATAAGGTATTAAAAAAACTAAAACTTTTTTTTGTTTGTTATACGAAATATGGAGTTGATCTTTCCAGGGTCAGAGATAATTAATGTTTTTTCTATATACCTTTATACACTATTTTACTATCAAACTAATGAACAAGTATTTTAATATGTTTGTAAATAACTATGCTTTCACAGCATAACTTGTGTATATGTAAAGGTATTTGATTTTCACTGTTCACATTTTTTAAATTTTTTTATTTAATTTATTGTGGTGACATTTATTAATAAAATGATATAGGTTTCAGGTGTACAATTCTATAACACATCATTTGTGTATTGTATTGTGTGTTTGCCACCCCATACATCATCACTTATCCCTCTTCCCCTCTTCTACCTCTCCCACACCCCCTTTCCCTCTGGTAACCGCCACACTGTTGTCTGTCTATAAATTTGTTTGTTTGTTTCTTAATCCCTTCACCTTTTTTACCCAGCTCTGCCAACCCCTCCCCTCTGACAGCTGTCTGTCTGTTCTCTGTATCTCTGAGTCTGTTTCTATTTTGTTGGTTAGTTTATTTTGTTCATTAGATTCCACATATGAGTGAAATCCTATGGTACTTGTCTTTCTCTGACTGGCTTATTTTACTTAGGATAATGCTCTCCAAGTCCATCCACAAAGGGTAAGATGTCCTTCTTTTTTTACGGCCAACTAGCGTTCCATTGTGTAAATGTACCACAGCTTTTTTAACCACTTACCTACTGATGGGACTTGGGCTGCTTCCAAATCTTGGCTATTGTAAATAATGCAGCAATGAACATAGTGGTGTATATAGTCTTTCAAATTAGTGTTTCAGTTTTCTTTGGCTATGTTCCCAGAAGTAGAATTGCTAGGTCACAGGGCAGTTCCTTTTTAATTTTTTGAGGTAACTCCATACTGTTTTTTATAGTGGCTGCACCAATCTGCATTCCCATCAATAGTGTATGAAGTCTCCCTTACCTCCACATCCTCACCAACACTTGTAATTGCTTTATTGATGATATCCATTCTGACAGGTGTAAGGGGATATCTCATTGTGGTTTTAATTTGCACTTCTCTGATGAGTAGTGGCATTGAGCATCTTTTCATGTCTATTGGACATCTGTATGTCCTCTTTGGAGAAGTGTCTATTCAAGCCCTTTGCCCATTTTTAATTGGATTTTTCTTTTGTTGTTGAGTTGTAGAAGTTCTTTATAAATTTTGGATATTAACTTCTATTGGCTGTATCATGGGTGAATATGTTGTCTGTCTACCCTGCAGCTGTCCCAATTCATGTGATCCTGATGAATCTGTGAATAATGATGCCTCCCTCTTCCCAATGCAAAAGTGGTCACATGAAAAAAAAGAAAAAAGAAAAGCAAATATGGTCATGTGGCCTGTGCTGACCAATCAACATGCTTGTCTCTCTGGTCATGGTGAAGGGTTCAAAGATAGGCATGTGATAGAAAATGAGCTGTGATTAGTGAAATATGAATACAAAACATATATATTATATTTAAGGATATTTAAGGCTAAACATCCAGATCAGAAAAGGGAAGAGATGCCTGATGAGGTGGTGGCACAGTGGACAGAGCATCAACCTGGGACGTTGAGGACCCTGGTTTGAAACCCTGAGGTTGCCAGCTTGAGCATGGGCTCACCAGCTTGAGCATGGGCTCACCAGCTTGAGCATGGAATCATAGATAAGACCCCATAGTCACTGGCTTGAGCCCAAAGGTCTCTGGCTTGAAGCCCAAGATTGCTGGCTTGAGCCCAAGGTCACTGGCTAAAGCAAGGGGTCACTGACTCAGCTGTAGCCCCGGTCAAGGCACCTATGAGAAAGCAATCAATGAACAACTAAAGTGCTGCAACTATGAGTTGATACTTTTCATCTCTCTCCCTTCCTGTCTGTCTCTTTCTCTTTCTCTCTCAAAAAAAGGAAAGGAAGAGACAAGAAGGAAACAAAGAAGTAGTATCAGTAACCAAGTGATGTTTACAGTCAATAATAGAATATGACCTGCAAAGTTGCAACTTTTTTTTGCCAGTCCAGCGGTGCACATCTAAGCAGAATTTGCCCTCAGATTGTTCTGCCAGAGTAACAGAATACCTCTTTTCCCTTGGGGTTGATATCCAGTGCATCCCTGAATCTCCAAGTGCTGTGAGCCAACAAATTCTCTATTTTGCCTGAGCTGATGTGTTCAGAGTTCTGTTTTCCAACAAGTTTTCACCAACATACCAGCTCACACTCAAGTCTGCTGTAATTCCTTTTTCTGAGTTGATTTATGTGAGAGGCCTGGTGTGCAGGAGGATGGCCATGTGAACACCTCTAGAGATCAGTCCCATCTCACCAGGGACCCCATGGTGAGTGTAACAGAAATAGAAATTCAGGGCAAGTGTGATTTTCACTTCAGATTCCGGGAAGTGCACTCATCACCACCACCGTCCTTAAATATGACTCCAGAACTCTTAGCTGAGAGACCTTTAAGTGATTTACAATGTGTAAGAGACAGAGCCACAATCCTTCTTCCTCGGTTGCATGACAAAGGAAAAGTTGATTCTTATTCACAGGCCTTCACAGAAGCCCGACTGGGAACCACATTATCAGCTGTCATCTGATCGGCCAAAGCAGTGCTTTTTAAGTAGTCCTTTCTAAAACCTGTCCAGTAGAGCCGATTTATCAATCCGGATGTCAGTTGGAAGCAAGGCTGTGGTGAATAAATACTGACTGCAGCCAAATTGAAGCCTTTCTGAGAGCCTTTGTAACTTGGGGTTTCGGAGAGCAGAAAAAAGAGTGAGCTCAGTCTCCAACCCCAGGTCCGCGGAGAAGGGGAATAACACTGAGCCGTAACAAACATGGCCAGCAACCCACAGAGCTGCACGTTTATCCCACTTCACCCTCTCGACTGTTTTTATAAAGGAAGCCTTTTTAGTTCATGGAGTGTCACATAGGAAAACCGAAGCTCACAAAGATCAAGGCTTGCCCAAGTGTGTAGAACGGGTTCATGGGGGATCTGGGAGTCAAGCTCAGTTCTAGCTCATCCAAGGCCCATGTTTTACTAAAAAAACAACAACAAAAAACCATGTTTCATTCCCCAGTGCTATGTGGCCATCTACAGCTGGGTTGATTAACGGTTTCGCATTTAAGGCATTCCTTCAAGAAATAGACTTCTCGGCAAGACCTCTGAAGAAATGTAATCACACCGACCATTCTTACAGTATTGTTTGGTCTTCTCTTCTAAAAGGATGCTCTTTCAGAGAATCCAGTTACTGCCTTGAAATACTCTCTTATAAAATCTCAGTTCAAAGGTTGTATATGACTCAGTAAACAAACATCTCTTTTGTTCTTTGCCACTTGCTTAAGAATGCCTTATTACCACTCATAAGAGCTCATATCCTAACCTATATCACACAAGACACCTAATTCATGTTACACTAGTGCCATAATTATACTTGGGTGTCCTTAACTAAAATGTTTATATAGTTGTGATGGAATCAATTTTATTAATTTTGCAGTATCCACAAATTTCCCCTCTCCCCCAGTCTGCTGAAGAGATTGCATAATTTATCACCTGCCCAGTTTTCCTCCTGAGGAGACACAACAAAAGAATCCCTCTAATTATTTTGTGCTTATTTGTGCCTCCATAAATCTGACTCTTCTCCGAGCCTGGACCGCCTGGGACTAGCTTCAGCAGAGCTGCGCGGGAACAGCTGTGAACAGCAGTCCACCAGGTACAAGCACGCACGCTTGGCGGCCTGGCAGGGTGGGATGATTCCTGGAGCCCCGCCGCCCCTGCTGCGTTTTCTGCAGTGTTATCAGGGGGATTACATGAAACAATACACAGGAAAATTCCGTCTGAACTACAAAGCACTGTGCAAATGCGAGTTGTTATAACCAGGTGGTGTGTGCAACAGAGATTCCCTTTTACCAGGGGCTAAGCGTTTCAGTTTACATAACACTTTTCATTCCAGGAGTCCCCAAACCCTTGTGACTATTATCCCCCAAAAGCAGCACTTAAAAATACACATAAATAAACACAGTCTAGTAAGTGGAGGCACCAATTATGATGACAATGATGAAGGTCTTGAATGAGAACATCAACATGTCGACGCGGCAGCTCTCTAGGATGCTGCCGCTGTCCTCACAACAACCTTTGGAGCCGAGAAACAATTCTGAATTAAAATGTTGCCCCTCAGTGTTGCCTGTCCGGGGGAGGGGGAGGAAGAGCAGAAGGAAAGTGCAAACATTTTAAAATTTGAACTTTATTTCCCATCGCAGGACATCAGAAAACTCACAAATATAACTGCACAACTCTTATTTTAAAGAGTTTCTTTTTGTTTTCTGATGGTAAAAAAAAAGAGAGAGAGAGAGAACATAAGCCGTCATTATCCAAACGCTCAAACGCAGAGAGAAAAGAGGCAGAGGTAAGGAAAACACCGAGTCCAGCACCGCCGATCTGTGTGAGTTGGGCTCCTTCCAGACGACAGTACAAACGGAGCTGAGGACTCGGGGAAGGGGCGGTGGGGTGAGGAAGCCTGAGGACTCGGGGAAGGGGCGGTGGGGGTGAGGAAGCCTGAGGACTCGGGGAAGGGGCGGTGGGGTGAGGAAGCCTGAGGACTCGGGGAAGGGGCGGTGGGGTGAGGAAGCCTGAGGACTCGGGGAAGGGGCGGTGGGGTGAGGAAGCCTGAGGACTCGGGGAAGGGGCGGTGGGGGTGAGGAAGCGGAGAGAAATCGCCCCCTGGTGCTTTGAGGGCGGCTCAGTCAGGCGCAGCCCTGCACATCCTCCTGCACGGATTCCACGGGGGGGCTGCGCTTACAGCCCCAACTTCTGGCTCACCCTCTTTGTTTGGGTAGCTAGGCATGAAAAAGAACCATCAGCAACCAGAGCGCCACTTAATTCCCAGTTCCTCCCTGGAAACCATCTGCTGGCCTCGTGAAATACTCTGTGTCAGGCTGTGCTTTGGCTGGTCAAGAGAGGAATTTCAGACCCTCCATCAGGGTCTCTGTGGATCAAGCTGAGCCAGTTCCTGGAAACGGACAGAAGAGCCTGTCTGTACCTCTGGAATAATCCGTGTTGTCCTGGCATCTCACTGTTCCTGCCAATGGCAAACAGAAACCCCTGACCAGTTTTCCCCTCTCTCCTGGCAAAAGCAATGATGGCACAGCTGTTTTCTCACTATAAAAAGACAGTCAGTCCTCTCTGTCACTCCAGCCTATAGAAGAGGTCAGCTTACACTAGCGATTGCACTACCCTGTGTGGTGGAGAAATGCAGATTCACCAGAAGAGGCCCTATGATCTCTAATCGTTTCACCCACGTGGCAGCACCGAAACTGGACGGTGGTGCTCACTCAATTTTGAATGAATGCAGGACAGGGAATCTGGATAAATACTGTATTATCTGCTGTTATCAGAAATCTTCTTGCAGGGTAACTTTAATCCCTGCCTTTCCCCCAGCCCTTGGGTCAGGGAAGCTACTTTATCATATCATAACTGCTTTGACTTGTACTGAGTACCTATTGGGTTCAAAACACACTCAGCAGTGCGCTGAGAAACATAATAAAAACGGGGAGAAAGAGTCAGTGGACTTCCAGTAAACACCAAAGGCTATACCCACCCGTGTGCCTTTCCCTTCCCAAACCCCCTAACATGACAGTAAACATTAAAAGAAAAAGTAAAACATGAACCTACAACAAAAAGAAGATAACAGCCACAATATTTTGGAAATGGAAACCCAAGTAGAGGAAGAAAAGGGGGTCGGGGAGGAGGGGTCCCCCAGAAGCAAAGCAGTCCACGCCTCAGAGTCCCCAGAGGTGTCAGGAACTGCTGCCAGGCGCCTCTACAGGCAGAAATGCTGAGTTGGTTTGAAAACAGGACAACTGGTTGCAAGTCTGTGTAAGGAGTGAGCCATCTCCCAGGTCCCTTCCACCAGCTCTTTGTGGCCAGGCAGCCACAATCCCTACCCCAGTGGGACATCAGAGGTGTCCCCTGTGGACATGCTGTGCAGAGGTGTTCTGGATTTGGGAACACCAGACACAGCCCCAAACAGAGGGAGTCATCACAGTTAAATGGGGAGACTGAGTGAAAAGTCACGTTATAAACAGCAAGTCCAACCCAGTTCCACTCCCTTCTTTGTGTTAGTTCTCAGAAGTACTGCCATTCAAGCTTAACATTGCAGACAGGAGAGAGCAAGAATTAGGGATAAGAATGGCATCACCTTCTCGATAGCAAGACTAACAGCTGGACCTTGATTTACTCTCCAAATGCTTGGCATTCTACAGTGTTGAATTCATACATAGGATCCCACAAAATACTGGCATTTGCCTGTGTAAACACCTGGGATGGTGTATCACCCAGTACTACAGACACTGAGGAGCTGCCTTACAAAGACCAGCCCGGATTTTTCCCTGGACCCCGGCTCTTCGGATAGCCCTCTCAATTCCCTGTTCTCCTCTTGAGATTATGACCTACAATGCAACTATAGCAGCCAATCCCAAATATATTTTTGACTCCTGCATTGTAGCCAAAGACTGATTTCATCACATTTTCCTTTTTTGCTGACGAGGGAAGGAACAATTGGATCATGGGCTTGCTTTGCTGCATAAATAAGTGGCGTGGTGACATCTGGCCTGGCGGGCTTCCAGATCTGCAATTGTCATAAAACTGCAGGCACAAATCCCAAAGCTAGGGTGGAGACATCGGGTTTGAGGACCATAGATTTGGTATTACCTCAACACTCGAACATCGGCCTTGATTTCCCTTTCTTGGCTGCATTTGGGGGCCGAATGCCAGCTCCTCATACACTGTGCGATGCAGACAAGGAAGTGATGCTCAGAAAATCCACCATAGTCTGTGGAGCCTGCAGCAACCAGAATGCTTGACACACACTGTTCTCCTGTTGTTATAAGTGTTCTTTTCATTTAAAACAAAATGAAGGGAGGAAGGGAGGGAAGGAAGGAGGGAGGCAAGGGAGGGAGAGAAGGAGGGGAGGGGAGGGGAGGGAGGAAGGGAGGAAGGGAGGAAGGGAGGAAGGAAAAGAGGGAGGGAGGGAGGGAGGAAGGAGGGAGGCAAAGGAGAGAGAGGAGGAGGGGAGGGGAGGGGAGGGAGGAAGGGAGGAAGGGAGGAAAGGAGGAAGGAAAAGAGGGAGGGAGGAAGGAAGGGAGGGAGGGAGGGAGGGGGGAGGGAGGGAGGGAGGAAGGAAGGAAGGAAGGAAGGAAGGAAGGAAGGAAGGAAGGAAGGAAGGAAGGAAGGAAGGAAAAGAACATGAAAGAATAAAAAGAAGAATCTTATCTTTGTAGGTGGCTGATAGAGAAGATGTTCACTTTTGCATTCAGCAAACCAATGGAGGAGAAAGTCAAGCCCCTTGGTCTGAAAACGAAAGTGAGAACCTCATTTTTATACTTGGAAGAATTTAAGAGAAACAATTCCTAGGAATTTGAATGGATACAACTCTGTTGTGCATCTGGTTCCTGGATTTTGTGTTTGACCTTGGTCTCTGTGCCCTTTGAACCGTCCCCTGGTAAGGCTGGCCCCACTTAACTCATGCGTAGGAAGTTGGCACATTTTCAGGATTCAAATGCTAAGTGAATCTGGGAAGATAGTGTAATTAACTGAAGTTTGCAATAGAGGAGAAGAAGCAATCAGCAATTGAGGGGAAGCAGATAATAAGTTTGTTAGGGGGCATGGTGAATTTGAGACAGTTGCAGAATATTCATGTTGAGGTTCTTATAAACAGTGAAAAGTGTCACAAGGGAACTAGAAAACGGAGACCTGAGCTCAGGGAATCAATCTAGTCCCCTTCAGTAGGTTTGGAATTCCTTCGATTAGAGGATGAAGCAAAAGCTATAATCGTGGATAAACTCATTAGGGGATAAGGTGAAGAGTTTGAAGAAAACTAAACTTGAAGGCTGTTTCAGTTAAGGTAGAGCTAGATGATGCTGTAGAACAAGCAACTCCGACTCTCACTGACTTAAAACATCTCATTTCTTTCTCATTTAATTTATGTCTAGAGTTGACTAAGAATTCTGTCTGGTGTCATCTCACTCTGCAACTTGAAGTACCGGGCCACCACCTACTGGGAACATTATTGGTTGCCGTAGCAGCAGGAAAGAAAGGTCTCATATTGACAGTTATATGCGCTGGCCCAGAAGTTACAGACATTGCTCCTGCTCATAATTCGAAGGCCAGAACTCAACCCTTAGCCCTACCCAACCACAAGCACAAGAAAAGCGGGACACGCCATCCACCCATGCATCTGGATAGAGGAGTGCTGACATAAGGAACCACATTAATGACTAGCCCAAGGCCCAGGACGGAATTTGCATAAATATATTACACCAGGGATACAAGAACTAAGAGTCTCAAGAGTCAGCATGGAAAGAAGACAGAGAAAGAATAATTAGACATAGGACAAGGACAAAGAAAGCAGAGTAGATGACCAGGACGAAGGAGAAAGAGAGAAGAGAGAAGCCAATTATCAATGCAGAAGTTTCTAATAGAGTGGTGCATCAGGCACAGTAAGGCAGGGGTATTTAACAAGAAGGCAAGCCAACTGTCACACAAGAGGTACTTCCAGATGGCACTCATTTGCTGGATGAATTTCTCAGAGCCACAGTTTCTGTCCTTCAGCCTAACCCTAACCCTACATCTAACCTTAATTATAAGAATGCATACATCAGGCTGCCTTAGCTTGTTGCCACCAAACATTCTGGATGTGTGATCCCAACCCCCTTGCTCTGATATCCTTCTTTTTTTTTTTTTTACAGGGACAGAAAGAGAGTCAGAGAAAGTGATAGAGAGGGACAGACAGACAGGAACGGAGAGAGATGAGAAGCATCAATCATCAGTTTTTCGTTGCGACACCTTAGTTGTTCATTGATTGCTTTCTCACATGTGCCTTGACTATGGGGCTACAACAGACTGAGTAACCCCTTGCTCGAGCCAGCGACCTTGTGTCCAAGCTGGTGAGATTTGCTCAAAGCATATGAGCCCGCGCTCAAGCTGGCAACTGGGGTCTCGAACCTGGGTCCTCTGCATCCCAGTCCAACACTCTATCCACTGCACCACCGCCTGGTCAGGCTGATATCATTCTTACTAAGCAAATTTCTGCTTCTGCTTTGGCTTCCTCTGAAGGTCCATTTTCAGTAAGAAAATGTGTTAGTCACAGCAGCGCATTTCATGTTGTCAGATGGCAACTTCATTGCTCATTGGGTAAATTTAAAACCCAGCATCTGATCATCAGTGTGATGAAATGGGAATACAGCAATCTCTCACGAGATGGCTCCACCCTTGATATGGAGAGAAATACATGCCATGTAGACAAACATCAGGCCCAAGTATCTGATATTTTCCTCCAGTGAGAATTTAGAAGAAAACCACTAAAAACAAACTGTATGTTGAAAAGAGACAGAGGAAGGAGTAAAAATACCCAAAAAAGGGGGGGAGCTGATTAACAAGGGACTTAGGACGTTAAGAAAAGGGGGGATAGAGACCCGGAGCAAAGATACAATTTTAGAAACCTAAACGTTTGGTGGCCTTTTATTTCTCCAGAATTTAAAACAGGTCTGCAATTATTTACAGACTATGAAGTCTGCAATTTGGCAAACATTTAAGTTAAGGTTATTGGCAGTGGGTGGAAAATACCCAAACTAAATACATGCACACATGCCAAAAGCCAAGTGTATACTAGATTTTTCCATTTCTAAAAATAAGCATGCTGGGAATGGTTAAATAAATTATAATAGGACAAGATTATATCTTAGGATGTTATCTATAATATGAATTACAATATAATAAATTATAATATGGTGGAATATAATTTGGTCATCAAAACTAGGTTGTTGGAGAGTATTAACTAGCACAGGAAAAATGATGGTCTCAATACAATGTTCAGTGGGAACACAGCTGGATTTTAAACTCTGGCCGCATCACTATCCCATGTTTGAAAAAGAGAAAAGACTGGAAGATCTCAAGATTGAGTGTGCAAGAAATAATGTGATTAAGGCTGTTTTTTATTTTATTCTTGATACTTTCCTGTGATTTTCAAATTTTCTATAATAAACTTAGAATTGTTTTAGATCATGTATATTACTTTTATAGAGAAGCACGCTTCAATTAGCAACTCAGTTTTTCAATTATTTTTGTAAGTTAAATTGGAATTAAACACTCATTAGATACATCAAATGTAACATTTTTCAATGCTCCAGGTATATATGCTCCCGGCTGCTTTTAAAATGAAGTTGTAATTAGACAAAATAAGAGAACGGAGACTGGAAGAGCTCTCTGGTGGTAACAGCAGAGGCACGAAATGCCCTATTTCAAATATTGTGAAATACCATATAAATAGTAATCTTGTCAACATCGTTTGCAGAATGCAATACATATAAATTAAAATTAGACTTTAGATCCTCACTCCGATTTTAATATATATAAACAGAAAAAATATTTCCAATTTTCAAATTGAGTTAAAAGCTTATTTTATGTTACATGAAAATAAGATAAGCAAACCAAGTTTGAAAATAAGATTATGGAGGAAGCAGTCTACCTGCTTAAGAGCATATACTACTGTCAAAGAGTGGAACCACCCTTTATATGCTTACAATATATGCGTTAAGCAACAACACGCTATAGTTCTAAGGTCCAGTTGGTGACGTAGAAAAAAAAATTAAGAAAGTTTCCTTCCATCTAATGGATTCTACTTTTTCTGCAAAGACTGAAATGAGACCATCTGAGAGTTAAGGGAGCATTGTGAAGTTCAAGGATCAAGGAAGGCAGAGAGGTGAAAAATAACCTTGCAGAGAATAGGAGACTTTGTCACAAGAAAAATGTTACATTGCCATGGCTTGAAGGTGGAGGCCTAGCTATGAAGTGAGGTTATTTCAGTGATACTAATTAAATGATCTCACTGAGCAAGCTGGACTCCTAAGACGCAAAGAGAAAACAATTTTATTCTTCACCTTCAACTTCCCATCCTCTGGGCTTTCTTCCAGACCACTGGGAATGATGCTCTCTGATTTCTTCCTGTGCTACCAGTCGGAGAAGACTCTCTGCTTTTAAAGGACTCACCTGATTAGAGCAGGCCTACCCACAATAATCTCCCTTGTGCCATATAACATAATCAATAGGCTGATCTCTCATTATGTTCACATGCCCCACCCACACTCAAAGGGGAAGGGGTTATATAAAGGCAAGGGTCATTGGAAGTATCTTACCATTCTGCATACCACAGTTACTTCGTGGAACAGCATTTATGTTTCAGACACTGCACCAAAGATAGATGAGATGCCTTTGAGGTGTTCATCCTCTAGCCCTGCACTGCCCAATGTGGTAACCCCGAGCCATATATGGCTATTGGACGCTCAAAATATGGCTAATCCAAGTTATGACATGTTATAAACATTAACTGCACACTGGATTTCAAAGAATTAGTACCCCACCCCACCCCAAGAAAAACCTGTAAAATATCTCATTAATATTTGATAGGTAGATTATATATCAATATGAAAATATTCAGGCTATATTGGTTTCAATAAAATATATTGTTAAAATTAAATTCCACTGGTTCCCTTTTAATGTTTAAAAGTGTCTATGAAAACTTAGCATCACAAATGTAGCTCACAGTATTGGATGGTAGTGGTCTAGACCAAGAAAAAGACAAGTGCTTTCTAGTGTACCAGGTGTGAGGAGAGGAGAAGCCAGTTGTGTTTGGTCACACACAGACGGAGTGGTCAGCTTAGCTGGGGAGACAGGGTGAATAGGAAAGGCCTTAAGCTCTTGGTCTTCCATTCATAGCAGACAAGGTAGACTAGTATGCTTGTCTATGCAACAGTCTTTTTCCAATAGATAGAAATCCTTTCTATAAAACTGCAAAGCAATTAGTACTGACTTTTTATTTTAGAAGACATAATTCAGAGCAAGATTTTAAAACAGAGGCTTTCTCTGGAGCACGCATACACCTTTCTTCCCCGGGCATGTTACTTTGTCTCCCTAAGTTCTAAGGATCCCCATGAGACTTGCAACCAAGGGAGCAGCTGGTCACGGCAGCTTGTCCCAGGCTAAGCACCTGTCTCCAAGGCCCCTTTTCTCTGACTTTTCATGGGGTAAAAGCAGCTCTGCCTTGGCTCACTTCTGTCACTGTGACATTCACCTCCCAGTGAGACACAGCAGCCCCGCCTTGGCTCACTTCTGTCACTGTGACATTCACCTCCCAGTGAGACACAGCAGCCCCGCCTTGGCTCACTTCTTTCCTCTAATGTTTCTAAAGAGCCAAAGCAGAGCCTCTCCTAGGCTCTCTCCTGTCGCTGCTTCTACCGTAAACCCTTCCTCTGTTTCACTGTTCCCAGCTTTAATAAACGTACTCTCAAAATTAAATATAATAATAATAATATAAAATAAATACAAATGCCCAAATACAAGTGAGCACGTTCTTGGCAAACCTTTACCTACTATCCTCCCACCCAGACCTTTCCCTCCGTTCTCGGGGACCCTGACAGACAAGCAGCTCTCGCTCTTAGCGACTTTGTAGGGTCAGAGTCATCAAGGCTGTCATCATTGAGACCAGCCCGTCTTCCCCAGTCCTCACAGGCAGGCCGTGTTTCTCTGGCTTTTGATCTCTCCAATAAGGGCAGCTATTACCAGCTTAATTAGAGGCTAGTTCATTACCTTCTTGGCCCTCCCAATTGGTTCAAAGAGCTCTCTTTGGCTTCTTCGCCTGATGACAAATCAGAAAAAGAACGTTGAAATGTGACCTATACGTTGTTTTCTCTATAATGGCCTTTTCCCCCCATTGGGTCATTCCCTGTCAGTTATTTCATTAGACTTGATCCTACTTCTCATAATGATCCATATGAATAGTGTCTACTTATTAGACAAATACTTTTATATGCAAATAGTTAATACTTGTTAAGTACTAGATGCTGTACTAAGTACTTATATCATCTCATTTAATCTTTACAACTCAAAAAAATAATAATAAAAATACTAATAATTATTCAGTGCTTGCTCTGTGCCAGGTACTTCTCTAATCTCTTTATTTGTGATAAAGTTAATTTAAGGATTAAATGAGATAAAACATGAGATGTGCTAAGAACACCACCTAGCACAGGGAGTGTTCAAAAAATGTCAGCCTATCCGGAACTCTCACAAAGATCTTGTGTCATAAATAATATCATTATTTCTATAGTACAGAGATCCTAACTGAGGCTTAGAGGGCTTAAATGCCTTGCCCTACATCAGTTGTTCTCAAACTGTAGTTCCAGAATTGCCTAGAGCAATGTTCTCACCCACCAGTTCTGCACTGGTCCACCAAAGAGTTAGCCATCCTGATGTTGTATGAAGATTATAGACCCAATGATCTTAGTTGAATTTGCTTATGCTCAGGGTGATTGCCACTTGTTAGCCTGTATCATTGATGAAAATTCTATTGAACTTGTCTTAGCTATCTTTGGAACGTGTAGGTCATTCGAACAACCTTTTTTGCACCGTGCAGAGCATTTACAAATCATGCACAATGGATAGAAAACATCTGGACAAACTTACATAGTATTCAATGCATCGTACACATGAAGTTCTGAAATCAAGCACCAGCTTGTAACGCGTTGCACGGTTATGTGAGGTAAGATAAAACTTTACTCGTTGAATGTTTCCGCCTGGCCTGCTAGGTCACGGGTCTCCAAGTGTAAAAGGGATAAAAACCACTGGCCTACAGAGCTCGTTAAAACAGCTTGCTGGGCCCCGCCCTCGAATTTCTGTTTCAGTGCGTCTGAGGTGGGAACCCAGAATGTGCATTTCCAACGAGTGCCCCAGTGGTGTCCTTGTGCTGTGCAGGGATCACACTGCCTATGATCCCATTCCTAAAGACCTGGCCCCTGCTGGCCGCGCTCTCCACCACTACTCAGCGCTCTCTCCTTGTCATGTTAATGCAGCGTAAAGGGTCTCAGTATCAAGCTAATGTTAGAACTTAGACAACGTTTTTTAAAATAATTATAAAAGAATTTTAAAAGAACCTGGTCTGTGGTGGTGCAGTGGATAAAGCATTGACCTGGAACATTGAGGTTGCCAGTTCAAAACCCTGGGCTTGCCCAGTCAGGGCACATATGTGAAGCAAGCAATGAACAACTAAAATGAAGCATCTATGACTTGATACTTCTTGCTGCCCCGCCCCCATAAAATCAATAAATAAAATCTTTTTTTTTTTTTTAGTGTGAGAGAGAGAGAGACAGACAGGGACAGACAGACAGGAAGGAAAAGAGATGAGAAGCATCAATTCTTTGTTGCAATTCCTTAGTTGTTCATTAATTGGTTTCTCATATGTGCCTTGACCGGAGGAGGGAAGGGACCTCCAGCAGAGCAAGTGACCCCTCGCTCAAGCCAGTGACCCTGGACTCAAGCCAGTGACATTGGGCTTCAAGCCAGCTACCTTTAGGCTCAAACCAGCAACCATGGGCTCATGTCCACAACCCCACGCTCAAGCTGGTGAGCCTGTGTTCAAGCTGGATGAGCCAGTGCTCAAGTTGGTGACCTTGGAGTTCTGAACCTGGGTCCTCAGCATCCCAGGCTGATGTTCTATCCACTGTGCCCCATCTGGTCAGGCAATAAATAAAATCTTTAAAAAAAGATAGAGAGAGAGAGAATAAAATGGTTGACTATACTACATACTGGGAAATCCTGAACCAAACAGGGCATCAATTCTAAGGGGCACACTAGTCAAAAGTTTTCATTGGTAAGGGTCTTCTTCTTACTTTCAGCCACCAAATATGCTGGTGAAATGGATCATATCTTTTCTAAATATGCAGGTGGCTGGACCTTCCCATGCAAATTATGGCTTGTTCTTATTGAATACACACCTCCTTCATGATAATGATTTTCCCCAAAAGGAAAGGAAGGCAATGGAAGTAAGAGAAACACACAAAGGTTTTGATCTGAATATCCATGTTCTTGTTCTTTGAAAAAATATGAAACAATTTTGGCAAAATGTTGAGTTTTGTTAAAGCTGGTTGATAAATACACAGGTGTTTATTATAATACTATCCATATATTTCAAAATCTTTGAACTGTTTTCTAAATACATATTCTTACAAAGCCCCATTCCTACTAGTCGATAGGGAAAGAACGGGGAGGAAAAACAGACACAGCTCCACCTCCCATAGGAGTCACTGCCCAGAGAAGGGGTGGCCCTGAAGCAAAACCGCTACAGACTGGTAGAGTCATAAACTGCCATCTCTGCCACACAGCTAAGGCTTGGCATGTGCGGAAGGCTTTTAACCCTGGACCCTGACCTAGACTTGGGAGCCGGGGACTGTTTCCCTGTGAGGTGGAAATTAAGCTATGAGCTGAAGGACATGTAAGTGTTAACTAGGACCAAATTGGTAGAGGCACAAAGAAAACAGTAAAAGGCTCAATGTTGGGAAGGAACAGGAGTTTTTAAAGGAATGAAAGCATGCCTGTGGGTCTGAAGAATAGTGAGCAAGTAAAAGGGTGGCACATGACAGAGCTTAAGAAGTGGGCAAGGGCCAAACCATGTAGAACCAGACTGAGGATGCTAACTTGAGCAGTGCCTTAGCAGAACGTAATGGGCCTTCATGGTTACTTGTAACAGGTTGAAGGTATAAGTATTAAAGACTCAACAATATAACAAGTGGTATACTGGCAAACTGGCTCTTCAAATAAAAAAAAAATGTCCTGATTGGAGTGTTTGCCAATTTCTCTGGTGTAAATACTCTCACTCCCACCATGTCTGACTTCAACCACCTGATGTTACAGAACATGGAGTTGGGAAGACAGGTGTAGATAGGCTCTCCTGAGCTAATATAATCTGGCTTCTGCTTATCATTGTGTTATAACTCTATTCTAGACAGACTCTAAATGGATATGATATTGTGTACTTTGGTATTAATGAGAAACAATCAGTTGTTGATGGCAGAGAGAATATTTTTTGTTGTTGTTTTTTTACTGAGAATATAAAATGTTCTTATTCTATGAATTAAATCATCAGAATGAATTTTAGGTTTTGCCACTTTATGTAGTCAAATCAGAATAAACCATGATGTCAAGCTAACCTTCAGCTTCTAAGCCTTGTCCATCCTTGTTTTCCTCATGTGTAAAAAAACAAATTGCTTGAAGGTACAAAATACTTATTATTTTATGAAACAAGGTCTTCTATAATCAAGATCTAATTTACACCCATTAAGGATTTCTAGTTTTATTGTTAGGGTGTAGGGACACAGAAAATCAACCATCCGCTTGCCATTGGTTGCTAACTTATAAACCAAAATTTCTCCTCTTCTCTGTGTGTCAGAAAATCACCACTGAAGCTGGTTAAACAATTTGACTTTGCATTTTCTTGTTCTTTTTTTATTAAATTTTTTTTTATTTTTTTACAGGGACAGACAGAGAGTCAGATAGAGGGATAGATAGGGACAAACAGACAGGAACGGAGAGAGATGAGAAGCATCAATCATCAATTTTTCATTGCGACACCGTAGTTGTTCATTGATTGCTTTCTCATATGTGCCATGACTGCAGGCCTTCAGCAGACTGAGCAACCCCCTGCTCGAGCCAGTGACCTTGGGTCCATGCTAGTGAGCTTTTTGCTCAAGCCAGATGAGCCTGCGCTCAAGCTGGCAACCCCGGGGTTTCGAACCTGGGTCCTTCCGCATCCCAGTTCGATGCTCTATCCACTGCACCACCACCTGGTCAGGCGATTTTTTTTTATTCATTTTTAGAGAGGAGAGAGAGAGAGGGAGAGAGAGAAGGGGAGAGGAGCTAGAAGCATCAACTCCCATATGTGCCTTGACCAGGCAAGCCCAGGGTTTCGAACCAGACTTTGCATTTTCAACATGTAGTCCTTAGCTTACTATGAGGAGGCATCTAATAGGTCAAATATCTGGATAATTATGTAAGCATTCTTTATATCCAAAATTAATTCCAAGTGAAATTAATTCTACAATTAAAATTTTAAGCCTGACCTGTGGTGGCGCAGTAGATAAAGCGTCGACCTGGAAATGCTGAGGTAGCTGGTTCAAAACTCTGGGCTTGCCTGGTCAAGGTACATATGGGAGTTGATGCTTCCTGCTCCTCCCTCTTCTCTCTCTCTGTCTCTCTCTCTCTCTCTTCTCTCTCTCTCTCTTCCTCTCTATCTCTCCTTTCTAAAATGAATAAATAAATAAAAATTTTAAGACACCTGATTTTCTAGAGCCACTCTAGGTGATGGCCTACTTTTTGGAAGGTAGGCATTCCTGACTTTCTAAAGAAGTTTAAAAATAAAATCAGCGTTAGCTCATGAATCCCACTTCAGTACAACATAGATGTTTTCAGTACCTTGTATAAACCAGATTGCATGGAAGGTAGAAGGTAGAATTTCTTGATTGCTAATTTTTTTAAAGACTGAAATGTCTTAAAAGAATGGTCTCCTTGACAAAGGGTATCAGGCAGAATCCTCTAGCATCATTGACAAGGGGCTACAATAATTTCCCTTGTAAAATATTCCTATATGATTCATTTACTGCATGAAATAAAAGTGAACAGTGGCTCACACTTGCATGGAATATTGTTTGAAATCTCTCTGAGGATTTGTTATTACTCTAAAAACACCCCATTGCAGTAATTTATCATGAAATCTTTATTCACTCATGCTTACTTCAAGAGCTAGAGCTGGAGCCCGAAAGAGCTACCCAGGGGCACATGGCCATGAAATAGCCATATTGCTCTAAGAGACAGCCTAAATTTTTATTGTGGACATGAATTTTCAGACATATCCCAAATTAGGGAGAATAGTAAAATGAATTATCATGTACCTATCACCTAGCTTCAATTATCAACTCATGGCTGATATTTTATTTATTTTATTATCAATTCAGTCAGAGGAGAGGAGGAAGAGACAGACTCCCGCATGCTCCTCTACCGGAATCCACCCTACAAGCCCACTAGGGGGTGATGCTCTGTCTATCTAGGGTATTGCTCCATTGCTCAGCAACCAAGTTCTTTTCAGAGCCTGAGGCAGAGGCCATGGAGCCATCCTCAGTGCCTGGGGCCAATTCACTCCAATTGAGCCATGGCTGCAGGAGAGGAAGAGAAAGAGAGAGAGAGAGAGAAGCGAAAGAAGGTGAGGAGGTGGAGAAGCAGATGGACACTTCTCCTGTGTGCCCTGACTAGGAATCAAATCTGGGACATCCACATGCTGGGATGACACTCTACCACTGAACCAACTGGCCAGGTCTGGCTAATCTTTATTTATCTTTACTCCCTTCCTCTTCCCATTCATTCATTTCCACACTGAATTCCTGAGAGCTTTCAAAGGAAGTCATGGAATCTTACCCTGTGGCCATAACAACTACTCACATTCTCTCATGGAGACTAGACTTTCTTGTAATCTTTCAGTCTGAGCATAACCCTCAAAGAAAGAATGAACACATTTTCTGAGGTACTCTGTTTACATGCTCAGGGTTTTTCATCAATCATATAAAAAAGGTGACATTTTCAGCTCAGACGAAAGTGATACATCAAGCCAGAGAGGTGAGTCACTGAGGACATGTAACACCGTACAGTTTAACCTGCTCTTTGACTGTAAACACCTGTCATATTTTGCCATACATCTCTCCCTGATCCTCTGTAATGAGAGATCTGTTTACTGAATCCTGAATCCTACTGTTATAGTAAGAAATGAATTCAATATTTTGGCAGGAATGCTCAGTTTTTGGAGAGATTAAATTTAAATAACATCCAAATGCAAGTTCATACCTTTTCTTCTGAAGTAAAGCAAACCACTAGAAAAAGAACTGGGGGAAGAGCGAGAGAAATTCTTTCAACCAGCAAATCTGCACATCAATTTTTCTTAAAGAAATAATCAAGTGGCCCTGGCCGATTGGTTCAGCGGTAGAGCGTCGGCCTGGAGTGCGGGGGACCCGGGTTCAATTCCCGGCCAGGGCACACAGGAGAAGCGCCCATTTGCTTCTCCAACTCCCCCCCTCCTTCCTCTCTGTCTCTCTCTTCCCCTCCCGCAGCGAGGCTCCATTGGAGCAAAGATGGCCCGGGTGCTGGGGATGGCTCCTTGGCCTCTGCCCCAGGCGCTAGAGTGGCTCTGGTCGCGGCAGAGCGATGCCCCGGAGGGGCAGAGCATCGCCCCCTGGTGGGCAGAGCGTCGCCCCTGGTGGGCGTGCCGGGTGGATCCCGGTCGGGTGCATGCGGGAGTCTGTCTGACTGTCTCTCCCCGTTCCCAGCTTCAGAAAAATACAAAAAAAAAAAAAAAAATAATCAAGTGAGTCTCCAAAAATATATGTATTCAGGTATTTATTGCAATAGTTGAATATTGGGAGAATATCAGAAACAATTATCTAATAATAGAAGATTGTAGAAATGAACTGTGGAATATTCCACCCAATGGAATATTATAAAGCCTTGAAAAATGCAGGGAAAATGTTTGTGATGTATTAATTAAAACAAAGTTTTCTTTAATAAATTGTAAAAAATATATGGCAGAAGAAACTATACCTTAAGACTCAAGAGACATATTAGCTATTTTTTGGTGTAATGTATTGTTCAAGCATGTGTGCACACAAAATTGAAGAGATCTGAACAATGATCAGTTATTGAATGATACCACAGAATTTTTTTAATTATTTTTTAAATGTGATAACGACATATTACCTTTTAACTTCTATATTGAGAGATGAAATGCAATGCTGAAAGGGTTAGGAGACTATAGATGAAACAAGATTAACAAAGTTTGAGGATTCATTATATTCTACTCTACTTCTGTGCATGTTTAAAATTATAGACTGTAAAAAAATGTTTGAAGTTATAAAACAGTAGGTATACTGTGATTCTATTTATTTATTTTAGACATCTTATTTTCTTATTCTACTATATGAAACATGACAGTTTATATTGTGAGGTTGGTTGGCAATGGGAGAAGGTCATGTGAGGAACCAGGCCCGGGAACTTTGGCTGGAACCGCCCACAACCATGTGCCAAAAGAAACTTCCCAGGAGACCTTTGGAAAAGAACAACTGTCTATCAGCCAATGAAATTTTGCCATGTCATATCAACTCAACCACCCTAACGGCCCTATAAATTACCCCCCACAGTGGGAGAATCCATGCAACTTCCCTGGCCCCCATCTAATGGACCAGAGAACCTCATCTGGGAAGCACTCTACTAAATAAAGCTTTTGCTGTTCCACACTTGGTGGCTATGCCCTTCCTTCTTCCTCAGTGGGGGAAATACCTTACATTTGGTGCTGAAACCTGGGAGAAGTTTGAAGTCCTCTGAGGCCACTCCTCTCCCCTTCCCTTCTGAAAAAGAACCAGGATCTTTGATCTCCTACCTACTTCGGCACACGGTGCAGTAAGTCCCCTGCCTCCAGCCTCCCCTCAGTTCTTTCCTCTGAGACTCCCTGTCTGTAATCGCAGCTGCGTCAGGGACCTCTTATCTGTTCCAAGTGCGTGTGTGCCCGTGGAGACGTCCCAGACACACCCACTCTACCTAAACATCCGGTGACCAGAGCTTGAGTTGCAGGATGCCAATTCTCATCTCTGATCATTCCGAGGGCAGAGGGTGGCCATAGAGGCACAGGAATCTAAACCTGATTCAAAAACACTCCTGGAGTGCCTTATCTGAAATCTCTCCCTCCCTAAAGAAGAAGAAACTGTTCTTCTTCTCCACTGTGGCCAGGCCACAGAACCCACTGGATAATCAAACCAGGTGGCCTCCTGAATGGACTTTCGATTTTAACACCCTCACCAATTTAACTATTGCCAAAGAACTGGGAACTGGTTGGAGATCCCTTACATTCAGGCCTTCTAGTATTTGTGCTCCCGTCCTAACCTCTGTGCTGCCTGTTCTTTGGTACAGGCCCTTTTTGGCCAGAGAAACCTCACCTAAACCCTCCACTCCTGATCTTTCCTCCTTTGCCAACCCCCAGCTCTCTCCCCCTCCTGCCCAATCCCCAGGGCACCCCTCTCTGGTCCCCTGCAAACCTCTTCTGCTCGGGTCTCTTCCCTCCAGGAAGCCCCCTCCCCTGCCAGCCAGGAGCCCTCCCTTCTCCGCTGTGTTCTTAAGCCCCACCTCTGTCAGGCCACCCTCCGCCGGCCATTGGCCCTCACCAGGTTTGCAGGGCTCCTGACCCCACAGCCCAACCCCAGTCTTCTTGCAGGAAGGCTTGGCCTTGTCCTGCCTCTGGCTCCATGTTTCTGGCCAGATCTGGGTGCTGGGCTCCCCAGGAGCCCCCCCTTCTTATTCTCAACCCCCAAACCCCTATCTGAGACCTGATGAACATGGCATTTAAGGTTTTTAATGGTCGGGAGAAAAAGGCCAAGGCTGTTCACCAGGTCCACATGCAGCAAAAAGTAACTCTCCAAACCCAGGCTCTTGTGGCAGCCCTGAGACCGGCAGAGCAACAGGGGCAAGGCACAGGAAGTGCCCGACCCAAGTCTGAGCCGCAAAGAAGAACCTCACCTGGAGCTTGCTTTAAATGTGGCAGGGAGGGTCACTGGTCCTGGCAGTGCCCCTGCCCGAGGCCACCCACTAAGCCCTGCCCTAACTGCAAGCAGCCTGGTCACTGGCAGAGCGATTGCCCCTTTTGGGCAACAGGCTTTTCCTCACGCCTCTACATGGAGGACAAGCCACCCAGATGAGAGGCCAAGCCAGCCAGGCAGGCCCATCGCTCAAACTCCTAGGCCTCATGGATGATTGACACAGCCCGGACTCGAAAACTCCCATCACCCTCACCAGGCCCGGGTAATGCTGCAAATAGCGGGTAAGTCCATCTCATTTCTTGTGGACATGGGGCTACCTTCTCTGTTTTGCCATCATACTCTGGACCTCTAGTTCCCTCATGGGTCTCGGTTATAGGGGTGGATGGGACCCCATATGGTAATATTGACTACTCCTACTACAGCCAAACTCCTGGGGCAAACACCTTGGTACCATGTCTCTCGCCTCAAGCTTGCCCCCATACAGGACTGCTGGTGGTCAGAACCACTGGGCCCTACCCATCTCCAGCTCACCAAAAGGTTGGGCCCTGCAGATCCCCCATTGCTCCTGTCCCTCCCACCAGGAACCTGCCACCAGAGTGAGCTGAAGCAGGAGCAATGCTGTTCAATGAGACTGGCCCAATGGAAGAAAGCAGCAGGGTCCTCCACCGTCTGCAAGAGAAACTGCACAAGGAACTTTCCTTCTACAACCCCCTTAACTCCTGATGGCAGCCACCCATCCTCACCTGGGCTGCCCCTATCCTAGGTCCTCTTCTAATTATCAGCATATTACTCATGTTTGCTCCTCTTTTTTAAAAATTCTTACAGGGCCGCATCTGCGAGGTTTCTGGAGTCACAGTCAACCAGATGCTCCTACACCCATATACGCAACTCCTCTCAGAGCCACCACCTTCCGACCTCCCTTCCCCATGATGCCCCTAACCAGCAGGAAGTAGCTAGACGAATAGCGGTGCCCCTTTCTAACATAAAAGGTCAGAATGTGAGGTCGGTTGGCAATGGGAGAAGGACACGTGAGGAACCAGGTCTGGGAACTTTGGCTGGAACCACCCACACCCATGTGCCAAAAGAAATTTCCCAGGAGCCCTTTGAAAAAGAACGACTGTCCGTCAGCCAATGAAATTTTGCCACGTCATATCAACTCGACCACCCTAACGACCCTATAAATTACCCCCACACAGAAGAATCCACACGACTTCTCTGGCCCCCATCTCGTGGACCAGAGAACCTTGTCTGGGAAGCGCTCTACTAAATAAAGCTTTTGCTGTTCCACACTTGGTGGCTATGCCCTTCCTTCTTCCTCGGCAGGGAAAATACCTTACATATATAGTTTTTTAACATAGACATAATAGATTTTTTTGTAATAAATTACTTATTATTTATTTAACAACTTGACCTAATTTATGCTAGACATTAATCACCCAAAATTTTGTCTTTCCCCATTATTTCTAACATACCACTGAACAGTAGTTCATAAACTGTTAAAAAATAACAATGTAAAATGAAGTCACACATTGTCTCAAACTACATTTGTTGATCTTCAATTAATCTGAGACCCATAATCAGGTATGAAATGAGTTTTATCCTGTGACCTGGGAGCTTTTCATTCCTGAAGCAAGCAAAGAGATAAGCACAAATCCTTTGACATCTTGGACTTTCAAGTTGCAGTACAAAGCTAGATCTTCATAAACAAAACCGTGAAGCAAACTGACTTTCCTGAAAGGTGAGTGCAGAGAAACAAACAAAAACTTACTTTATATAAATAATTTGAATACTTTACACAATTTTAGGGACAATTTTGACTAAATTAGTAAGAAAATGCTATTCTTTCAGGTAGCAATTATGCTTTTACTCTGTTAAGATAGCTGGATTTACCTTTGGTAGGGAAAACGTCACCAAGACGTTACACTTTCAAACGCCTAAAGAGGCATTTTTGCTTTAAGTGGGCCTTCCAGATTGTGAGTGCATGTATACAAAATGAAGTAGGATAAATTAAATATAAAGTACTTAAAACATCAGAACTTCTGTTGATGGGTGTGTTGTCCTAAGTAACCTGCTCCTGCTTAAAGACTCTCCCGAAGTTCTTATGTGGAGGAAAGAGAAAGTCTAGAAACTGGCTTTCTGTGTTCCTGCTTGTGCCTCCAAGCTCCAAATTATTTACAGGTAGCTGACTAGAAAACCCTGCTTGCTTCTAGTGTTGGTCTCCCTTTCCAAACCCTCTCAACTTACAGTCCTGAGCCTCATTTCAAGTAAGGTTCTGTTCCACTCTAGCTCCTGAACCCAAGTTCATTCTCTGTCTCGTTCCACCAGAGAGTGGAGTCCAGAATGGATCTTGCTGCTGTTTCCTGTAGCCAGATGGGTGCGGAGAGCAGGAGGCTTCTCCCTGACCACTTCCCCGATAGCATCTCAGGACTTCTGTTTTGGTTTCCTGATTGCTCCCCTGGTCAACACCAAGACAGAAGCGCTGAGTCTCACTACTCTGACGTCAGATGTGGCCCTTACCCTTAATCATATAGTAACCACAAGCTTAGCTCCCTACATCTGGGACCACACTGCCCCCTGGTGGGTGCAGTTCTTCCTGCCTGGAGATACTTGCAGCCCGCCCACCCCTCACTCCACACGTGGCACCAAAATATCTCTGTAGGTAGGGATTGAATTGTAATTTGCCACAATTGTGAAAAACATGAATAGGACTGCAAGATACCCCTAAGAGTTGTGTCCGCTGATAACATTAATTCAGGCTTTACACAAGTTGGATTGTTAATCATAGCCATTACTAACATTTAAATTATGAAAACTTCAATTGATCTATATTAAAAGCAAAGATCATAAATGCTCAGAACTCATCACTTCTTAATAATCTCACTACATTTTACTGTTGTCTATGCCATGAGTTATTTCCATCTATTGTTATCTGGAAGGTAGAAATTATTCCACTTTTCAAATTACGGTTGAATTGGAACCATAGGCTGGCTATAGATAAGAGTTCAGCAAAACTTAGGCCCTGGCCGGTTGGCTCAGTAGTAGAGTGTCGGCCTGGCATGCAAGAGTCCCGGGTTCGATTCCCGGCCAGGGCACACAGGAGAAGCACCCATCTGCTTCTCCACCCCCCCCCCCTTCCTTTCTGTCTCTCTCTTCCCCTCTCGCAGCCAGGGCTCCATTGGAGCAAAGTTGAGGATGGCTCCATGGCCTCTGCCTCAGGCGCTAGAATGGCCCTGGTTGCAATAGAGCAACGCCCCAGATGGGCAGAGCATTGCCCCCTGGTGGGCATGCCGGGTGGATCCCGGTCGGGCGCATGCGGGAGTCTGTCTGACTGCCTCCCCGTTTCCAGCTTCAGAAAAATACAAAAAAAATAAAAAAAAAAAAAGAGTTCAGCAAAACTCAGGGAAAGCATTCAGTCAGATTCAGTTAGCTATAGGGGATTTAAAACAAAGAGTATTGCATATTTTATTACCATTTATCTAATTTTTTTTTTTTGAGACTGAGGAGAGAGAGAAACAGGGAGGTAGAGAGATGAGAAGCATTGACTCATAGTTGCATCACTTTAGTTGTTCACTGATTGCTTCTTTTTTAAAAAAAAGAAACTTGTCTTGGCACTGGACACTTTTTTTAAATTTTTTATTTATTCATTTTAGAGAGGAGAGGGAGAGACAGAGAGAGAGAAAGAGAGAGAGAGAGAGAGAGAGAGAGAGAGAGAGGAGAGACAGAGAGAAGGGGGGAGGAGCTGGAAGCATCAACTCCCATATGTGCCTTGACCAGGCAAGCCCAGGGTTTTGAACCGGAGACCTTAGCATTTCCAGGTCGACGCTTTATCCACTGCGCCACCACAAGTCAGGCCACTGATTGCTTCTTATATGTGCCTTGATGGGAGGGTGCGGGTTCCAGCCAAGCCAGTAACCCCTTGCTCAAACCAGTGAGCTTGGGCTTCAAGTCAGCGACCTCTGGGCTCAAGCCAGCGACCTCTGGGTTTCAAGCCAGTGACCTTTGGGCTCAAGCCAATGACCATGTGGTCATGTCTATGATCCCACGCTCAAGTCAGATGAGCCCACGCTGAAGCCACTGACCTCGGGGTTTTGAACCTGGGACCTCAACATCCCAGGTCGATGCTCTATCCACTGCGCCACCACCAGTCAGACTATTTTATTATCATTCATAAATTGTGTGCTACACACCCTTTGTATCAGTAAAATGTACAAATGGATATAATTTTTTCCAGAGAGCTAACTTAAACATCTTGCAGCACCCTGAAATACCCCTTCCTCCACTCCAGCCCTAGTTCTACAGACTTATTAAATTCTCCCGATTCTGCTCGCCTCCCATTACTGACTTTGGGCCAGATGGAGGTAGAAGCTCACACCCAACCCCGTCTTCATGTATCTTGTCCAGGTGGAAGGACATCCGTTAACATCTCACCCCTGGCATCTGCTCCCACACACATCCCTCCCCCAGGGAGGTGAACTGACTTACTCGGCTGGTAAGTTTAGACGGAGAAAGAAGTCATGCATGATCCTTGCCTCTGTTCCTTTTCTTAGGAAGTACCCACAGGGAGCATCTTTCTCCATGTGGGGAAGCCTGTCCTGTTCTGGTGTTGCCTGAGGCTGCTGAGTTAGCTGGTCAAATTCTGAAGTTCATGTTAAGAACTCCACTTTGTCCAAGATAGAAGCTGTGCTCTATAAAGTAGCATTGATTAGTAATGAGGGCCACATATTGGCTTCCATCTGCTGACTCCTTTGTCTTAGTTCTCGGCTGGTTCAAAACTGAATGGGAGCTGGGATGGATAGCTCAGTTGGTTAGAGCATCATCCCAAAGCACAGAGCTTGTTGGTTCGATCCCTTCCTTTCTCTCTAAAATCAATAAAATAAACATGTTTTAAAAACTGAATGAGGAAAAGCGGTGCTATTTATTGGGCTCCTTATGAACTCCAAAAGGGTCTTCTGTCATTGGCCTCTGCTCCTGAAGCCCCAGAATGCCTTGTGGCTGTGCCTCTATGTATTGGTATGCACGAGCCTTTTCTAAGTTAAGAAAACCTAACTGGCAAATTTATTTGATTAGGATTCCTCCTTATTACCAATATCTGCATGTGATAATATTGTAATAATGCTTATATGACTGCGCATCTTTCACATGCCAGATATTATACAAACAAGTATAATTACTGACCAGAGTGCCTTAGTAACTTTCCCCAGGTCACACAGTGACCACGCCTGTTTTCTGATCCCACGGCCCTTGCTCTTTTCCTTACACTTTATCTACCCCCTTTCTTCCTCTTCCCTCCCACCCACCTCTCTAGTCTTCCCTCCTCTCCTCCCTCTCCCCTCTTTCCCCAATCCTGCCACCACTGCACCTCATTCTCTAGGTCTTTGACACATCAGAAGACAGCATTTGTGCCCTCAGAGATCGCAGAATACACACACACACACACACACACACACACACACACACACACACACACACCAACAGCTGGGCCCTCCAGACACTTGGCAGCAGGCTGTAGGAAAATTGTGGCTGTCCTTTTAGTGTCCTCCTCAGGTTTCTCACAAGGAATGTTCAGCATCTATTCATGGTCCTGGGGGAGGAGGTTACAAAGAGTCTAGTGTGCATGGAGAGACCACAGGACTTCATCAAGCCGGGGTCTGTCCAGGCTTGACCTGGGGCGGGGCTCTGGGTGAAAACTACAGCCTTCCCTCACACAGAGTGTTTGCTGCGACCTCTGAATCAAAGAGTGTTTGCTGGTGTTGATAGGTGTGTCACAGGTTCAGGAACTGGGCGAACAGTTTAGGAATTACTTGGGGAACGACTGAGGAGGGAATGAAAGAAAAACATGTAATATATAAATGCTTATATATTATATAATTATATTTATATATGATTATCTATATTAATGTATTTATATATCATACATAATGCATTTATTATTATTTATTTATTTATTGTGACAGAGTCAGACAGAGGGACAGATAGGGACAGACAGGAAGAGAGAGAGATGAGAAGCATCAATTCTTCATTGAGGCACCTTAGTTGTTCATTAATTGCCTTCTCATATGTGCCTTGACTGGGGGGCTACAGCAGACCAAGTGACTCCTTGCTTGAGCCAGCGACCTTGGGCTCAAGCTGGTGAGCTTTGCTCAAACCAGATGAGCCTGCGCTCAAGCTGGCGACCTCGGGGTCTCGAACCTGGGTCTTCCACGTCCCAGTTTGATGCTCTATCCACTGCGCCACCACCTGTTCAGGCCATAATGCATTTTTGATGGAGTAATATTGCTTCTGAGGATGTGAAAATTTGTTCTTGGGGGAAAAATATATAATATCTTATGAAATCATCATCATGACCCTGGAAGGTCAGTATGACACCCCCACTTAATGGCTAAAGCTGAGGCTTGGTGAGTTCACCTGGTTGTTTGTCCTCTTTAGCCACCAGTAATTAGTAGCAGGGCAAGCCTTCTGTCCACTAGACTACAACACCTGCAATGTGCTTTTACCCACGGAAGGGGAAGACGAATGAAACGGTAAAGCTGTGGAGGAAAAATCAAGTCATGCAAAAAGGGGCTTTATTTTCATGGAATCTGAAGCTAGCATATGGCAGAGCCTGCTGAAGCTGGTCAAAGCTATCAACTGCCAAGTTACAGGAAAAAGAAGACCCACCAAGATAGAGTATGGAAGCAACTCGAGATGCTGGGAAATCTGGGATGTAAAAGAAAGGACTTAGGCACACAAATGTTGAGAACAAAATGTGCTATGAAATATGAACTATTAGGTGCACATTGGTGTAATTTTTTATTTCGGGGCCATAGCTTCAAACGTAGGAATGACAGATATTTGACTAAGAATAGAAAGCATTTTTCAAGAAAATGAAAAGAAAGAATGTGTTTAGTCAGAAACCAACTCATCTGGCCAAAAAAGCTGTAAATGGAAAACAGATGGGAAGGGATCTCTAAAAAAACACCTAGATAAAACTAAAATGGGTTTCCATGGATGACATTATGGAGGGCTGGGAAGAATTTGAACAGAGAGGGAGGTACTGAGTAATTCAATGAGAAAGCAATTGGAAAAGACATCAGAAACAAATAGGATGCAGTAGATATCCAGGTATCATACAGAGAACATGAGCAACAGGGTAACCTCGAGATGATAGCACAGAGGGACAAACAAGACCTCACAGAGACCACTGCAAGTTGGCGGGATGGAACGGGTTCATGGGAACATAATGCTAGAAGGGTGTGCTGTGCACAGAAGACCCACTGGGAGGAGATAGAACAGCACCGGAGGCTGTGATAACAATGGATTCAGAGGAATCCCTGAACACTTGGATGAGGATGAAAGGAGAGGGGAGCAGAGGGATGTTTTTATGGATGCAGAGCTGAGTCACTTAAGGAAAGCCACAAAACTGGCAGAGCACACATATTCCGGATACTTCATTCAAATAAAAGCAGATCCTTTCACCTGCCTTCCTAATAATTTAATCTCCTAGGACATAGGGAAAAGAATAAAAATAACTGTGCTCTGACTGATTCCACCCAATGGGAAAAAGCCATTTGCTGGAGCGGAAGGGATGAATTCTTTTCAAAAGAGGGCAAGATTGAGCTGGATAAAATGTATATAGAGGCCATCAGAAAGCTAGATTTTAAAATATTTTAAGGAAATATCAAAACCAGGCAAAGACAACACAAAGAAAGAAAATTATAGGCCAATATCCCTGATGAACATAGATATTAAAATATTTTAAGAAAATATAGGCATAACTCCACAAGTTTCCAAAAGAACAGAGTACCAGGAGGTACTAAGAAGCATGACTTTGGACAACTCCAATGGAAGAAAAAAGGTGAGGATACTCTTAAATTAGAGTGATGGCACACACTACTTTTGGATAGGATGTAGGATGAACATTAAGAAAGATGGAGGCAAATGATAACTCTACAGTAGGGACACAGAACCACATAAATAGCAGCTGTAATTTTAAAAGCCTGGAAGAATCAAAGCATGCAAAAATGGTAAGGGCCAAAGTGTAATGGGACCAAGGGAACTTATAATAAATGGTAGGAAGAATGTACTATTTCTCAAATGATATCACATTCCTTTATGCTCTGATACGGACTGTGATCATGGGGCTGAAAAGACAAAAGTGGGTAAGAGTATGTTGACATCTAAAGCTGGAAAAGGTGTTATTGATTCCTTTTGAAATCTAACCTGGATTCAGACATGGTGGTCCACAGTCTGTGAATCAACTGGCATTCTTTTGCCTATCTTCAAACTTTCTTATTTCAAATACTTTGGGTCCTGGGGCTCTTCTTAATTAATATGTAGTAGAACAACTCTACAGAATACAAGCACGCATGTATTCCAAAACCACAAATAATAAACATGCATTCATGAAAAAGAAACCCACACTTTCCATTGTAAGTTTAAAAACATATTTTAATGTAGTTGGCCCATATCTTTTCTTGCATGTACATTGTTGAGTGAAATTGGTTTTATAGTTTCTAATTCCCATTGGTATTCCCAGTCTGTCTCATCTTTTCTTGGGTTTCCTCACTGACAGTTCCAAACTATTATAAAGTAGATGTAAGCATAATGTCTTCAAGATTCATTTATGTTGTAGCATGTATCAAAATTTCCTTTAAAAGATATTTTGGGGGGAGAGATACAGGAAAGAAGAAAAATAAGAAGCATCAACTTGTAGTTACTTCACTTTAGTTGTTCGTTGATTGCTTCTCATATGTACCTTGACCAGGGGGCTCAAGCCAAGCCAGTGACCCCTTGCTCAGGCCAGCAACCTTAAGCTCAAGCCAGCAACCTTGGGATCATGTTGATGGTCTTGCACTCAAGCCAGCAACCCCGTGTTCAAGCTGGCAAGTCTGTGCTCAAGCTGGAAGAACCCGCGCTCAAGCTAGTGACCTGGGGTTTCAAATCTGGGAACTCAGCACCCAAAAGTCAATGCTCTATCACTGTACCACCACTGGTCAGGCAGTTTCCTTCCCTTTTTTTTTTTTTTTTTTTAAATTTTATTTATTCGTTGTTGTTTTTTAGAGAGGAGAGAGAGACAGAGAGGGAGAGAGAGGAGAGAGAGACAGAGAGAGAGAAGGGGGGAGGAGCTGGAAGCATCAACTCCCATATGTGCCTTGACCAGGCAAGCCCAGGGTTTCGAACCGGCGACCTCAGCATTTCCAGGTCGACGCTTTATCCACTGCGCCACCACAGGTCAGGCAGTTTCCTTCCTTTTAAAGGCTGAATAACACCCTTGTATGTTTATACCATATTTTGTTTACCCCATTTAATCTGCCTGTGGGCATTTGGGTTGTTTCCACCTTTTGACTATGGTGACTTATGCTGCTGTGAACATAAGTGTGCAAATATCTGTTTGAATCTCTGCTTTGAATCCTTTTAGTTATATAACTATTAATGGAACTGCTGGATCAAATGGTAATGTTACACTTTTTTTGAACATCAGCCATAGTGGCTGCACCATTTACATTCCTACCAGCAATGCACAAGAATTCCAGTTTTCCCTCATCCTAGCAACTTCCTGAGATTACGTTAGTTTTTCACAGATTGCTTCTCATATGTACTTTGACTGGGGGGGCTCAAGCCATGCCAGTGACCCCTTGCTCAAGCCAACAACCTTGGGCAGAGATTGAGAGATTTATCTGACACAGGTAGGACCTGAAAGATAATCACTCCCCAATAAAGATGGAGAATAAATTATAATAAACTCATTAATAAATAAACATGATATCAAAAAAAAGCCAGCTATGATTTTTAGCTCAAAAGGCAAGGCTGGTATGCTTGAAATAAATGTACTAAAATCAGTTTTAGTTAGAAATGAAAAACCTGTTGAATGAGAAAAAGAACGTTGAATTGGGGGGAGGGAACCAAAACTGTTTAAACACATTGACCTTTAGTAAAAGATCTATTTCACAATTTATTGCTAACAATTTTTCTACTCGCTCTTGCAAAACTAATGAGAAAATCAGGTCAAATAAGAAAAAGGAATGTTGGGTTGTGTAAATGATACTGTTTAAACATAAAACATGTGAATGCCAGGCCTTTGCCCCAGTGACTGGCTGACTGCACCATAAAGTCAACTTTCCAAGTCATAGATAGCTAAGTTGAGAAAAATACTTTCAGGGTATTCATGTAGTGTGTGTGTATAAGAGTTGACATTCTAGAAGGTAAGAACCACCTATATGGCTAAATGGCTTTCCAAAAGGTTGTAAAATATTGTAAACTCATCAGCAAACTATGGAAACATCATTCCCATACACTTTTGATAATAATGTTGGAGGTTAAGTCTAACAGTTCATTTTAACACATAACAATAGCACCTTGTTTCAATGGACTGTTTTTGGTGGATGGCAGAATTGTCCTTTTATTATTAACTGAGCTCTTCCTCTGTTCCAGGCACTCTTCCTGGTGCTTAAAGAATGTGAATGAGCAAGATAGACAACGATTCCTTTCTTCTAACAGGACTAACAGAAACTAGTCAAGAAACAATACTGTGCAAGAACATTGCCTCATTCTCCAGGATGCAACATACGCACTGAATCAGAGAATCCTAGAGGGCACTGTGTCCCCAGCAGGAAGACTAGTTGGGTGCAGGGAAGCAGGAGTGGGTCCACTTACCACTCCCAGTGACCCACTGAGAAATTTTTCTGTCCCCAGAATGGTGAGACAATAAATTTTGATTGTTTTAAGCCACCTCGTTTGTCCTACTCTGTGATAGCAACCCTAGGAAACAAATACAGGTGTATTCCAGGAAGATCCCATTAAAGGTCTCTTGACAATGATGTGGGGGAGAGTACAGTATAGGGAAACCACAGGGAGAGTGTAGTACCCTGAAGTGAAAAATAAGGGCTCTTTAGGCTTGAAAGAGCAAAACGGGAAGCAGTTATTAGAACTTGGAAGGAGAGAATCACCTGTAAGAGGAGACCCACCTGGAGGATCACCCTACAGAAGCAATGATCTTGTATTAAGAGCACTGTCAACCACAAAGAGAAATAAACTCCCTAACTTCACTCTCTTCCCTCTCTCCCATCTCCTGTTAGGACTCCCCAGGAAACCAATTGTGGTAGTCTACACAGGTCAGCCCTCTTGGGCCTGGTGAAGAGGGAAGACAGAGCAATGGAGGAAGAGGAATGAAAGCTATCTGGCATGGTCTATAGCAACTCTATTTTTTTTTTTCTGAGCGCTATTGATTCTCTTCATGTGCTTTTTAAAAAATAGAACTTATCACCTGGCCTGTGGTGGCTCAGTAGATAAAGCGTCGATCTTGAACACTGAGATCACTGGTTTGAAAGCCTGGGCTTGCCTGGTCAAGGCACATGTGGGAATTAATGCTTCCTGCTCCTCCTCCCCTTCTCTCTCTCTCTCTCTCTCTCTCTCTCTCTTTCTCTTCTCTAAAATGTATACTTATAATCTTAAAAAAAAATAGAACTTATCACCCAATAGAGTCTACCTCCAACATTATTATCAAAAGTGTATGGGAATGGCCTGACCAGGCGGTGGCGCAGTGGATACAGCGTCGGACTGGGATGCAGAGGACCTAGGTTCGAGATCCCGAGGTCGCCAGCTTGAGCGCGGGCTCATCTGGTTTGAGCAAAGCTCACCAGCTTGGACACAAGGTCACTGGCTTGAGCAAGGGGTTACTCGGTCTGCTGAAGGTCCATGGTCAAGGCACATATGAGAAAGCAATCAATGAACAACTAAGGTGTCGCAATGCGCAACGAAAAACTAATGATTGATGCTTCTCATCTCTCTTCGTTCCTGTCTGTCCTTATCTATCCCTCTCTCTGACTCTCTCTCTGTCTCTGTAAAAAAAAAAAAGTGTATGGGAATGATGTTTCCATAGTTTGCTGATGAGTTTTTCAATATTTTACAACCTTTTGGAAAGTCTGACTATAAATACCTTTGTTTTTAATTTATTATCTGCTTATCTATTATCCTACTAAAATGATTTTCCACCCTTTTCATCTCACGGCACACATAATTACTAAAATTCTGCAGCACATCAAAAAATATATTTTTTGCTAATTGACCCCCCCACAAAAAAATAGGTATAACTTTCATTCATTCACACCAGACAACTATTGTTGTGTTGGCTGTTGTAATTTTTTAATTTGACAATCTGGGAAAAAGAGGTCAGTGCCTCTAACTAAATAGTCTGGTAGTGCACATTTTAAAAATTCTTGAGGCCAAAGCAGTTGAAAATTGCTGAAGAAAGGAAGGGAGGAAGGGAGGAAGGAAGGAAGGAAGGAAGGAAGGAAGGAAGGAAGGAAGGAAGGAAGGAAGGAAGGAAGGAAGGAAGGAAGGAAAGGAAGGAAGGAAGAGGGGGGGAGGGAGGGACACAGAGAGAGAGAAAGAAAAAAAGAAAGAAAGAAAGAAAGAAAGGAAGGAAGGAAGGAAGGAAGGAAGGAAGGAAGGAAGGAAGGAAGGAAGGAAGGAAGGAAGGAAGGAAGGAAGGAAGAAAACTGCTACATTAGAATATAAGCTCCTTGAGGACAGGGGCTTTGTTTGGTTTCCTATTGCACCTCCAGCACCCAAAACAGTTCCTGGCAAGGAGCAAGTCACAACTATTTCCTGAATGAATGGTAAGTCTGGTATTTTTACCCCAGTATTTTCTTTTCCTTCTTTCTTTGATTTAAAAAAATAAGTTTATTTGAGCCAAACGGACACTACAGAAGCTAGGTCTCAAATGCTCCCCTACCCGGGAATTTCTAAGTCAGCAGATGCCGCCTCTCTGCCGGCTCATCCTCTTCCCTGAAATCGTTTGACTGATTTCCAAAAATACAAGCAAAATTCCCTGGCTCGTTACCAAATATTTAGAATGAATGACTCCCTTTGATCTTTTTATCTTGACCCAGCAGCTCTTGAAGAAGTCCAAGGCCTACCCTATGAGACTTTGCTCACAAGGGCCTCAGCTTGGTGGCCTCTGCGTTTGGGGTGGGGGCCGGTGGAGGTGGGGGTCCTGTCATCTGTCATGTGAATGGTGGGACTCTGGGCAAAGGCAACTACATCATACAAGAACGCAAATAGCCTGTCCAAACTGTGCTAGTGGGCCAGGAGTATGAATTTCTGACATAGTTTTTCTAGAAATTAAAACAGAAACAATACAGTAATATAATGTTATAGTAATTAAATATATAGAAATATAGAATAATATGGAAGATATATAGAAATAAGTTAGGATATAATATTAAAAGCCATTAAGGCAAGTGAATAAGGCTATGCCATCTGGATAGGAATTAATCTAGTGTGTACAGATATGATAGACACACTCTACCTTTCGGGCAGGGCCCAATAGTGTGTGTGTGTGTGTGTGTGTGTGTGTGTGTGTGTGTGTGAAGTTATATATAAATAAAAAGTGGCTTGATGTGATAACTCTGTAGGTTAACATAAACAAGAAGCTTCCCTAGAAACACCTTAAAAGTGACTTGATGTGACCTTTCGGTAAATTAACATAAAAAGGGCTCCCTGCTAGGAACTTCCAAAAAGGTGGTTTGAGGTGATAATCTTGTAGATTGACACCTGTTAGAAGGTATTGGCCAGAAAAGGTACTAAAGCGAAGGGGCTCCCTGCTGCGGTAGCTGCCCAGACTCCCAACATTGAATGTGGACCGTCTCCACACCACTCTGACCACAGACAACCAAGAGGAGCACACCGACGGGCCCCCTTAAGCTGCACTCAGGTACGTCCACGCCACTCTGACCACAGACAACCGAGAGGAGCGCACCCACGGGCCCCCTTAAGCTGCACTCAGGTATGCCAAAAAATTTTGTGAGTCATAAACTGCCTGTGTGATTCTTGAGAAACTAACTTGAGTGTCTTTTCTCCGTTGGCAGCTGGTCTCAGTAGTGATAAGTAGAATTCTCCCAGCCGCCTCAAGAGTCGTCTCTGAGAGGCTGCTAGCCCTGCTGTTAAGCAGGAGTGTCCCACTGTGCGGGAAGTTGAACTGCAGACGCCTGACGGACGTAGAGCTCTGGCTCTACTGGGACAACTGTACTTTAGGAAATGTTATTGAGTGAATCTTTCAATTAACTGACCTTTAAAATCTACTGTTGTCACCACAACAGTATATATTTGAGGGAATATATTTTTGAATATATCTAGAAAATTTCTAAAGACATTCAAAACAATGCTTATTTTTCAGAAAGGGGGAGGAGGATTTTTACCTACAATTTCTCTTTCTATACTTTTTTAAAATTTATTTTATTTTTTATTTATTCATTTTAGTGAAGAGAGAGAGAGATGGGGGGGGGGGGGGCAGGAAGCATCAACTCCCGTATGTGCCTTGCCCACGCAAGCCCAGGGTTTTGAACCAGCGACCTCAGCGTTCCAGGTCTATGCCTGATCCACTGTGCCACCACAGGTCAGGCTCTCTTTCTATACTTTTAACTGTATATTTTTTTGCCATGAGCAAAATTTTTTTTTAAATATACACTTATAAATGGACAGCCATCTCTCAATTCTTTTTTTCCTGCAGACAATAGTAGTTGTAGCAAGGAGTGTTTTAATATTGTAACTCTATACACTATAGTCTAGTTTTTAAAATGTCTTATCATGTTTTCCTACAACTGTTGACAACTTTAAGTAAAGTGACTTTGTCATTTTTTTAATGAATGTATTCGAACATCCACATTGTGCTAGACTCTGAAGATACTACTACGAACAAGAGTGACACACATCTGGCCTCATAGAGCTTACAATTGACTTGGGAGTCAGTCAACATATGTGTGGGGCAGCTGTGTTAGGCTTGCTCGCGGTTTACCTGCTGCAAGCACTTTGTTCGATTAGTGCACAAACACGTGGCAGAGGTACATGTACATAGTCTATATAAGTAAGGTGACCAATCGTCCTCCTTTAGGAAGGACAGTCCTTCTTTTGTAAGTTCCGTCCTCCCTTGAAAAGTGTCCTCCTACATGTCCTCCTTTTTGATATTGGAAGACTAATTTGTAAATGTCCGTATTCAATCGATGCAAAGTCGATCCATTGCGTGTGATGTGACGTATTTGTATTTGACATGACGATTTGTCAAGGATCAGTAGTACAGTGTGGTGAGACGCGATTATGAGATGCATGCACTCCGCACAGGAGACCTTGAGAGAGCTTTCAATAGATATACCAATAGATATACAGAGCACGCATATGACATTGTAGACTCACGATTATTTCTTTCTCAGTGAATATTCAATCATAGGTAAGCACAATTCACGTTTTATTAATTCACTACTTAATAATTTCCAAATACGTATAACTTTATTTACAAGTATTTTCCTGAAATTCAAGTTTTAAAGTCGAAATCCAACCTAAAACCATATCTATTAATAATGCATTTGGATTAAATAGTTGCTTAAAACAGATGTTTTTTAATTAGAAAATGATAAATACACCCAAATATCACTCCAAATCAGTGGTTTTGTTTGATATTTAGTTTTACTAAATGAGTACTTTTTCTTACAATCATTAAAAATTAATAGGCATGTAAGCATAATTACAATATAAAATATTACAAATGTTTTTATTATGCATTCGTGGCCAAGCACGTGAAGATTCCCATTAGATTCGGATAGAAGGTAGAGAAACAACGGAGCCAAAAACTGGTGGGCCCTGCTTTTCTTCTAGCCTCGCACTGGCTGGCGAGTAAAACACACAACGGGAAAACACTCCCCATATTACACTCAATCATATTATAGTGTATTATTGTTGCAATGAATAAAATTTATTTTATTTACAATATTGTTTTCTTCAATTTATTTATTTATTTATTTATTTATTTTAATTTATTTATTCATTTTTAGAGAGGAGAGAGAGAGGGAGAGAGAGAGAGAGAAGGGGGGAGGAGCTGGAAGCATCAACTCCCATATGTGCCTTGACCAGGCAAGCCCAGGGTTTCAAACAGGCGACCTCAGCATTTCCAGGTCGACGCTTTATCCACTGCGCCACCACAGGTCAGGTTCTTCAATTTATTTTTGTCCTCCTTTTCCTTGTAAAAAAGTTGGTCACCTTAATATAAGGGGACGGGTGCTTCCCCTGGGGCAGCAATCCTCCCAGATCTCTCTCTCCACCATGAGGTGCGCTTTTCCTTGCTCCCTGGCCCTGACTGCGAATAGCACACTTTCCTTGGTTTGTTAGCTTTCCCTTTTGTTGTTTATTTGCTCGCCTGTCCTTGCAGCCTTCAATACACGGGTATGGCTGACACTTTCACACTCCCCACTTCATCTACGCTCTGCCCAAATTCAGTGGGAACCTGCCTGGTCTGGCCACCAGCATTACAATATGCAATCAGCACCTACTCTGTTCCAGGCACTTTTCTATATGCTGTGGAAGGAGCCATGAATAAGGCAGTGAGTTTCTTTCCCTAAGAAGCAGACATGGGAAGCGGAGTAATCATGTGAGACAGACAATAAACAAGTTAAAAAATAATAATTTCAGTAGATCCATGAAAAAAATTTAATCCAGGGTAATGGTGTACCTATCTATCTCAGGGAGTTTTCTGGGGCTCAGATGAGATTATACAGGGAAAGTGTCTAGAATGGAGCCAGGCCTAGAGTAAAGGGCAATATATGTTTATTTTATTTATTTATTTTTTATTTATTTTTTTTGTATTTTTCTGAAGCTGGAAACGGGGAGAGACAGTCAGACAGACTCCCGCATGCGCCCAACCGGGATCCACCCAGCACGCCCACCAGGGGGCGAAGCTCTGCCCACCAGGGGGCGATGCTCTGCCCCTCCGGGGCCTCGCTCTGCCACAACCAGAGCCACTCTAGCGCCTGAGGCAGAGGCCAAGGAGCCATCCCCAGCGCCCGGGCCATCTTTGCTCCAATGGAGCCTCGGCTGCGGGAGGGGAAGAGAGAGACAGAGAGGAAGGAGAGAGGGAGGGGTGGAGAGGCAGATGGGCGCCTCTCCTGTGTGCCCTGGCCGGGAATCAAACCTGGGACCTCTGCACGCCAGGCCTACGCTCTACCACTGAGCCAACCGGCCAGGGCCTATATGTTTATTATATGATATGAAAGTTGGAGAAGTCTTCTCTAAGGAAGTAAAATTTAACCTGGAACCTGAATGATGAAAAGGAGTTAGCCATTTAAAGATACGGAAAGACAAGAGTTTCAAACTGAAGTCATCCTGACTGCAAGGCTGAGGCCAGAACTGGCTCAGGTTGTTTGGAGGATGAAAGAAATGGGGTGCAGAGGGTGACAGTGAGAAAGGAAAGAGATGAGGTCGGAGAATTTGGCAGGAGTCAGATCATGTGAGCTGTCTAAGGATAGGTAAGGAGTTTGAATTTTATTCTAAAGTATATATAATTACATATTAATAATAGATATGACATGCTTTGATTTATTGTTGAAAAAGACTGCTCTGACTGCTGGAGAAGCCATTGGAGGAAAAGCCTGGAAGTAGAAAGAGACCAGTTGGGAGGTGAGTGAAGGATCATGACTGTAAAGCCAGTAGCCACGGCCACCATCACAGCCCCCTGGCCCGTGCAGGTTCTTATTTGATTCGGACAGATGGTAATGAAACAACGGAGCCAAGAACTGGTGGGCCATCATCTTTATCCTAGCTTGCACCCGGCGGGCAAGTAATACACACAGTGGGAAAACACTTCCCTTTCCATTCAGGGCTCCCAAAGCCACTGACTTATCCAAGTTTCCTAGAATCAAAGTTTTCTACCTCACCAGCCTTATTCACCTCTGCTCCCCATCTCCTTCTCTCTGCACGAACTGGCTTCTCCTTCAGCACGCCACCATTTTGGCTGCTTCTCCTCTCCTCCACGTGGCCTTTCTTTGCTCTCCTTTCTCTGAGCTCTCCTCTAATGCTCATCTCAAGAACCAAGAGAGAGGAAGCTCCTGGTCTGCCCCATATTAATAGTGTAGAAATCAAAACTTTTAATCCAATATACAAACAAGGAAGTCTCTGATACAAAGTCATTTAGGGTGGGAAAGGCTTAGTCTTAAAACTAAACCTTGGGGTATAACAACCCTGCCTGCTTATAGCCTGTCCCCCACACCCAATGCAAACTATAAGCTAGCAAACCTATATATCATATTTACAAACTTATCTGACCAACAATGATGGATTAGTTCAGGGTAGTAGAAGGAGAAATGGTGAGAAATGGCTGAAAATTAGAAAATAATTTGGAGAATAAACTTGACAGGACTTGATAATGGAATCGATGTGGAGGTTGAGGGGGAGGAAAGGAGGAAGGGAGGAAGACCTATCAGGGATGATGACTAGATTTTTGGTCTGACCACCTGGGTAAGATGGTGGTACCATGATATATGATAAGGAAACACTGGGAGAGGAGCAGGTTTCAGGAGGAAGAGAGTTTCAGAGGGAAATCATTGGCTCTGCCTGTGTTAAGTTTCAGAGGCTTATTATATTTCCAGGGAAGATATTGCATGGCAATTGGTTAATCCTATCGATAGCTACGGGGAAGAAGTTCAGGTTGGTGGCATTTTAAAACAAGGGATGATATCAGCTGGTGACTAACAGAGATACAGGAACACAGAAGGCAGGTTAGATATTGAATTATAATACTAATACTTGCTGTGAAGGGGAACATCAAGTTAGTGAAGAGGGAGGCTGGTCAGAGAAAGTTCCACAGAAGAATCATATCTGAATTTCTAGTATTTGTGGAACACCAAGCAGTGACTTGTATCAGTGAGTCCCACTGTCCCCCAGTTCCTTTGAAACTGTATGCAAAGTATTTAATGTAGCTAATGGTCTAATTGTAACTTTGCTTTTTACTTGAACTACTTAAAGTCAAATGTGCCCTATTATGAGAATAGCCAGGCACCCAGGAGTAAAGGCTCTGGAGCCATTCTGTTGGGTTCAAGTTCTGGGTCAACCACTTAACTAGGAGGGTGTTTCTAAGCACATTACTCAACACCTCTATACTTCAGTTTTTCTTTCTTTTCCTTTTTTTTTTTTTTTGTGAGAGAGGAAAGGAAGAGGGGAGAGGGAGAGAGAAAGAGAGAGAGAGAGAGAGAGAGAAAGAGAGAGAGAGAAGCATTAACACGTAGTTGCTTTCACTTTAGTTGTGTATTGATTGCTTCTTGTACATGCCTTGATTGGGGATTGGATCTCTGACTCATCCGAGCCAGCAACCACTCATCCAAGCCAGCGACCTTGGGCTTTTCAGGCTATGGACTTCTAGGATCATGTGGAGGATCCTTCACTCAAGATAAGTGACAAATCCATGCTCAAGTTGGTGACCTCAGCATTCTGGGTGGAGGCTACACTTCAGTTTTCTTATCTGTAAACGGGCATACTGTTAATAGCTGACTGGACGGCTTATTATGTTCCTTGTACTAAGATTTTACATATATTATTCACTCCCCCCCATAATTAATAGAGTTGAATGCTGTTAGTATCCTCATCTCACTGATGAGAAATGGAAGCCCATTCATCCATTCCACAAACATTTATTGTGTGTCTGCCATGTGCCAGGCATGTTTCTTCTGCTGGCATTAATTAAATCCTTGCCTTTGTGCAGTTTCAATCTGGAGTTTAGAGAAGGGAGAAAGATGAAAAACATAATAAAGATGTACATTAAAAGGTAATTACAAGATGATAAATACTGTAGAAAAAAAACGGCAGAATAATGGAGCTAGGGAAGTTAAGGTGCTCCACCCCCCAATTCATACAGGCGTCTCCAAACTACGGCCCTCCGGCCGCATGCGGCCCCCTGAGGCCATTTATCCGGCCCCCCGCTGCACTCCCGGAAGGGGCACCTCTTTCACTGGTGGTCAGTGAGAGGAGCACTATACGTGGCGGCCCTCCAACGGTCTGAGGGACAGTGAACTGGCCCCCTGTGTAAAAAGTTTGGGGACCTCTGAGAGGGGGGCGATTAATCTATCAGAACATATCTACCGTTGCTGTTTTTTCAGTCACCTTCCACTTAACCATATTTGTTTTCTTAAAATGTAAAATAGAAATTTAGAACACGAAGGTAATGTAGCAGTTACAGCCTCTGGCTTAGAAAGTAGTTGATGGAAGTTGCGGTTTTAAGTTGGGTGTCTAGGGTAGACCTCACTGAGCAGGTGACATTGTAGCAAAGATTAGATGGAGGCGAGACGGCGAGCGACCCAGGTGTCCGGGGGAAGAGGATTCGGGAAAGGGAACAGCCAATGCAAAGGCAGGCGGGAGCACATGCTTAGTAGGCGCGCGCGCGAACACACACACACACACACACACACACACACACACACACACACACACACACACACTCCTCCACCACCCAGAGCAAACCGGAGAGAGTAAGACGTGGTGAGAGATAGGGGCTACGGAATGAGATTCAGGAACTTTTGACTTTTTCTCTGGGTGAGATGACAGACCAATGGGCAGTTCTGCCTAAAGGAGTGCTATCATTTGACCGCCTGTTCTCGGCCCTTCTATTCAGGCTCAAAGTCCAGCAGGCAGTCCGGCACTAGAGTCTGTGCTCTCAAGATTAAAGAACCAGCCGCCACCACAAAGGCTCAGCTACACAGCCAGAGCCTCCCCACGACTGGTGACCATGCTCCTTTCACTTAAGCCCCGCCCCGACCTACCGCCCTCTAGTTCCCCAGCTCCAAGGCTCGGTACCCACTCAGCCGAGTCACCACGTAGCGCTTCCCCAGCTACGGATTGCGCAATTCAAGCAGCTGGGCGGAGTCTGGATGTAGGCGGAGCGACGTAGGAGACGCGACGAGGCAGACTTTAGAGCCCACGATACACAGTGACTGCGCCTGCGTACACCAGATCCGGGCCGCCGACATTCCAGAGCCGCCATCGCCCCGCCCTAATTCCGGGGCGGAGTTCTTAGCCACGCCTGCGCACAGCCCCGCCGCAGTCTACGCCTGCGCGCTTCGCCATCCCGGCCCCATCCCCCAGGTTTTTCGGGTGGGGGAGGGGGCGCTTCTCCGCGAGTCACGATGATGGCGGCCACCATCCTGTGGTGAGCTAGCGGATTCTCTGCTTCTCTCGAAGAGCCCCTCGAGCCTCCTGCAGACTTAGTGGCTGACGCCAGGCTCCTGCAGAAGTACGACGGCCCGAGGTCGCGGGAAGGGCCACAGTCGCGGAAGCAGCGGCGCGGCCCGAGGCCACGGCTGGGGGAGAGGCCGCGCCGCAGGGCGAATGTGACAAACCCCCACCCCCACCGCCTTCCTCCCGAGTGCACGCGGAGCGCTGGCGACCCCGGGGCCCCGCCAGGCCACAGACCCCGCCCAGCGGCCAGCACCCGGAGCAGGTCCGGCAGCGCAGCGCGGCGGCACCATGCAGGTCACCCTGAAGACCCTCCAGCAGCAGACCTTTAAGATCGACATCGACCCCGAGGAGACGGTGCGAGCGGCGGGGAGCGCGGGCAGGGGCGGACGGGCACGGGCCGCGGGGAGCGCGAGGGGTCCGACGGGCCCGGGCGGGGGGCGGCGCGGCAGTGCGCGGGGGCCCCGCCGCAGCTCTGAGCGGGGCCGGGCGGCGCGCCGCAGCGGGGAGGACTCGGGGCGCACCCGGGACAGCTCGGCGTGCGTGGGGCCCGGGCCTGCGGTGTGCCGGATGAGGCCTGCGGGCTCCGGGCACGAACAGGGCCCGGCCGACCCGACCCGACCCTTTGGAGTTGGCCACGGGCTTTGTGGCTGGAGTAAGGGGAAGCGGTGGCCAGACGCTGGAGGCCTGGTCGCAGATGGCATGGAGCACACGCACGCGGGGTGCTGGAGGCCTTGGCCTAGGAGCTCTCCTGAGTGGGGCCAGAGGGTGGGTGGGGTCAGGGCTTCCTGGGTGATGTGGCTGGGTCCTCTGGTGTGGGTGCACAGACGGGGGAGGGAGGCGGAGGCGTCGCTAACACCCCCTGCGTGCACCTGGTGAGGTGCTAAGCTCCAGGGAGGTAGTAACCGGAGATAATGAACCATTTTAAAAGAGGGTGTCAAGTTCCATCTGCCGCAGGGTCAGAGGTGAGGGGTGGGGAAAGGGAGTTCTGTGCCCTCTTCCTCCCAGAATTGGTAACCTTTTTATTTGCCTATATGTCTTGATTCGTTTGGCTGCAGTTCTCCCGCCAGCTTACCGACACCCATAGGTAGATTGCACTTTAAATCCTCTTTGATGGTGAAGAATTATTTCTTTAGAGCCCTTCAAATCCAGATTCAAACTCAAGTTCAGGTTAATGGGTGTTCGGTGTTAAAAGTTTTAGAATTACAGGAATTGGAACCCTCCATTCACCCCCTCTCCCAATAAATAGCATGTCGTGAGAGGAAAAAGAAAATAAAAACTTTTGATCTCTTCTGCGGTTAAACCTTTGAACACTTCAGAAGTCCACATGGTAAAATCTCATGCGGGAGTCTGTATTTGTGACTGCAAAAAGGGCCACTATTTTGAAATCAGTGTAGCTTTACTGCCAAGAATCTAGAATGCCCTGAGTGTACATTTACTACTTATGTTTTGGAATTGCCATTCTTTATACTTTTGGTATTACCCATCTCATTTAATCTAAAGTTTTCTACATCTTTAATCATTTAGGAGACATAGTTCCCAACCTTTTTGGAATTGTGGCACAAAATGATTTTATTTCAGTGCTGTGTGATTCCTTAAAGGTGCAGAAGATACCAATCATAGATGAGAAACTTAAGTGTCCTCAGAATTGGCAACACCCTGTGAATCGATATTACTAATAGAAATCAGATTCTTGACGATTCCTTTACTGCTTAGTATAGACCTAATATGTTAGATGATGAAAGTTACAATGCAGCTCTTTAATTTTTTTAGGTACAACTTAATAACATTTCTATTTGACTTTGGTTCTTTGTAGTATTAAATGTTGGTGCTGCAGGAACTTTTGCCAGCTTATAAAATTCAGAATTAATTTCAGAATTATTGAAACAGGTTTTTTTAAATGTATCTGAGTTTTTTGAAGTTATTCAGTGACTTTCTTCAGCTCCACTGAAATATTCTATAAGATTTGTATAGCTCTGTGGGCACTTGATACATGCATTATTTTAGAGCCAATATTGTATTTGTATAGATTTTTAACTAAGTATTTGCTATTTTCCAGTTGATTTCCAAGGCAGTATATTAGTTATATGTATTATAAATATACTTCTACAAGTATTATTTTCAGAAAGCTCATTATTACAGAATGGCTTCTTTACCCTTAAATATTAGTGATTTTTAATGAATATTTTTGATATAATTTGAATGTAGAATTTCAGAAAGAAATAAGGAAGAGTATGTTAATAGAGACTAAGTATCCTATTTGTAATCTGTTGTGAAAACTAGGTAACCAAGGATATTAGAGAGAGAGCAAAAATAAAGGGGAAAATGGATTATAATGAGACTTGTAGGGAGATGTACATAAAATGAACAGCTCTGTCTGCTCCAAGGTTTTTCCTTGTTTGATTTTTGCTTAGAATGAACTGAGGAAATTAAGTATCTTGAAGGTGCCAGCAGAGACCTTTGCCGTGAGTGAGCAGGAGCAGAAAGGAGTGAGAGAACTGAGAGATAAGTTTGAGAATCATGAGAGAGATTTGTTTGTTGAACAAGTAAATGTTTAGTGAGCTTTGACTGGCAGGCCTGGAGGAATACAGGGACTTGTAGGACCTGGTCTTGGTCTTCTGGAGGCCTAATTGGCCTAGTCACAGCTTAAGGTTATGCAGTTGGAGGTGTACAAAGGGGAAAAGGCAAGAGCATTTGTTTTTTAGTGTACTGTATTTAGATTTTTAATATTGGAAGTCCTCACCCCCCCCCCTTTTTAACTAAAGAAACTTTCTTAAGCACTAGCCATTTTGAACAGTTTCAAATGTCTTTATTATTAGAATAGTAATGCAGCTTTTATAAAATATTTAAACAACATAGAAACCAAATGAGAAGATGGAATGGGGAAACCATTGCTGAAGGAAGGTTTTTCATTGTGTGGAGTTCTATTGTAAATAGTTTAAAAAAGAGAAATTTAAGCTATACAATAGAGCATTCTGAGATGTCTGATAGACTGATATTCATATAAAATTCTTTAAAATTCTAAAGGTTGGTTGTGTGGATATTTTGAGGGCAATGAAGTATACAAAGTTAAAGTCAGATCTGAAGGCACTTAAATGTTTTGTTTTGCCATTAATTGAGAACCAGGTGGATTAAAGAACAAAAATTGATTTTAATACAGTGCAGATCATATTGTATCAATGAAAATGACAAAAAGAGTATGTCATGTAAAGATTTAACCTTTTGATCTGCTAACTCCTGCCACAATTGTGTACTTTCAAAACTGCACGCGCGCGCGCTCTCTCTCTCTCTCTCTCTCTCTCTCACACACACACACACACACACACACACACGCGCGCGCGCGCGCTCACACACACAACCTAGCAGAGATGAAACTTGAAATGCACAAGCTGGAATGTAATTGTGTCACCATATAAGTGACCTCAAAACTGTGTATATACATTGGAAGTTTTTGATAGGAGGAGTGTAAAGATACAGTAGTTTTAATTACTGTAAACAGCATAGTGTGCTGTACGGTAATTTGCAAAGAATTACCTTGCTATGCTATTTATCTGTATGATGTTGATTATGCTATACAATACTGCTTTTGCAGTTGTTCTGTATATGGTATTTGCTAGCCATACCAGTGTTTTTTTTGTTCATGAATTGTTCCTGTTGTGGTTTATTGTATTTTAATATAGCTGTTCTGGAGCTTGTGTCTTACTGTAGAGGTTTCCTAAATTATTAAAACATCGAGTAATAAATGTATTAAAATCTATTTTGCAGAGGTGAAACTAAGATTTCTTGGTATATTGGTAAAGTAAAATATAGAAAGTACCTGGGAAATCTGGTATGGTTTCTGCCGGAGTTTTTTTCTTTGTACATCTGACACATAGTAGGCATTTAATAAAGATCTTTTGAATGAATTGAATACATTCTTTTGATGAACTATCAAGTCATTGATCTCATGTTTGCATGTTAATTCATTTGATATTTGTTGAGTGCTTATTAAATGTCAGGTCCTGTTGTGATGCATACATTATAGTGGACTAAATCAGTAAAAAAAAAAAATTGAAACCCATATAATGGTAAAAGCTATGTAGAGAATTGAAATAGGGTGAGGTAATGTGATAGTGCATGGCTGGGTGGTTACTTTTGTTTTTTTCCTCATTGATTTGGCAGGGGAAGGAGGGAAAGAGAGAGGGAAGCATCAACTTGTCATCCCACTTAGTTTCATTTACTTGTGTACACATTGATTGCTTCTTCTAGGAGCCTTGACCCGGGATTAACCCACCACCTTGGTGTGCCAGGATGATGCTCTATCCGCTGACCTACTTTGCCAGGGCTGGGTGGCTACTTTTAAAATGACTAGTTACAAAAACCCTTTCTAAATAAGATGATTTTTAAATGAGATCTAAATTACAATAAGCAATCAGATTGGGAGAGTATTTTCTTTCTTAGGGAGAGAGATGAGAAGCATCAACTCATATTGTGTCACTTTAGTTCATTGATTATCTCTCATGTGCCTTGACACACAGGGTAGGATCTGGGGTGCTCAAGCCTAGCCAGTGACCCCAGTGACCTTGTGATCATAATGATCCAGAGCTCAAGCTGGCAAGCTTGTGCTCAAGCCAGATGATCCCACATTCAAGCTGTGACTCCGGGCTTCAAATGTGGGACCTCAGTGTCCCAGGTCGGCACTCTATTCACTCTACCACCACTGGTCAGGCTGGAAGAGTATTTTCTATAGGTAAAGACCTCCCCCCAACCCCCCAGGGAAACGGAGAAGAAGGGAGAGAGAGGGGAGGGGTAAACATCTGTTGTTCCACTCAGTTGTGGGAAACCCGCTCTTAACCAACTGCTAACTATCCAGGGCAGGTCAAGACCTTTAATAGAGTGTGTTTGGGGAATCAAAAAGGTCTGTATTGCTGATCTGGTAAATTAGGGTTGGGGGTGTAGGGTGGAGAGATCAGAGATTGGAGGGTTAGGCTAGGAGCCAGAGTCTGTAGGGCTCTAATCAGCTGGGGGTTTTCAAGGCAGATTAGGAAGCCTTTGGGAGATTTTAAGCGTAGGAGGAAAATGATTTTTTTTTTTGTATGACTTTAAAGTTTCTTGGACTGCTGTATGGAGGATAGATACAATAATAAGCAGGAGTGAAAACAGGGAGACCAATTAGGAGACTTGCACAGTAGTCTTAAGCAGTGGAGGCTTTGACCAGGGAAATACTGTAGAAATGGTGGAGATGAAGAGAAGTGGATGGATTTGAGATAATTTGAGAGTGTTATTGAGAGAATTTTTTGAAGGGTTGGAGTAGGGGAAATTGAGAAAGCAAAAATTAAATCTAGATTTTGGTTGTATAAATTGTGTGACTGCTTATGTTTTCCTGAGATATGGAGAGCTGGAAGAGGACCAGGTTTGGAGATTGGGGTGAGGACTTGAGATTTAAGTTTAAGATGCTTATTAAATATTCAAGTGGGAATGTAAAAAAAAAATGTATTACGAATCTCAATTCCAGAGAGAAGTTTGGGCTGACAATAGACAGCAGATATTATTGGTTGACTCAGTGTGTGGGACTAGATGGGATCATCCAATAGGCTTTTTTAATGCCGTCTTTTTTTTTTTTTTTTTTTTTTTTGAGCCCTAATGCCTTAAGCAGGGGTCCCCAAACTTTTTACACAGGGGACCAGTTCACTGTCCCTCAGACCATTGGAGGGCCGGACTATAAAAAAAAACTGTGAACAAATCCCTATGCCCACTGCACATATCTTATTTTAAAGTAAAAAAACAAAACGGGAACAAATACAATATTTAAAATAAAGAACAAGTAAATTTAAATCAACAAACTGACCAGTATTTCAATGGGAACTATGCTCCTCTCACTGACCACCAATGAAAGAGGTGCCCCTTTCGGAAGTGCGGCGAGGGCCGGATAAATGGCCTCAGGGGGCTGCATGCGGCCTGTGGGTCGTAGTTTGGGGACCCCCGGCCTAAAGTATGTACAGTATATGTTTAACATTTATGCTACTAGAATTAAAGAACATTGATGAGATTGTTGCTGGGTAATAGGATGTGGCCTAGGGCTGAATCTTGGGATACTCTAATGTGCAAAGATTGACTAGTGATGAGGTCAAAGAGCGACCCCCGTTAAACTAGGAAGAATGCAAGAAAGAAAATGTTTCAAGGAGGAGGAAAAGGTCAAATGTGTCTAATAATTGAGAAATCAAAAATAAGATTTAAAACAAGACGTGACCTTTGGTTTTGGTAATGTGGAAGTCATTATTGACCCTGATGGGTAGTCTCCATAGAGTGGCAGGGCCAGAAGCTAGATTTGAGTGGACTGAGGAATGCTTGAGTGATAAGGAAGTGGAGATGGTACCTATGGACATATACTGATAATTATCCTAGACATTGTCCTTTTTCCTGATGTAGCTGCCTTTCTCTGTGGGTTAAAACCATGAAAATGATTACAATAATTCTGAGTTTCACAGCATGTGGTAGACATTGTTTTAAAAATAAACCACACCAGTCTTGGACAGATAACTCAGTTGGTTAGAGCAGTGGTCCCCAACCCTCAGGCTGCGGACCGCTACCGGTCCACAGAGAAAGAATAAATAACTTACATTATTTCTGTTTTATTTATATTTAAGTCTGAACTATGTTTTATTTTTTAAAAATGACCAGATTCCCTCTGTTACATCTAAGACTCTTGATGCTTGTCTCGTAAGTTTGACAATTATATTTAAAAATATCACAGTTTTTACGCCGGTCGCATAATTTTATTTTGTGCATTTATCCGTCCCACCCTAAAGGCCGGTCCATGAAAATATTTTCTGACATTAAACCGTTCGTGGCACAAAAAATGTTGGGGACCACTGGGTTAGAGCATTGTCCGGATATGCAGAGGCTGCCAGTTCGATCCCCAGTCAGGGCACATACAGAAATAGATCCATGTTCCTGTCTCTTTATCCCATCTACTCTCTCCAAAATCAATAAATTTTAAAAATAAGTAAAAAGAAACCATACCAGAATTGTGAAAAATATGTAACAGTATAAAACATACAAAAGAAGTGAGGACCAGCATGATTAGTAAGTTGCCTGGGATCACACAATGACCTTTGTAGTTTCACTATCTATGAAAGGCAGTCTTGCTCATGCCCTGGCCTTCTATTCCTTAATTTCTCACCAAGTTATCTTTCCTTCTACTCTCCCTCAGTCCCATTGATTAATAACTAGTGCTTATCATTACTGTTAGCTGTAGCTCTTTCTCCATCCCCACTAATCTGTCTTTGGTATCCCATTTTACCTTCCCTCTGATTCCAGTTCTAATGAGACCTGTAATCCTTTTTATTCATACTTTTTCACTGCCCCCCCCTCATGTCGCATCCACCCTTGCCCTATGACAAATAGGGCTGGCGGTAATCACCCCCATGCAAGGGTCAGCATGGTATGTCCCTTGAACCAGGCTTCTGGCTGTATAGCATTTGCTTGTGACTTTGGGCAAGTTACCCAGTTAGGTGCCTGTTTCCTCATGTGTAAAATGAGAGCACTGCCACTGGAATTACTAACTTTATAGGGTTGTTTTGAAAGTTATATGAGTTTGAGATAATATAGAGTGCTTAGAACCGTGACAGTGGTTGGCAACATGGTCCCACTTACACCCTGTTGTTTTTGCTGGAAAACCCCAAATGTGATTAAATTGAGCCCCGCTTGTGCTTGCAGCTGTTCAACTGGAAGGTAAACACATGGTCGCATTGACTTGTCTCACTTAAATTCATGAACAGTAACCTTAACTAGGTCCTTAAGTACTTGATAGTCATGTATTTCCCTAATCCATTCACTCTTCCACTGCCCTAGGCAGATTTCATATCACCTCCTCTCCTTATTTTCAGCAGATGACCCTAGACTTTATATTTTATTGAAATTTTATATTTTATTGAGAATATAGAAACAGTTGGGACTTTTAAAAGGGCCTACCAGAGCTACCTACCTGCTAGCCTCATTTTATTGTGGATAGCCATCTATTGAGACTAGTCCCTCCATTTTTCCACTATATTCTACATATACTACTCCATCATCAATGAAGGACGTCACTCCATTAATTCTCCTTTTCTCTTCTGCATCATTCCTTTTCCATTTCTAGAGTATGCAAACATTTCCCCATCTTAAACCCCCCCCCCCCCCCATCCACAACCCTCTTTGGCTGGTGAAATGGGAGTACTATAACAATAATTTACCTGCCTTCATTGAGCTGGTGTGATAATAAGGTGAGCTCGTGGCTCTCAAAAAACAAATTCTGCTTTCATCAGTTTTCCATTATTGATGAATGTTTCCACTATCCTTTCTAAAGAAAGGTATGTGTAAATCTGAAATCCTCATTCTCTCAACTTGATGTAATCAGCAATTTCAAACAGTTATTAAGAGCAGTGTTCTGCCATTTTTTTTAGCTTGGAAGTTGTGAGATTATTTGATGGGTAATGTATAATATTTTTGTCACTTTTGGAAAGAAAGGCTAAATTTAAGCTTGCCGTAACACAGTGAATTCTTGCTGAAGGACACCACACCATCTGTTCCCTATAGTTTGCATAAAGTCCTTGTATAGTGTCTCAAAGAGCTAATTTTATAACTGAGTGAACTTTATAAACCCTTTGAAACATTATTTAAACTTTTTCCAGCAGAAGAGGTAGACTGGTGACAAATGACTAATATGCTCTAAATGAACAAGTCCTGGATGCTTCCAACAGGTAGATAAAAATTTGTCCCTTCTCCCCACACACTGCTGGTTGAATTAGGGATTTGGCTTTTTTTTTTTTTTTTTTTGAGTAGTGCATTCATTATGTCCATTCTCTGCCTATATAAAAACTTTAAAAGTTACAGGTAAACTTTTCTAGTTACTTGGTCTTCAAACTCTATGCCTCTTTTAATCTTATTGGAACTTATATTATGCAGACTATATTTTGGAATAGAATACATTAAAGTGTCATGAATAGGTTGACTTAGAAACCTAAACACCATAGTTTCTGTGTGAGATGTGGATTCTGGATATTATATTTAAAGTAGTAGATTTTGGAACCATAACCTCAATTAAAGAATTGATTACCTTTGTTTATTGTCTGTTTATACATTATTAACATTGTACTCTCAGTTATTGTTTCAATAAGAATATCACTTGTGCTATATATTTTCATTCCTTTGGGTCCGGCAAGGAGATTTTTTCTGTTGCACTGATGTCAACTAACGTGTTTATAATCAATTTGATTTTTAGAATTAGCAGGAGCCTACTTTGTGGGAGAAATTCAGGAAATACTCCTTGGTGCCTGTGCCAGTTTCTAGATGGAATGATATCACCCAGGGATCCAAAAAGGAAAGAAAAAGCTTTGCCTGTAGTGTGAATCTGTGAAATCCTTTCATAAACATATTTGGCTTGGGCCTTTCTTTTTGGTAATGGTTAATTGTCAAAATTAAGTTGATCTTGTTTTTATAATTTGCTAGGCTATTTAGTATTAGAACTACTGCTTAAATCTGTTCCCCAAATCGCAGTATATTTTTGTGTAATAGTAGTAAGCAATGGTTGGGAGAGTGCAATGAAATTTTCTTTCTTTTAGCTCTAAATTTTTTCTTAAATTACTAAAATAATTCAGGCTTGTTATAGTAAAGTCTATAAAGTAAAAAGTGACAGGCTTTGGGCCACTGGTCTACGTAACCACTGGACTCTGTATATGTAACTAATATTCTTATTATCTACATGTAATATATATAAACACTACACTGTTCTGTTGTTTTTTTAAAAAAAAAATTTATTGATTGATTTTTAGAGAGAGGAGAGAGAAAGAAAAAGGAGGGGAGGAGCAGGAAGCATCAACTCGTAGTAGTTTGTTGTATGAGCCTGGAGTTTTGAACCGACGACCTCAGTATTCCAGGTCGACACATTATCTACTGTGCCACCACAGGTCAGGCACAACTGTACTGATTTTTAAAAAATAAATTGCTTAGCCACTAGCTTTTGTCTTTTAAATATAATTACAAATATTTCATTCATTCATTCGTATGTGCATACATTCAGGGAATACCTTGGATATATAGTCATCATTTTGTTGTATTGCCTCATAATCAGATGAATGCATGTGCAGTAATGTATTTTATCATTTCACCATTGATGGATGTTTAGGGTTGTTTTCAGTATTACCTACAAAAATGTAGTGCACATATTTTTTTCAGGTATCTTTGAAGTACTTGTGTGAGCATCTGTTTAGCATTCGTTTCTAAATAGGACATTTTTGGATCTAAGGCTAGCAGATTGCTTCAAAAATGCCTGCATCAGTGCTCAGAAATATCAATGGTATTTGTTTACAAATACTGACTTTCATATGAGTAGCTGGGATTCAAATAGAGATATAGCACAAATTAAGGGAGTTAAATATTGTGAAGCTCTGTATATACGGCCTGGTGTAGAGTAAATAAGTACATAGCACCTGTGAGCTGTTGTTATTTATTTAACCAGATGTTTCAGGGCAGTTTGCATAGTCTTTTCCTGTGTATAGTTATAGCAGTAATGTAGAGTCTGGCCAGGCAGTGGCACAGTGGATAGAGCTTTGGCCTCTAGGACACTGAGGACCCAGGTTCAAAACCCTGAGGTTGCTGACTTGAGCAGGGCCTCATCCGGCTTGAGCCCAAAGGTTGCTTGCTCAGCTAGCCCTCCCCCCATCAAGGCACGTATGAGAAAGCAATCAATGAACTACGGTGCTGCAACTATGAATTTATGCTTTTCATCTCCCTTCCTTCCTGTCTGTCAGTCTGTGTCTGTGCCTCTGTCACTAAAGAAAAGAAAAAACAAAAAAAACCAGTAAGATGTAAAATATACTGTAACATTGAGGAAGCTGGGTTATTATAAACATTCAATTGCTGACCTAATCAATAAGGAGTAGTCTTAGAAGTGTTATGCTCAAGTACTGTATAAGAAGATTAAGGGGGCTATAATTTGAGACATTATTTTGGTACCTGAAACATAGAACTTAAATTTGTTAAATGAAAATGACTACTTTTAATGGTTGTTGGCCTGAACTAGGGTAGTGAGTAACGTGGTATGCACTGTAATGTCCACATTGGGAGATAAATGGTAACTGAACCACCATAGAACTCATTTGATGTGTGGAATATGGAAGAAGCAAGAGAAAAGCACATCACACGGGAATGGGGTAAAAAAGGATTGCCCATCGGCTTTTGCATTAGCTCTTTTAATAGACTATAGGCAAATCTTGGAGATTTTGCTGATTAGGTTCCAGACTACTGCAATAAAATAGTATCACAGTAAAGTGAATCATAATATTTTTGCTGGTGGGCTGGTGGCGGGGAGGTCTTGCCATCAGTTCATTAAAAATGTAACATCTGTGAAACACATTAAAATGAAGTATGCTTATATTGTTATGATGATCTCCCTTTTCCTGGTGGGGAAGGGAGGAATAAAAAGCCAGTCAATTATGTTTACTATTAGATATCGAGTACATTTTATTTATTTATTTACTTACTTATTTTTCCATTGATGGAGAGAAGGAAGGAAGAGAGCAAGAAGCGTTAACACATCCTTTCACTTAGTTGCTCTATTTAGGTGTGTACTTACTCATTGCTTCTCATATGTGCCTTATCCAGGGTTCAAAACTATGACCCCTGACGACGCTGGGTTGGCACTTTATCCACTGACCCACTAGGGCCGGGCAAGTATGCTTTTCTCTCTATTTTTTTGTGACAGAGACAAAGAGGGACAGATAGGGACAGACAGAAAGGAGAGAGATGGGAAGCATCAATTCTTTGTTGCGGCTCCTTAGTTGTTCATTGATTGTTTTCTCATATGTGCCTTGGGGGAGGGGGGCTACAGCAGAGAGTGACCCCTTGCTCAACCCAATGACCTTGGGTTTCAAGCTAGCGACCTTTGGGCTCAAACCAGTGATCATGGTGTCATGTCTATGATTCCGCACTCAAGCCAGATGAGCCCATGTTTAAGCCCGCAACCTAGGGGTTTCAATCCTGGGTCCTCCACGCTCCATCCACTGCACCACTGTCTGGTCAGACTGCTTTTCTCATAAAGCACACAATTTCCTAAGAGACGCAAGTGACTAGAAAAAAGTTTGGTTTCTTGAGTGTTAACCATGCTTTGTCTCTAGCTGAGTTACTGATAAACTCCCATTATTTAGGAGGAAATAAGCAGCAAAATCAAAGTTTAGTACCTGCTTGTTTATTAACTTTGGATAAAGTCGTCCTGGTTATTTACTGAGACTGTGGAGCTCAATTTTAGATCCATTCTGTTGTGATGCTTTACTGGAACAGGAGCATTGACACAGGGTTTAGCAGGCCATTACCTTCCCAAGAGAAACAAAGACATTAAGGTTGAATTGCCCATGCGACATCCAGTGAGGGTTTCTAGAAAATTTGGGTATGCATTACTGAAGGGTCAGAGGAGAACTGAATTAGAGATAGAGATGACAGGCATCTGGGGGTTATTAAAAGTAGGAGCAGATGAGATACATTATCCTGGTATGGGAGAAAAGGCAGCCTTAAAGGACTGGCTAAGGAAGAGGATTTCACAAAGGAGTGAACAGAGCTAGGTAGGAAAACCAGGAGAGATGGCTTTGTGGAAGCCAGAGGAAGACAGTGAAAAGGAGACAAGTCAATACTGTCAAACATGACAGGGAGGTCGACTATAATAGGGAAGGACTAAGAAATGCCTGATTCTGATATTACTGATATCAGAGATACTGGTAAGAGCAATCTAAATGGAATTGTAGGAGTAGGTATTACTGGATAAATGAAGCAGCAAAGTGAGAACAAAGTCCCTGTATCTATTGATCAGCACATTGGAGTAATGGGTGTGGGGCTACCACTAAGTAAAGGTAATGTGTGTAGTTAAGTTTCTGAAAAATGCTTGAGACTAAGGGAAGGAGAGTATAGCTAGCAGGAAAACAAAGGGTTGTGGGTTTTTAAGATGATAGAGAATTGAGTCTGTTTAAATGTGAATGGAAATGAACTAGCTTTGAGAGGGAAGTTGAAAATGAAGCTGGGGGAGGGGAGGGAACAATGACTCTAGAAAGGTACTAAAGAGCACAGGAGGGAGAACTTGGAATGGGGAAAAAATTAAGTTAAAAGGATACCTCTTTCACTTAGGTGGGAAGGAGATTAGGTAGATCTGGATGCAAAAAAATGTCATTTGTGAATTTGTGTGTGTTAATGTACATGAAGCCATATAAACATTACTATCTTTATTTTGGAAGACTATACCATAGTTAGTCCTTTGTATCCCTCTCAGACAGTTTTTACCTAAAGTTTAGAAATATCAACGTATCCAGTTTTTAAAAGTATTCTGGGAAACCAAAGGAAATGGAATTTCCCCTCTTGTTTTTTGTTCCATTGTAATGAAACTGGTTCCATTATATTTTACTCATGTGCCAGTCTACTTTCTGATCAGTTAGTTTCAGAAATTGATGTACTTCATCATGAGCCTATTGTCATGTAATTTTAGGAATCAGAGAGACCATAAAGATCATGTGCTGTATTCCAGTTCCTCTTACTTTATGGATGCAACTGATGCTGAGAGAAACTGAGCTACTTGTTTAAGATCACTTAAGTAGAACAGTGATTTTTCAGCCTTGGCTGAACTTTGGAACTGTTGTAAAGATTTTAAAAAAATAAGATGTCCACGTCCCATGCTCAGAAACAGTGTTTTTAGTTGGTCTTTGTAAAGCCCTCTTAGGTGATTATAATGAAACACTACCCGCTTTTAAAGTGAATCACTTGCCTTGTAACATTCATATTTCTCTTTCATTATTGTACATGGGCCATTTTATTTCTTAGAACTTTACTTTCTTACTCTGAGAAATAAGCCCATAAACATCATGATGAGAATCAATGCTTTTTGATGTTGAAATCTTTATTTTAAATAGATTTATCAGGTCAGTTGGTAAAGTTTTTTAAAAAAATTATGTGTATGTGTAACAGATGGTGGTATAACAAAGTTTATACTTCTTGTGCCTAGTAATATGGGTTAACCTAATAGTGAGTCTTTTGATATTGTAAAGACATAATCATTGAGTTTTTGGAAGCATTACTATATATAAACATTTTTTCTTGCAGCATTTATTCAGATTCTGGATATCATTAGTTGTTTAGACTTTTTTAAAAATAATAAATGCAAATCTTTATTTTTCCTATAGGTGAAAGCATTGAAGGAGAAGATTGAGTCTGAAAAGGGGAAAGATGCCTTTCCAGTGGCGGGTCAGAAATTAATTTATGCGGGTATGGATTGAATGTTGAAATTAATGTGCCACTTTCTTCCTTACAGTAAGATTCTTTTAGTTTTAGAAATAGTCATTTTAAGGATTGTAGTGTATACAAATTGATTCTGTCAGAAACATGATTGTACAGATAGAAGCAGTGAACGAGCAGTCATTTGAAGATAGTAATATCTAGGCCCCTCTTTATTCACATTTGGTTTGTATATCTCTAATGATGTTAGTTTTAATTTTTTGTAAGTTTTTTTAATTTTTTATTGAATAAATTTGATGTGTAACATTGTAAATTTAAGGTGTACAAATTATAGTGCTGTATTATCTGTATAGTGCATTATATCTGTGGCTATGTACTACTAGTTAGAAGTTTGTACCATTAAACACCCATTATTGAGTCTTAGCCCCTCCCCACTCTGGTAACTGATGCCCTCGTAACTGTCATTTTACTCTGTTTTTTAATAGGTTTAACTTCTTTATATTTCACATATATGTGATACATACCCTATAGTACTTGTCCTTCTCTGTCTGACTTATCTCACTTAGCATAATTTTCTCAGGATCCATCCATGTTGTCATAAATGGGAAAATACCTTTCTTATCGCTGAGTAATATTCCGTAGTGTTTGTCACCTTTTATCCATTCATCTTTGGGCATTTGGGTTGTTTCCATATTGGCTATTGTGAGTAGTGCTATGATAAACATGGCAGTACATTTTTGAGGAACCTCCATATTATTTTTCATGGTGGTTGGATCAATTTATATTCTCACCAACAGTGTATAAGGATTCCCTTTTCATCATTTTGTTAATTGTTCCTTTGTACAGTAGCTTTTGAGTTTGGTGTAGTTCCATGTGTTGATTTTTTTTTCCTTTGTTGTTTGTGCTTTTGGCAACATTCCTAAAACATTATTGTCAAAAACAGTATCGGTGAGCTTCTTCCTCTGACTTTTTCTTCATTCTTGAGTTTATTGGGGTTCCCTTTGTTTTATTCTAGGAGTTTTATGGCCTCAGATCTGATTTTTAAGCCTTTGATCCATTTTCAGTTAATTTTTGTGAGTGATATGAGCTAGGGGTTTGGGTTTATTGTTCTGTGTGTTTCTCCAATTTTCCCAGCATTGCTTGGTAAGGAGACTACTCCTTCCTGGCTTTTGTATTTTTAACCAGCCTGAGACTTTTTAAAATCTATTGAAATGAAACTATTATACTGATTGTTTTTGTATGTACTTGGAATTATTCTTGTGAAATTAAATTTCAGTTCTTTTTTTTAATAAAATACCCAAACTGACTGAAGAATATAGAAAACCTTATATATCAAAAGATACAATTAATGACAGGAGAAGAAAAGGTAAATATTCAGATTATATAAAGAGCTCTTGGAAAATAATAAGGAAAGAATGACCCATTAAAAAGTTAACAAAGGATATGAATAAGAAATTGCATTACTGGCCTTACTAGTAATCAGGAAAATATATTTTAAATATAGACTTGTTAATTGACTTTTGTGGAGAAAATGCTTTTCTTTTTTCTATGAAATCAACATATCATCATTGTAGATGTCAGTAAGGTAGCGGGTCTTGGATGGCCCATGGATTCTTATCTCTTCTTAGAAATTTTGTTGTATTATCTTAACTGAGATGATTTAAAGAAAACACCCCAAATTAGGAGTCAGAATCCTAAAAAGGCAGGTAGTTGGCAGACATAAAACTAAAATTTCTGGTTCCTAGTCTTGGTTTGTTTTCTCAGTCCCATATAGAGAGACTATTCCTTTCAGTCTTAATGCCAATAGCTTTTTATGCAGTAACTTTTTTTTAAAGATTTTATTTATTGATTTTACAGAGAGTGGAGAGATGGTTGGGGGAAGTGAGAAGTATCAGCTCATAGTTGCTTCACTTCAGTTGTTCGTTGCTTGTCATAATGTGCCTTGACCTGGCAAGCCTAGAGTTTTGAACCTGTGACCTCAGCATTCTAAGTCAATGCTTTATCCACTGCACCACCACAGACCAGCCTATTCAGTAACTTTTTTTAAATGGAAAACTAAATTCAGGGAAAAGAAAACCTGAAGGAATTCCAACCTAGCATTTGACCTTCAGCATTATTGAAGTCTTATGTAGTTCTTTGCGTCTTACCTAATTCTGTATCTTGTTGGCATTTCTGTGTACTAAATCATTTTCTAAAAGTACTTTTTGAGCATCTCACTTTTATAGCATTGGAATATTTCTGTTTTGCCAGGCATCTGGTATTTGTAGGAGCAGGAAGTTTGTTCTTTTCTCATTTCTCCCATGAAGAACAATTATAGGTTATTCCCCAACAATATTCCTGTGCAGTCTCAATGTTGGCTTTTTGTTTGGTTTTCATAATTTACTTTCATAGGAATATTTAAGGTTAATATTTAAGGTTAAATATTTCCTTAACCAGCAAGTCTTTTTATTATAAGTATTACTTTTAAGAATTGTTTGGGCCTGACCAGGCGGTGGCGCAGTGGATAGAGCGTCGGACTGGGATACGGAGGACCCAGGTTCGAGACCCCGAGGTTGCCAGTTTGAGCGCAGGTTCATCTGGTTTGAGCACAGCTTAGCAGCTTGAGCCCAAGGTCGCTGGCTCGAGCAAGGGGTCACTCGGTCTGCTGTAGCCCCTCTGGTAGAGGTACATATAAGAAATCAATCAATGAACAACTAAGGAGCCACAGTGAAAAATTGATGTTTCTCATCTCTCTCCCTTCCTGTCTGTCCGTCCTCTGTCCCTCTCTCTGACTCTGTCTCTGCCACACATACACAAAAAAGAATTAATTTGGGATATCTACACTGCTCACAAAAATTAGGGGATTATTTTATAGCTTCATATTCATTTTGAAATATCCCCTAATTTTTGTGAGCAATATATATACTATATATGTGTTTGATATCTTTTATTTTTAATTTTTATTTTTGTGTGTGTGTGTGATGTCTTTTAGTCAGATGCTTATGCCTTTTTAATTGTGTTTCCATTTATATTATTATCTTGGCTTATTGGTTAATGTTTCTCTTTTGGGAAAGTATTAATTGATAGAATTGGTGTTGGTGATTGTTTTAACTTCATTATGTTTAAGACAAAGGTTACTGTGCCTTAAATAACATTTTTTTTTCTTCCTTAATAATACTAGGCAAAATCCTCAATGATGATACTGCTCTAAAAGAATATAAAATTGATGAGAAAAACTTTGTGGTGGTTATGGTGACGAAAGTAAGTTTCAGCCTTATTCTGTATATCTTCATGAATGTGAGTTTTTAAATAATAATAATCCCAAGTCCAACCTTTTTATACCTTTAAATCAGTGGTTCTCAACCTGTGGGTCGCGACCCTGGCAGGGGTCCAACGACCAAAACACAGGGGTTGCCTAAAGCCATTCAAGACCCCGAGGTCGCCAGCTTGAGCGACCAGCTTAGACCCTAGTTCGCTGGCTTAAGCAAGGGGTCACTCGGTCTGCTGAAGGCCCGCGGTCAAGGCACATATGAGAAAGCAATTAATGAACAACTAAGGTGTCGCAATGCGCAACGAGAAACTAATGATTGATGCTTCTTATCTCTCCGTTCCTGTCTGTCTGTCCCTGTCTATCCCTCTCTCTGACTCTCTCTCTGTCTCTGTTAAAAAAAAAAAAGAAGAAGAAGAAGAAAGTAACAATAATTGATAACATGCAGTAGAAAACATGGTTCAACAAAAATTTTAACTACTACATACTTTTGTACTGAGGAGTGCAAAAATAACAGTTTATAGACTTAAAAAATTTCAGTCCATTAAGAGCCAAATATATTTTGCAGTATTCAAGCACTAGTCATTAATCATTAAACTTTACCTATAGAGGAACAGATCACAGGAGGAAATTTTTTCTCATCTGTTATTTTTAAATATGATAAAATACACATAGCACAAAACTTATTGATATAACCATTTTTAAGTGTGTGGTCCATTGTCATTAAGTACATTCACTTTGCAATCATCACCACCATCATTTTCTAGAACTTTTTTGTCTTCTCAAACTGAAACTGTACCCATTAAACAGTAATTTTTTCCATATCCCCCCAACCTCTACGTACTTCATGTAAGTGGAATCATAAAGTATTTGTCCTTTTGTGACTGACTTATTATTTCAAGGTTCTTCATGTTGTAGCATCACTGTTCTTTTTAGAGTTGAATAATATTTCATTGTCTCATCTAGTTTTATTGTACATTGTGCATAATGGAAAATGTGGGGGCCACACGTTTGGTTATGTATTCATTATTGGGTTTGTTTGTTTTTTTGAATTATAGTAGTAATCTTGAATCTTAGAACATAACTAAGAGTTAACAGGATCGGTTTCAGAATAGGTGCATGCATTTGAAGAATAGCAACTTGGAGCCAAGCCTATTCTTTTTTTTTTGTTAATTGATTTTAGAAAGAGAAGAAGAGGGGAAGAGAGGGAGAGAGAGACATCGATTTGTTGTTCCATATATTTATGCATTCATTGGTTGATTCTTGTATATGCCCTGACCAGGGATCAAACCTGCAATGTTGGCATATTGGGACAATTCTCTGAGCCCAGCCTATTCTAATTTACATAGGGTTCCAATGATAATTGTGCTTGCTCTCAAGTTCCCTGCCCCTACCTTGCATAAAGACTCCTAACAGTATGGTTTTTACCCATACATAATTGCTTTCTGTTCTATGGAATCTTTATGGCTCTGCTTCTAGTTCAGAAAATGCAAAGCATGTGGTTATAACTTTATTTGGCCTTTTTCCCCCCTGTTTAACTACATAGACATTTCAGAACTTTTGTTAACCTCTTTGTACTTAAACCTATCAGCGTTGACCTTTTTTTCATATTAACTTGATACAAAGGCTGAAATTTGTTGAGTAGAGCTAATTGAGGTTGATAGTTAAGATAATATATATGCTCTCAGTCAACTTTGAAAGAGTAACATGGACCCAGGCTGGTGGCTCAGTGGGTAGAGCATTGGTCCAGTGTATGGACCTCCTGGGTTCAGTTCCCGGTCAGGGCACACAGGAGAAGCAACTGTCTGTTTCTCTTTCCCTTCTCTCCCTTTTCCCCTCCCACAGACAGTGGCTTGATTGGTTCTAGCGTGGCCCTTGGGCACTGAGGATTGCTGGGTTGGTCCAACAATAAGCCATAGGTGCTAAAAATAACTCGCCATTCAAGCATCAGTTGCAGGGTGGATCCCAGTGGGAATCTATCTCACTATCTCCCCTCTTCTCACTAAAAAAAAGAGTAGCATAAATAGTGATTCAGTGTGTTAATGTTGACTATTACATCACTTGACAAAGTTATGTTCAAGTTGTTATTAGTGTTGTGTTTGTAGCATTCTGTTTCAATACAGTCTAGTATTTTGTGATCATTCATTATTTTGCTTTTTAATGTGTTTAGCCTAAAGCAGTGACAACACCAGCACCAACAACAACTCAGCAATCAAATGCTACCACCACTACCACAGTTAGTTCCTCCACAGCACCAGCTGTGGCTCAGGCCCCAACCCCCACCCCTGCTTTGGCTCCCACTCCCACTCCCACACCTGCACCTATCACTCCAGCCTCAACAACAACATCTTCTGAACCTGCACCTGCTAGTGCAACAAAACAGGAGAGCCCTGCAGAAAAGCCGGCAGAAACACCAGTGGCCACTAGCCCGACATCAGCTGACAGGTAAGCACTGGATTCTGGAAAATTGTATCTCAAAATACATTCAAATACATTCATAACAAGAACTTCCTGCATGCGTTTATTTTGATTTTTGTTTTGATCTAATTAACTTTCTAGCCACTGTTAACTTTTTCTAAACTTTGAAGTCTTGATGAAAACTGTACTTATGTGTAAATTTCCATAATCTAGGTTTGTATACTCTGCATTTTATTTTCCAGAGGGAAAGGGAAAGAGGATCATAGTCATTATTCATTTTCTGTAGAAAAGTTTGGAAATACATATGACCAAAAAGGAGAAAGAAGAACTATAGCCAAAGCAAATGCTTTAGTTCTCTTGGCTAAAAATTATACAGGGCTCCCAGCTTTATCTGAGCACAAGTTGTAGTATGTTAAGTGTGCACCGCCTTGGAGCTGTTTGTATTGTGACTTCAGTGCAGCTCAGGACTTCAGTGGCAGTAGCTGGAGTCCTCAGTGTCTGAACCAGACACAGTGGAAAACTGCAGCAGTTGGAAACATTTACTGACACGGGAGGATATTTACAATAAATAGAATGATCAGGAAGAATTTAGTCATGATTCTTCAGTTCAGTATTCTGCCTTTAAGTGCAGTTTCTATGTCTGACCTAGCGTGTTTGGAGGGGTTTGAGTCACTTTGTTCATTGCTCACTTGGGTCCTCTTTTCAAGCACTTGATTCCCTAATCAGTGGTCGGCAAACTCAGCAGAGCCAAATATCAACAGTACAACGATTAAAATTTCTTTTGAAAGCCAAATTTTTTAAACTTAAACTATATAGGTGGGTACATTCCTTATCGAGGTAGCGCCTGCACGTGGTATTTTGTGGAAGAGCCACACTCAAGGGGCCAAAGAGCCGCAGTTTGCCAACCAGGGCCCTAAGTGGACAGCACAAGCTCAGGTGATAAAATATTTTCCCAATTTCTACTGCTACACCTTGCATTAGGCTTCTGAGGCACCACTGCCAGACTAGATGTTTCTCCCTGTATACAGATAAAATGCATTTAACCCTTGTACCCAGTGGGAAGCAATCCCAATATATGCTATTATATCAGAAGGCTGTTGTCAGTTCTGTGTATGGGAGAAAACTTACAGATTTCAGAGACAGGTTTCCTGAACTGTTTAAATGCTGTAAATGTAATTAAATATGTCTGGAGTCTGTATACTATATCTTTCATAAATGCTTTAAGCTCCTTAAAAACCTCAGTGTTATTTCAGAGTCAATCATATGTTTTAATGTGCTAATACTAATACCATCCATTCAAATTTCTGTGTTATCACCATTCTTTGTGTTTCTCCCTCGGGGGTATAGTTTTGTCTACCTAGTCTAAGAGTGAGGATTACCTTTTCAGACCTACAGAGGTTGAGTGAATGAGTTGATAGTGATCCAGAAAAGCAGACCCGGAGTTGCTTACATAGTTGGGCTTTGTACACCAACTATTTACTCTTATTTCCCAAAGTTTTGCACCTCAGAGAAGGATAACACAGGAGGAGAGGAGCTTAGAAAACAAATTACTTAACTGTGCCTCAGTCAATGTTTAGTGTCCTGTAAAGCAGTGGTCCCCAACCCCCGGGCCGCAGACCGGTACCAGTCCATGGGCCATTTGGTACTGGTCCGCAGAGAAAGAATAAATAACTTACATTATTTCCGTTTTATTTATATTTAAGTCTGAACGATGTTTTATTTTTAAAAAATGACCAGATTCCCTCTGTTACATCCATCTAAGACTCACTCTTGACGCTTGTCTCGTAAGTTCAACAATTATATTTAAAAATACCACAGTTTTTACGCCAGTCACATAATTTTATTTTGTGCATTTATCCATCCCACCCTAAAGGCCGGTTCTTGAAAATATTTTCTGACATTAAACTGGTCTGTGGCCCAAAAAAGGTTGGGGACCACTGCTGTAAAGCACAAAACTTAGATAATTATTCTGGTATGAATCTGAGGTGTGTAGGAAAGTTTGTCCATCACCACGGACCTGACATTTTGTTATTACGGATTTGTTTCTTAAATTAGTTATGTTTTTTAAAAACTATCATAATGCAAATTCCACTCTTTCTTCATCCTCTGAGGTTGATAGGTGACTTAGAAACCACTTGTGCACAAGAACTGTATTGTTTATAATTGGGAACAAATTGTAACTGACTTAAATATTTGTTAGTAAGGGAATAACTTGACCGGTGACTTACTCATACCAGAAAACGCGTGCTACTCGAAGTGCATTCGTCAGTAGGCAGCCTCATCATCATTGGGAGTTTGTTTAAAATTTGTTCTTAAGTTCCAGCTCAGCCCTCCAAATCAAAGTTATCTAGGGCGTGGGCCCCAGAAATCTGTATTGTAACTAGCTCTCCTGGTGATTCTTAGGCTTCCTGAAGTTTGGGAAGCCCTGATGTCCAGTGCCACCGGCCAGCTACAGCATGCAGTATATATTATGTTAAATGAATGTGGTTTCAGGGCTTTGCTGTCAAATGTAAAAAGCAGATTGCAAAATGATACAGGTAATAACCATAAACCAAACAAAAACCACAAACAGCATTGAATATCTTGTGGGTATGCATATTAATGTGTAGAAAAGCAGTAGCAGAGGAGGAATGCACTAATAGGTGGTTTCCTCTGTGGACGGGGAGAGGAGAAGTGGTGAGGTGGCATCAAGAATGAGGACAGTGGTTAAATAATACCTTAGGCTTAGCTGTGTGATCTTTAAAAGAAATTTTAAAGCAATGTGCAAAAATAGCACAAATTATTCTGTAAAAGAAAGATGATGAAGAGGCCAATCCTACTAGATAATAAAAAGTATTATACATGGTAACAATTACAATTTAGGATGGCTCTTGCTAGAAAAACTGCTCAAATAGTTGGTAGACTAGAAATAGAAGAGAATACTTATAGGGACTTAATATAAGATAAAGATGTAATTTCAGACCACTGTGGGGATAAGGCTGTTGGGTTAAATGCCTAGCCTTCTGGAAGTGCATCACATACCTTACACTCACAAACATAAATTCCAGATGAATAAAGATTTAATGTAAAAGTGAAACCATAAACTGGAAGAGAAAATGGGAAAAGTAAAAATAATCTTAACCAAAAAAAGTTATAAAAGGGGAATGATTAATAAATTTTACTACAGAAAAAATTTAAGTGTTGGCAGCCAAACTAAAAATTTCTTAGAAGGAGATTGATACAGAAGCTGTGGTTGTACTAACATGAAATAATTATTAAGTTAAATAAAGCACAGAAGAGGACATGGGTCGTCGTCATATAGAAACTGGTAGCAGTGGTTATACCTGGACAGGAATCAAGTTTACCTCTACACATGTTAGTTTTACTATTTCGTTAATGAAGATACTGTAAATATTATACCAAAGTGTTGTAACAATCATATTGGGTATTACGATGCCAGGCACTTTGCTAAGCATTTTACCTGCAGTAACCCTACACACAGCATTTTGGCATACATGGATACTATTGTTGACCTCACTTTATTGATGAAGAAACTGAGCCTTGGATACTGTTGTTGACTTCACTTTATTGATGAAGAAACTGAGCCTTAGGAGATAATTTATGAGTTCAAACTAAGTGTTTTCCCTTGCTTTTGCTATGCCACAAAGGTTTTCTCAGAACTGAAGTGCACTGTGTGTGTATTTTTAAAATTAGAACAGAGGTATAAGTGTGTCAGCTTGTGTGCATGTTTTAATCTAAACTGCTAACTTCAGTTTATTTGTCTTTGGCCTATTCTTCATGGTCTTTTAAAGTCTTATTTTTGTCTACTTTGTTTTCCAGACTTATGTGCAGTTGCCCAACAGAAGCAGTCTAACCTTTCAACTGATTTACTTTCAGTCACAACTTGGCTTTGTCCACCTCTGCATTTTTTGCTTATGCTTTGTTCCCTGACTTGAAGTCCTTTTCTTTTTCTTTCAGTTTTTGTGTTTAAAACTTACCTAAAAGGTCTAACTGAAATTCCATTATGTAAAGACTTCCCAGGCCTTTCTAGCTCAGTGCAGTTTTTACATGTGCTTTTTATTATGTACTGCTTTTGTTACTTTTCCTGTGATTTGACTTATAGGTTATTTAACTTCTCATTCTTTCAGGGAAATAGTTATGCATTATCTTTTTTTGTATTTCTTAAATAGTAAGCTATCTGTGAGGATGTTATTTGATATCTTTGGATATTTAAAATGATGGATTTGCAGAACATGATGAGTATTGAGATTGAGTCTTTCCACCTGACCTGTGGTGGCACAATGGATCGAGCATCAACCGGGGATGCTTGAGGTCTCTGGTTTGAGACCCAGGCTTTTCCGGTAAATGCACATACAAGAAGCAAATACGAGTTGATGCTTCCCACTCCTCCCCACAACCTTTGTTTCTATTTCTCCTCTCTAAAAACCAATAAATAAAATATTTAATAAAAAAGAAAGATTGATTCTTCCCAAGTTATAAATGTTATAGATAAAGCTTTGGGGTTTAATTTAGGAAACTTTAAATACCATTAGCCAGACTTTTACATTTAATTGAAATCAAAGACTCTCTTTACAAATCATTTATTAAACTTTAATGCACATTTTACATACTTTCTGAGAACGATTTTCTAAAATCCTTTTTACAGTACATTGGGAGATTCCTCTCGGTCAAACCTTTTTGAGGATGCAACAAGTGCCCTCGGTAAGTGACTGCATTGTAAATAAGTTTATAAGAGATAGGGAAGAGGTTTAAGTTTTATATTTCTAGATTATTATATTTTTATGGTTGCTTATAATTTAGCTGCTAAATGATTGATTTAGATAATTATTCAATTAATGTTGCTAAAGACTTTGTAAATGTTTTATACAATGACTTTTTTAAGATGGGTTTTTAAAATTTTCAGTTACACTTGACATTCATTATTATATTAGGTTCACATATACAGCATAGTGGTTGGACATTTATTTAACCTCGTCCCCCCCCCCCCCATAAGTGTTGTACCCACCTGGCACCACACATAGTTATTTCAGTATTACTGACTATATTCCCTATGCTGTAGTTCACATCCCCATGACTGTTTTGTAACTGACAATTTGTGTTTCCTATATTCTATTTCTTAACAATATATTGTAGGTCTGTTCATGTTGTTGGAGGTATACATTGTATCCTTTAAATTGTCCTGTTAGAGTTAAGCATGTTTCTAAAAGCAAATAATTTTTATGTTCCAAATGTGAATTTTAAATGAGATCTTAACAAAGTTTGATCTGTGTACAGGTTTATTATAAAATGTTACTAAGTCTGTTTCACCCTTCATTATTCACCTCCAACCTTTATGTCAGCTTTTAGCCTTGTAGGTTCCCATCTACATCTTGTTACTTATATTGTACTTGCAGTGAAAGTGCCTCGTTATCCCACCTTTTAACTTTATCTGTTGAATAATGTCTTTCCAGCTTTCCTCCAAACTAAATATGTCACAATCAGTCCCATCCCCCCCATTTTTTCATTGTAACATCTGACACACAGTTCCTGCTCTGCCTGCTAATTATTGGTCTCTTTGCTAATAGGCCCACTCCTGCCATTGGCAGGAAACGGCAGAGAGGGAGAAGACTGGGAGTAGTAGGTGGACACAGCAGCTTCAGTGGTGTCTGGACTTCCGGCTTCCTCGCTTAGCTGATGCAGCGGTAGCAGAGTTGAAGCAGCAGTCGTGTCTCATGAAATCTGAGCTTGGCCCTCTGATCAAATTGCACTTGAACTGCATGATGCCCTAGTGCCGTTGAATGTGGCACACTGGTTTCCCATAGCATACAGGAGCAAAATAGTTGATTAAAGAATCAGCCTAAAGTTACCTGGATATAGCAAACTCATATTCACATTTTTGAAGGACTGTTCTTTGGGATTACCCTGCTGCCAAATGAGCATTCATGTCCAATCAGGAAAACAAATCACTTTCAAATAGGGGAAAGCTTAATCTTAGGAAATTGTTGCAGACATACTGGAAGGGCTTGAGAAGGTTACCCAGGTATCAGTGAAGTGCTCTGTGGCCTCAGAGCTAGAACCAGCTGGCACTTGTCCCTAAGGCTGCTGGAGGTTTTGCTGCTTCCGTTGTGATGCATTGATGCCACGAGCATGTGCCCAGAAGTCCAGAGCTCTAGCCGCCGATGGTCATGTCTTCCCTTTTCATCTTGTATCTCCTAGAACGGCCGTTCTCATCTGTGTGGTCTCGGGATCTTGGGGTCTTTATGATCTTACCTCCTTAAATCTTGCATTTACCAGTCTTTACATTGATACTCTGCTTCTTTACATTTGCTTCTTTGGCTTCTGTGATACTACTCTTTCCCTGATCCATATACTTCTGACTGTTCCTTCTCAGGCTTTCGAATTAATTCTTTTCATTTTACCTGGCCCTTAAATATGCATTTTTTATGGTTCTGTTTTTGGTTTAGTTCGAAGTTCGAACTGTGGGAATGACTGATATACTATACTGCTCACAAAAATTAAGGGGATATTTAAAAACGAATATGAAGGGATAAGGTATCCCCTAATTTTTGTGAGCAGTGTATATAGTACATAGAATTTCCATATAAAGGACTCCTAAAATTTTAACTCTAGTACACGTCTCCCTTTGAGCTCCCAGACTCCTTCTTTAAACTGCCAACTTGAAAATCTAGTTTTCCTTTTGTTCCAGTTGACTCATCGTTTATTTCCTCATCTGATTCTTTGCTTCCTTTCTTGTTTGTATCATCATGTACCCTGTACCAAAATGCTGGCATCCCGCTTGACGCTCAGCCTCTCTTGGCCCAGTGCTAGGAGTCCTCTTGCTCCTCCTTCGCAAAGTCTCTGGAGTATTTGTTTCTACTGCCATTTATTTGCTGTAGTTTATGTCCTTAACTCACTGATATTCTTGAATTACCTGCTTCTAACTGGTCTTTTCTCTGCCATTGTGGGTTTTCTAGAACATAAATCTAGAACATGAGGTGATTGTTGGTTCATTTTATAGCTCCTAAGTGACCTAGAAGATAAATCCAAGACTCTTGTGATATGTAAGACTCTTTATCACTACTTCTATAGCCTCTTTAGCTCTGTCTAGTGTTGTCCACTGTCCCTAATTTCTTTATAAGTCATTTGTCTTTGTACTTTTTAAGATCTAAAATGTATCAAATTACTTATAGGCTTTTTTTCTTTCTTTCTTTTTTTTTTTTGCTTTTTTCCTAACTTGATTAATTAGGAAGCATAGAAGCTGCCCACATTCCTTGGCTCATAGCCCCTTGCCCCATCATTCTCAAAGCAGCATAGCATATCTGACCCTGATTTTGTTCTTTCTTACATCTATTTCTGTGATCCTCTTATCCCTCCTGCTTTTAAGGACCCTTGTTTACCTGTGGCCCACACAGATAATCCAGCCTTATTTCCCTATGTTAGCTGATTCGCACCCTTAATTCCCTCTTTCCAGGTTACTTAACATATTTGTAGTTTCTTGAGATTGGTGTGGGGGGCATTTATTCTACATGACACATACATGTTGTAGTTTATACTGTTATTCTTTTTTGTGTTTTGTAGTACTGTGGTGCCTGAAACATTGTATACATTCAAGAAGTATGTGGAGAATGTTTAGTCATTAAATATTCTCTTTCTTTTCTTCCCCCCTCTGCCCCCTGCCCCGCTCCCACCTTTTCGTAGTGACAGGTCAGTCTTACGAGAATATGGTAACTGAGATCATGTCAATGGGCTATGAACGAGAGCAAGTGATTGCAGCCTTGAGAGCCAGTTTCAACAACCCTGACAGAGCAGTGGAATATCTTTTAATGGTGAGAAACATTTTCTTTTCTACATTCTAGTTGAAGACCAAAATCTCAAAGAAACAAAGATTTTAAAGGAACAGTAATAATTAACAGAATAATAATGCTACATATTTATATAATGCTTTATATTTTTTTTAGTGAATTAACATTTTATGTGGGTAAAATGACCTCTTCTAAAGGATTTTGATGATTTTAGTTTCTAAACAACATGGCTGACTAACTTGTAAAGTTGGCTCTCCATCTGGAGTAGATCCTTCTATCCCAATTATGTCGTCTTCAAAGGCTGATAGCTGGTGGGGTGGGCATTTTTTTGTTCTTTTTTTATGTAATGTAATCTAACATTTTAATAGCTTTTTTGACTGCCAGCATAATCCTTGATTACTATTTAGAGCAAAAGTTTCAAGTTAGAAGCCCAACCCAAATTTTATGTGATTTACAATATTATATTAGTCTCAGGTGTATAAATAACAGTCATTAGACATTGGTATACATTACAAAGCCTTTATTCTTTCTGTGTATACTGGGAAATGGGACTGTTTATCATTACAATCTCTTATTCAAATGGAACATTTCCTCTTTATTCTCTTTCCATAATCTGAGGAATTTTTTTTTTAAGTGAGAGGAGGGGAGATAGTGAGACAGACCCCCACATGCACCCAGCCTGGGATCCACCTGACAACTCCTGGCACCTGTGCAATCAGTCAGCTATGTTTAGTGCCTGAGGCCAATCCTCAGGCCCACGGAGCAAGAGGGGAAGATGCTCAAAGCAGTCAAGCCACTGGCTGCGGGAGGGGGAAGCAGATGGTCACTTTTCATGTGTGCCCTGACTGGGATCAAACTTGGACATCCACACATCGGGCTGATGCTCTGTCCACTGAGACAACTGGCCAGGGCTATGAGAATTTTATAAAGACATTTTAATAAGTTGTATATGAGAAGTTTTATAAGTCATTTGCATCAAAATAGGTTGCTTCAAGTCATAGTGCAGTTTTAAGGTAAATGCTACAAATTTAGAAAAAAAATCACCTACGTAACTATTTAAGGTTACTTTATATCTGATTTTGTAAATTTTGAATAATCAATTTTAATGTTTAATATGTGGTGTTTTCTGGATGACTCTCAGAACCATGGACCAGTAGAGGAGATCCTCCTTACATGGTCACTGTCATCACCTGGTCCATCTCCGTTAGACTTTTTTCTTGGGGTCATTTCAGAACTGCCATGTGTGCATCTAAACCTCTTTCTTTGGATGATCTTAAGCCTAGGGTTACAAATACAATTATTTCTAAATTATAAAATCCCTTTATACCTTAGATCTGTATTGTCTGTTATGGCACTATTAAGTACATATAGCTATTTAAATTCAATAAAATTGAAATTTTAGTTTCTGAGTAACATTGACTGCATTTAAAGCTCTCAGTAGCCACGTGTGGCTAGTGGGTATTTTATTGGACAGCATGCTATAGCATATTTCCATCATCACGGGAAGTTCTGTTGGACGGTGCTGCCGTATAGAAATACAGGTTCTTCTACACCACACTCGGGCCAGTTCTAAGCTAATACAAATCTAGGCAGCTTTCGGATAAGTCTTGGTCCTTTACTTTTAATTAAAGCAGACATCTCCTTGATGCTTTTGTAAATTAGACAAAGATATTAAATATATTAATAAGTCTTTTATTCTGTGTAATATTTAACTAACTTTAAGTGATGGGATATTTTAAAGCTTGGAAATTGTATTATAGGGAATCCCCGGAGACCGAGAAAGTCAGGCTGTGGTTGACCCTCCTCCAGCAGCTAGTACTGGAGCTCCTCAGGCTTCAGTGGCTGCAGCTGCAGCAACTACGACAGCAACGACTACAACAACAAGTTCTGGAGGTAAAGTGGAGGCTTTTGGATGGGGAGAATATGGTCCAGAATTTGTACTGTAAAATAATTTAATAGGAGGTATTTGAGGTGAGGTTTATTCCCAGAGATTTGGATAGCTCTTAAAGCACATTCTCTTCATTAGTATTACAGAAGGGCCCAAAAGCAATTCTACCAAGTAGATGTAAAAGATACTCTGACTTTTATTAAACATCATTGCTCTAGTTTTAGTAAAGAGCGTGTTCTGAGGAAGAGATTGTTCCCAGTTTGTGTTCTCTTTCTCAAGCCATTTCAAATGGTTTGTTCACCTTGTCTCATTCTTTCCTTATAAATGTTATAAAGTGTATATAATTTCAAAGCCAGTAATATCTTAGTGATTATTATACAACCACGGACATAAAACCTTGAAAGGTTTAAAATCTTGTATCTACAGGTGAAAACAAACTTGAATTCAAGTGTCTACTGGCCAAAGTCCACATTTCCATTGCCAGAAGTTTGACTACAGAGCAAAGCCTAGAGCCTTTGGGAGGCCCAGTAATTACGTAGTGTTCTCCTTTATTCTTTCTTTTGTATATGATAAAATATTCAAACTGTTATTTATTTATTTATTTATTTTTGCTTTTAATACCGTGAGAGAAGGAGAGGCAGAGACAGACTCCTGCATGTGCCCTGACCTGGATCCACCTGGCAAGCCCACTAGGGGGGTAATGCTCTGCCCATCTGGGGCATTGCTTCCTTGCTCAACAACTGAGCTCTTCAGCACCTGAGGCAGAGGCCCTGGAGCCATCCTCAGTGCCTGGGGCCAAATCGCTCCAATTAAGCCATGGCTGTGGGAGGGGAAGAGAAAGAGAGAGAGAGAGGGGAGGGGAAGAGAAAGAGAGAGAGAGAGAGAGAGGGAAGGGTGGAGAAGCAGATGAGCGCTTCTCCTGTGTTCCCTGACCAGGAATCAAACCCAGGGCATCCACACACCAGCAGATGCTCTACCACTGAACCAGCCAGCCACAGCCCACACAGTTAATTTTGAAGAGGACATTCCTTGATGCATTTTCTAGCTATAGTTGTAGCAGTCAGTTCTGGTTGAAACAATTTCTAAGCACTTTGTGTACTTTGTTACAGTCTCCCAGAGGACAGGCTATTCATTTCTTGAGATTCAACATGGATTGGAAAGAGGAGACCACAGCTCTGGTTCAGACTGAGGGTGCTGTCCCATTCTGTAGCACTTACTGAGCAACTTAGTTTGAATCTTTTCTTCATCTGTAAAACTAGTGTTACCCAAAGGAGAATAAATGTTCATGTTATGCGGTCATTTTAATCTGAATGATTGTCTTAAATTAAAATTTAGGAAATTAAAGCTAAAAAATTATTATTCATTGTTAACCTCAAAATCACAAATTTTTTTTGCAATTTTTGATTTTATATAGCCAGATAAATACCACCCCAAAGAGGCACAAGTTCTAGGTCTTAGACTTTATACTTTATTTGGCATTATTAATATTTATTACTATAAAGGGATTTTGGACTAAAGAGTTCTAAATGTGTTAGAATTAGATTGTCTTGTGGCTTTATCTCATTTATAGATTATAAATGTTTGAAATTCAGTGATAATAATCTTCTAATTATAATTTAGTTTGTATTAATAAAACTCCGTCTGATCTGCAAACCTGGACTCTTTAATTATTAAATATAGGGGTGGGCTAAAGTAGGTTTATAGTTGGGAGTATGTGAAACACACAGTTTATTCTTGGATTGTTATTTATTCATTTGTGTTTTTCCATATGAACAACTGTAAACCTACTTTTGTTCACTCTTCTTTTGAATTTCCCAGGAATTCAAGCCCAGATTTGAAGGTTTGGGTTGTTACAAAGCAGGTTTTCTTGTTTTTGTTAGTTTTGGTATGTTTTCCTTAGGAATTTTTGAGCAACAGTAACAGCTTTCAGTGCTTTGCATTTAGGAAATTAAATGACCCTCGGTGTCATTTGGTAGTGTTGAGTGCTTAGGGCAGTTGTAGGAAAACACCTTTTTTTAAAGTGTTCTCTGCTCTATGTAGCTCATGGGGATTCATTTCTGTGGCATGTGTCTTGGAAATTGGTAGAGTTTGAAGATTTTGTCATTATTTACTTCATTTAATATACATCTGAGAACTCATTAGTTTACTTTCCAGTGTCTACTGTCTAAATTAATGATTGTACCAGTTCTTTGTATATGTAATTGCTACTTTTGTTTAAAAATGTTTATGTGTATTTTAGGACATCCCCTTGAATTTTTACGGAATCAGCCTCAGTTTCAACAGATGAGACAAATTATTCAACAGAATCCTTCCCTGCTTCCAGCATTGCTACAACAGATAGGTCGGGAAAACCCTCAGTTACTGCAGGTGACTGTTTAACCAGTGTTAACCTCAGAGTGGGGTTAGAATGTATCACATTTTGAAAAAGTCCCTAAGCAGCTCCACCACCTCTAAACCATTCTTCTACGCTACCTGCAGTAGAATATGCTATATAGATCGATGGACTGAAAAAAGAGTTGGGGGTGGAGTTTGGGTTAATTTTAGTTGGTCAAATAATAAATTTGGGAAACACTTTATTAAAGAGTCTGAGAATCTCTTCAGCAAAGCAACTGTTAAGTCTTTTTTCCCAAGCTTATTATTAGTGGAGCACTGCCTCTTAGAAAACATACTGGTGGGACTAATCCTTAGTTCACAAAAGTATTTGCGTTTTGTACATCATTGTACTGCCTGCTAGCATGGAACACATGTAAATTGTTTTTTCTTAGTTGTCAAGTAGTTTTTTAATATTGATTTACTTTTATTTTTTGGTGAGTTATATTTGTGAAAGAGTTTGGATTCTCTTAATTCTTTACTGTTTACCCCACTCAAAAGAACTGAGTTTTTAAATAATATACAAGGAATTACATCCTTCCAAAGACTAAATAGTCTAGAATTATTCTAAAATATTAGAGTTGCAAAGTTATAGCTTCTCTTACTTGTATTTAGAATTCTTATTTTTTTGAAGATAGTTTATATCAGTGTATTGTTTTTTTCTGTCTTTCAAATCCCCACAGCAAATTAGCCAACACCAGGAGCATTTTATTCAGATGCTAAATGAACCAGTACAGGAAGCTGGGAGTCAAGGAGGAGGGGGTGGAGGTGGCAGTGGAGGAACTGCAGAAGCCGGAAGTGGTCACATGAACTACATTCAAGTAACCCCTCAGGAAAAAGAAGCTATAGAAAGGGTGAGTTTAAGTAAAATAACAATTCAGATCTTTAGTCGTATTTCAAATACTCAGTATTCACATGGGGCTAGTGGCTGCTGCATTTGATAGCACTGATACAGAGTATTTCCTTCACAAGAGTTCTTTCAGAGCCACACAGAGCTCTGTCCCTAGGGATTGCAGGCCCGGCTTCTCTGCCCTGCTCCCCCATCATGTCCTGTGAATCTGAGGCTCCAGCAGAGGACCAATCTAGCATAGAGTAGTTAAAATAGATGAACAAAGTGATCTTTCATTGTACATCCAATTTAAGATTACCAATTTAACTTACATTTCAGATTTTAGCTTCACTGCTGTCACTAAAATGTCAAATAGATATGTATATGAATTAAAAATGTTGTACAGTAAACATCAGACCCTGGTGTCCTAATTCTCCCGTCCTTACCGGGTTGCCCTGTGTACATTGTGGCATTGTGGCAACCTCGTCTTTATGACTCGATGACTAGTCATTCATCCTCTAGCCTCGCTGTTAACACTAAAGAGGGAATCACTGTACTTGCCCTGTTACATAAAATGTTCTGAAATGGAAATTGAGTGAAGTACATTTGAACTTAATACTTAAAAAGTCATCCGGACAATAATTTGTCCTTTTTTATGACATAGACATACTAAGTGTTCGAGGCCTACACTTAGTATTTCTTAAAAGCTTCTTTATATACTGGGCTGGTATTTTCTCCTGTCAAGTACCTGAAGTGAGTCAATGACACCTCAGTTCTATAACAACTGTGTAATGTTTTGAGGTCAGGGTTATCAGTTTTTGATTTCTGTGTTGGAGAAATTTTTTTTTGTTGCTGTGCTTTTAATGTCATACCAAGAGAGCATTGCCTAATACAAAATGGAAGGATTTACTTATCTTTTTTCTGAAGAGTTTATAGTTACTATTATCTTGAAGTTTGTCTTGCATCTGGCCATCCAGGCGCCCCAGTACCTATTATTGAAAATACCACTCTTTCCCCACTAAGTTGTCTTCTCATTCTTACTAAAAATCAATTGACCATAAACGTGAGGGTTTGTTTCTGGGCTCCCAGTTCTATTCCATTGATCTGTATGTTTATCTTTTGACAGTACCTCACTGCTTTGATTACTGTGGCTTTGTAAAAGTTTCTATAACTTCTTTCAAAAATATTCTATAGTCTTCAGTTGGTACTTTTTGTGTTAAATTTATTCCAGTATTTTTATTGTTTTTAATGCTTTTATAAGTGGAAGTGTTTTCTTAATTTCAATTTTGGATTGCTCATTGCTAGCTATGCAGAAATACATCGCTAGTGTACTGATCCTACATCTTGCTATTTTCCTGAACGCGTATCAGTTCTGAACCTTTGTGTGTTCCTTTGGACTTTCTATATGCAAGTATCATTTGCAGGTAGACATAGTTTTACTTCTTTTGTAATACGGATATCATTATTTGTTTGTTTTTTGGGCCTAGTCACTGTATCTGGAGTCTCCTATGTATTGTTGAATAGAAGTGACGAGAACCAACCATCCAACCATGGGTGTCTTATTTTGGATCTTAGGGGAGAACATTTCAGTCTTTCACTATTAAGTATGATGTTAGCTGTAAGTTTTATTAAATTTATTTTAATGTGTTGAGGAAGTTCCCTTATATTCCTAGTTTTTTGAGTGTTTTTATCACAGAGATGTTGGATTTTTGTCAGATGGATTTGCTGTGTTTATTAAGATGATCATGTAGTTTGTTTCTTTTCCTGTTAATACACTTTATTATGTTAAGCAGTTTTTTTATATGTTGAACCTGCCTTGTATTCCAAGGATAAATCTCACTCTGTTATGGTGTATAATCTTTGTGATGCTAGATTTGGCCTGTTAGTGTTCTGTTAAGGATTTCTGCATCTATCTCCATAAGAAATACTGGCCTGTAGTTTCCTCGTGTCTGCGTCTGGTTTTGGTATCAGTGTAATACTGGCCTTACAGAATGAGGTGGAAAGTGTTCCCTTCTATTTAGAAGAATTTATGAAAAAATTGGTGTTAATTTTTCATTAAGTGGTTGGTAGAGTTCACCAGTGAAGTTTTCTTGGCTTGGCTTTTCTTTTGGGAAATTAATTGTTCATAATATGTCCTTATTAGTTTTTTCTATAAAAAATAGTAATGTTTTTATATTTATTTCTGGTTTTAATAATTTTAAGTCACATTTCTTTTTTCCCTTGTCAGTTTAGCTCACATTTTGTGTCGATGTTGTTGATTTAAAGGGAAAACATTAACTTTTGGTTTTGTTGATTCTGTTATTTTGCTGTTTCCATTTTATTTACACTGCTCACAAAAATTAGGGGATCAGGGTATGTGCAGATATTCCAGTACTTTTAGCCTTTTGTATCGTGCATCTTCACCAATGAAATAAAAGTTGGTTTTGCATCTCATTTGCATAATTGAACAACTTTCTTTGATTTGTTTGCTTTTCTGATGTTGTTTAATAAAAAAATCAAATGCATCTTTTTTTATCACTTCATATTCATTTTGAAATATCTCCTAATTTTTGTAAGCAGTATATTTTCTCTTGGGTCTATTATTTCTCTCCTCTACTTTGGAATTAATTTCTTTGTTTTTTAGTTTGTTAAGGTGGAAGCTTAAATTATTGATTTGAGATCTTTCTTTCTTAATGTTGTGTTGACAGCTATCACCGTCTCAAACCCAGCTGCACCAGCATCCCATGAGTTTTGGTGCTTTGTAGTTTTGTAGTTTTGTTTTGTTTGCATGTGGTTTTGTTTTCATTCACCTCAGAGTATTTTCTAATTTCCTTTGTGATTTCTTCTTGGATCCATTTGTGATTGTTTTAATTTCTGCATATTTATGAATGTCTCCAATTTCCTCTTATTACTGATTTCTAAGTTCATTCCATTGTGGTCAGAGAACACTCTTTGTATTACTTTAATCCTTTTAAATTCACCAAGGTTTGTTTTATGGCCTCACATGGTCTTTATGGAGAATGTTCCGTGTGTGCTTGAGAAGGATGCCTAACCTGCCAAGTGTTCTATAAATGTCTGTTAGGTCTGGGTGGTTTATTGCACTGTTTCCTTTTTGGTCTTCTGCCTTGTTGGTGCATCCATTATTGCATGCGGGGATATTGAAGCCTCCAGCTATCACTGTTGAATTGTCTCTTTCTCCTTTCTATTCTGTCAGTTTCTGTTTCATGAATTTTGAACTCTGTTATATATGTACCTAATGAAATCTTTCTGATGTTTTATCATCATAAAATGTCCTTTGTTATTAGTAGCTATTTTTATCGTAAAGTCTGTTTTGTCTGATATTAATATGGCCAGTCCAATTCTCTTTTTGTAACTGTTTGCATGGTATATAGCTTTTTCCATCCTTTTACTTCCAGCATATTTGTGTCTTTGGTTCTAAAGGGTGTGTCTTGTAGAAGCATGTAGTTGGATGGTGCCCTGTCTACCTTTTACTTCAGCTAGCCCAGCTTTAATCTGGACGAGACCTAGGTAATAAAGTCATTTTTTAGTTTCTTCTCCATTCATGGATGAATAATCATGCTGCATTGGGACTTCTGCCCAGTTTTTTAAGGTCATTTCTCCATAGAGTCGCATACAGGGAGATTTGAGACAGTTTATTAGGGGGTTTGTAAATAACGTTTGGCTGACAAATTTACATATAGTATCTAGTGAATTAGATCATTGACCTTAGTGTTTAAAGGATGTTAAAGCAGTGATTATTGAGTCACATGTGATTTTTTTTTTTTAATTTTTTTATTTTTAGTGAGAGGAGGGTAGGCAGAGACAAATTCCCGCATGTGCCCTGACTGGGATCCACCCAACAAGCCCACTAGGGGCAATACTCTGCCCATCTGGTGCTCTGTTGTAACCGGAGCCATTTTTTTAGCACCTGAGGCAGAGGCTATGGAGCCATCCTCAGTGCCCGGGCCAACTCACTCCAATTGAGCCTTGGCTGTGGGAGAGGAGGAGAAGAGAGAGAGAAGCAAGAGGGGAGAGGGTAGAGAAGCAGATGGGCGCTTCTCCTGTGTGCCCTGACTGGGAATTGAACCCGAACTTCCACATGCCAGGCTGACGCTCTACCACTGAGCAATCCAGCTAGGGCCAAGTCACAACTGATTTTTAATAGACTAGGAAAACAGGTGTCTCGTATCACCATTTAAAGTGCTTCATAATTTAAGCAGATAAAAATAGAATACCATATATCTTGATCTCAGAAATATCATGTAATATTACTAATAAATAATTTCTATTATGGAGTGTTCCATAAGGCAAGGAGATAGAGAATATTTGACCCTAATGAAAGATAGGACTTTCTTTACAGATAATTAGGTGAGGTCATTAAACTCTTCTCCAGTTGCTCTCATCCATATCTTCACCCCTAATATACTAAAAGCCATTTGATGTGCAAGTATCTGCAAGGCCATGAGCAAAACTAATTTTTAGTGTTAATGCCAGTGTGTGTAAACCTAGTATCTGTTAGTCAAATAGCTCTAACTAGGAACAAGGAATTTGTAGGTGGTTATTAAAGGAAAGGGTATGGGTTCCCTTTGGCCCCTTGGGTTGGACAATGAATCCATATTAGGATAGGGATGAATTCATGTAAAATTCTCAAAAGTTTTTTGTGTCTTTTATAGTAAGTATTCAAGTGATGATCAGTCAGTAGTGCTATGCTAGAATAATACGTTTTCTTTCTTTTCTTCCAGTTAAAGGCATTAGGATTTCCTGAAGGACTTGTGATACAAGCATATTTTGCTTGTGAGAAGAATGAGAACTTGGCTGCCAATTTTCTTCTACAACAAAACTTTGATGAAGATTGAAAGAGACTTTTTTTTTTTTTTTTTTTTTTTGTAATCTCACACTTCACACCAGTGCATTACACTAACTTTGTTCACTGGATTGTCTGGGATGACTTGGGCTCATATCCACAATACTTGGTTTAAGGTAGTAGATGGTTGGGGTGGGGAGGGAGGGATCTAGGGCATAGGGCAGGGATAAATACAGTGCATGTCTGCTTCAATGAGCAGATGCTGCAGATCCACACAGTGTGTAAAATAATACAACCAAAAATCAGCTTTTGCAGGTCTTTATCTCTTGTATAAAGCAGTAGGGAACTTCCTAGGTCTCGCTCTTTTTAGTGTACTAGATCCAGAAATTTAGTGTAATGCCCTGCTCTCTATTTCTTTGACTTTACATTGCTTTCAGAAAGAATTTTTGCTACCTAGACTCTACAGTCTCTATTTCATGGCAACACTGGATAATGGCTTTGTGAAATTTAAAAAAGAAAATTGGAACAACTAAACAGATATGCCAAATTATTGATGGTTATTGTTGCTGCTTCAAATAGTATAAAATTAATGTCAAGAAAGCCCATTCTTTCATGTTAAATACTTGGGGTGGGGGAGGGAAGAAGGAGAACCTTTTCTTAAGATGAAAATACTTACTGCTATTTTAAAATCTCTTGATCATTGAATGTGAGACACTCTAACATGATTTGAGAAGCTGTACAAGTATAGGCAGTTATTTTCCTGTTTACATTTTTTGTTTTGTTTAGGGGGGAATTGGTAGGTGTCTAATTACTGTTTACTTCCATGTTATATTGCAGTAAAAGTTTTAAAACCACCATTGCATGTTTGCTTTTGATGTATCCCTTTGTGAAATGAGCACTCTGGGGCCAATGGAGAAACACGGTATTCTCTCTCCCTCTCGTTCCTCCCCTCAGCAGAATGTGTGTGTCAGCAAGTTGTGAGTTCTAACTGCTGCCTTTTTCAAAACCCACGAAATGCTGATTCAGTTCAAAATTCATGCAAATGTTTCAAAACTGGGTTTATGATATTTGTAAATGTTTTTCCTTACTAGATAAGATTGTATGACCATTGAAGTCATTAGGATTATATTGCTTTCAAAAAGAGAAAGTGAACAGAAGTTTGATCCAGCATCTTTTACTGAATTGGAAAGACTGATGAAATCTTTTGGAAGGGTTGGGATATATGGCTGGAAAAGGACTTTGGAAAATATACAATCAAGATATCTCATGGCATATTAAAAGAAAAATCTTAATAGCATTGTTGGCTTTTATTTGGATTTTTTCATCTCAGTTTTTTCTTTAGACTCTCTTTCATTGGTATTGTTATTTGGTCATAAGGAGGGGGTAGATGTCTACTTGTTCACTTTTTCAAATCTATTTTCTGAATATAAGCAGCACTATAAAGAAAATGTTTTCCTACCATCTGATACTGAGTTAAGAAGATGAATGGCACAGATCTCTCCCTGAGTAACTTCCTGCAATAATGGTCAGCACCGTTCCGTGATAGCTTTAAGCTCTTACATCCTGCGCTCGTAACCCATCTCTTCTGAAAATAAATGAAACCATGATTTCTCCCCACAATGTTAATCCTGTAGTTTAATCTTTATGTGTTTATTCCGTAAATGCAACAGGTCTTTGGACTTTGTATTTCCTGTATGTTTTATAATGAATCATGCAAAAATCTCAGGAGAATAAAATAAGCATTTGTAAATATGTTCATCTTTCAAGGCAGAGGAGTTGGGAAGGAGGGTGGCATTTCTGGTTGGATTATGGAGTGCTTTCATTTATGACATTTTATCTGCTACCTAATTTGCTCAGAGATAGCGAAAACTGGAAAAAGGAAAGAGCAGCAGCCTCTTCCTAACTGGAAAGTGACAGCAGAAGTTGGTGGCATGGAGCTTTTTGTCTTTGGACAACAAAACTACGAGTAGTGGGATTAAGTTTTACCAGAGGACAGTTCAGGCCAAGTTTTGACCATTCTTGACAATACCTTGTTTATCTGCTTAAAGAACGAGACACGCTATGAAAGAACTAGGCTTTTTGTGACCTTTTGCTCTTTTCATTTACAGTTTTGGTAAATCTAATGTTAGTGACTATTTCACTTTGGAATTTTGCATTTGAGGTATTATGTTATCCAGTCCTTGAAATGTTTCTTTCTATTCAGCTGCTCTATGGAAAATATGAGGAACCCTCAGTTTATATTTGTTAAAATCTTACTGCCATCCTCAAGTCAAATATGTCTTTCCATTGTTAAAAATACTGAAGTGTTCCCTCAGATATTTTTTTCCTGTACCAGATGGCTAGGATTCCAGAAAATTGATTATAAAATATTTTCAATACATCCAACATTGCATTTCTCATTTTTTAAGTGACTTTGCCATATAGTATCTCAGATTGAAAGATGACAGTGCCTCTATCCCCTGTCCTTCTGTGTTCATTAGCAATTGTGAAGGTAACGTGGAGGAGGCCAGGCACTAGGTCAGTATTATTGGGTCTCCTGCTTTCTCAACTAGAGCACAACAGAAATGGGCTACCTGATGGAGTGTAAGTCACGGCTCAGAGGGCTCTTAGAGAGTCCGGCATCCCCATCCCTCCACCCTCCCGTCTTAGAGCAGCCAGCTGAAGACTGCAGAACGCCAACCAACATTAGCAATTTCAGCGAGTCAGAACCTACCAAGTTGTATTTGGGTGAGTTCCCCCTCCATGGGGCTCATTGCTGCTTTCAGTTGACCTACCCTGTATATTTTGTTTCACTTCGTTCCTTTAAGCGAGGGGCTGGCCAAGTCCAGCCCTCCATGAGCCTAACCTGGCTCAGTGCTTGCTGTATAAGCTGAGAGTGGTCTAGTTTACATTTTAAAATGGTTTGTGAATGTTGTGATATGTGAGCCTGAACGGTGGTGGCACAGTGGATAGAACACCTGGGATGCTGAGGACCCAGATTCAAAACCCTGGGGTCACAGCTTGGGTGTGGGTTCATCTGGCTTGAGCGCAGGCTCACCTGCTTGAGTGCTGAGTCACTGGCTTAAGCCAAAAGGTTGCTGGCTTGAGCAAAGGGTCACTTTCTCGGCTGGAGCCCCCCAGCCAAGGTACATATGAAAAGCAATAACAACTAAAATGATGCAACTAAGAGTTGATGCTTCTCATCTCTCCTTTGATGTCTCACTAAAAAATAAACATGATAAGTGAAAATTATTCAAACTTAAGTATCCATAAATAATTTTATTGCAATACCACCACAGTCTTTGTTTATATATTATCTATAGTGACTTTTGTGCTACAGAGAGTTGATGTTGAACTGTTGCAACAGACTAAAGCCTGCCAAGCCTAAATTTTTGTCTGGCCCTTTACAGAATCTTGCCATCCCTTTTCTAAACTGTGACAAACCCATCATATGTTAAATTAATGATGCTTTGTATTCCTTTTTGGCATTCTTGGCCTCTTGACTTCAGGTCTTAGCTTCAATTTGGTTTGCTTGACACAGTCACAGGCTCTTTCCAGAGGGGTGGTGCCACTTCCACATGTGCACTGAGGACAGAGCAGTGTGCCCAGTATGCCTGCCTCACATGTGTGTGGTGCCTTGGAATTATTCTCTGCTGTTGCCCTATTTCTTGCTCTTAACAGAAAGATCATGAAATTCAGCACTAAGTGCACTGTCAAAAGCACCTGGCATAGTAATAAAATCAATCAGAACAAAAAGATGACTTCTTGGGCCTTGGGATCAGAGTTGGGGCTTTTGAACAGCCGGAAAAAGTGCGTGGAAGGAACCTGAGAGGGAGAAGTGTAGCAGTTGGACCTGTGTGGGTGGCAGACAAGTTTCTAGAACGGTGTGGGAGTGGGGAGGGGCAGCGAGCGAAGGCTTGGACTTGCTCAGGAGAAGAGACTGCACTGTGCAGTGACGTTTGGGGAAGCACAGCGACTGCGATGGTGACACACGGGTTATAGAAAGCCTTCCTTATGATGAGGTTAGAGTTGGAAAACATCCCTCAATTAGGGTTTTCACTGTGGAGGAGGCTGGGGGCACCAAAGAAAGGGATGACAAGTTTGCCTCCTATGCATGGTGCTGCAGATTCCAAAATGAGTGGGAGCGTAGCCTCTGCCGCAGAACTTGAATCACTACTGAAGAGGAATGGACCCTTTCATGGAAACAGTGTAACTTGTCTTCCAGGGGCACACACTAGAAAACAGACCCCCAGACTCCTGCCTGATGTCTCAGTCTTCTCTTGATCAAGGGCTCCGCATCTTCCTTTCCCACCTGACTCAGGATGAGGTGTAGATGTTGAGAGCACTCCTCTCCCACTCGTGAGGTGGCCTTCAGGGCACCTGCTCTCCACCCTAGCCCTAAGCAGCCTACCTTTCCCCTCCCCCAATGTTCTGTACAAGTATGTTTGCTGTGAGGAAAGTGGTGGGGAGCTCTGTGCTACACTTGTTAGTGGCTTCACACTTAAGCATGTGTCTCCCATGGCTGTTGACTGGAACAGCCACCTGAAGCCTCAAAGGGGGTTTGGTTATGGACAGCTTCTATCTCTTATAAAAACATCCAAAATTGTTTCAAAATGTGCTTACAGTGTTTGCCTATAAATTACAGGAGCCAATCTGGGTTTTATTTGCCCATAATAGCACATTAGAAGAACACTTGATATATTCATTCAAAATTCATTGGTTAAAAATTGGATGAGAATGAATGGAGCTGGTGGTGCTATGTCTTAGAACAGCTTGGGGTTAGGGTTCTTGCTTTTGAGTGACTTGATGAACCCTGGAGTGATTTTTACAGCTTTCTTGCATTTTAGTCTAAGGCAGGGGTCCCCAAACTACGGCCCGCGCATGCAGCCCCCTGAGGCCATTTATCCGGCCCCCACCGCACTTCTGGAAGGGGCACCTCTTTCATTGGTGGTCAGTGAGAGGAGCATAGTTCCCATTGAAATACTGGTCAGTTTGTTGATTTAAATTTACTTGTTTACTTTAAATATTGTATTTGTTCCCGTTTTGTTTTTTTACTTTAAAATAAGATATGTGCTGTGTACATAGGGATTTGCTCATAGTTTTTTTTATAGTCCGGCCCTCCAATGGTCTGAGGGACAGTGAACTGGCTCCTGTGTAAAAAGTTTGGGGACCCCTGATCTAGGGTTTTTTTATTGTTTGTGGGTTTTCAAATTTTTTGGTCAATTAGGCTTGCTTCTGCTTGTTTGATTTCATTTTGACTCATTTTTATATTGTCTCCAGTTCTAAGAAAATTAAAGGAAAGTTAAATGTTTTAACAAATTTATTACTTTAGCCTGACCAGGCGGTGGCGCAGTGGATAAGAGCATCGAACTGGGATGCAGAGGACCCAGGTTCGAGACCCCAAAGTCACCAGCTTGACCCTAAGGGTGCTGACTTGAGCAAGGGGTCACTCGGTCTGCTGTAGCCCCCCGGTCAGGGCACATATGAGAAAGCAATCAATGAACAACTAAGGTGCCACAACAAAGAATTGATGCTTCTCATCTCTCTCTCTTCCTGTCTGTCTGTCCCTATCTGTCCCTCTCTGTCTCTGTCATAGATAGATAGATGATAGATAGATAGATAGATAGGAAACAAGTCTTTAAAAAAATTTATTTAATTGTAAAATATTTTTATATCTTTAGCTTTGGTGTTATAATTTTTACACCATATTTGCATTTCATTCAAAAACAATTTCAAACTTAAAAGTTGCAGGGACAGCACAAAGCGCTCCCATGTTCTTGTGCAGTTGATGGAGTCATGCCCTCGTAGCAGAAGGCTCCGATCTTGATGAGCACGCCACATTGAGTGACTCGCCTTCAGTCCGTCCTCGCAGCCCTTCCTTGAGCTCTGTGACCTCTAACACTTTTCTAAGAACACAGGCCAGTTGTCTTACAGAATGTCCCTCAGTTTACTGGGCGTTTCCTCGTGACCCGAGTGCGACGTTGGGAGAAATTCCATACAAGTGCTGCTGCGCTCTTTCACGGCGCCCCGTGAGGGATGCGAGAAGTCGATTTGTCCCCTGGCTCGTAGTGTTCACTTTGCCCAGGAAGGTGGTGTCTGCTGGACTCCTCCACGGGTCAGTTTCTGTGTGTCCCTTGTAGTTAATAACCATTTTATGGGGAGATGTTTTGATGTTATGTCATCAAAATGCTGCCCAACAGTTTTAGTATCCACTAATGTTTTAAGATGGTTGCCAAGTGGTAATTTTGAGATTACTCAATTTCTTCTATATTTATCAGCTCATGATCTGTATTCTGGCATTCTCCCTCCCCCACCCCCCCACTTACAATTTGCTTCTCTATGGATGCAGATTCCTCTTTTAGTCAATGTTATATCATCCAATACTACCGTCATTTTGATGCTTGAATTGTCCCAGGTCTTGTCATTGTGTGCATTCTAGAAGCTGGCTTCTGTGGTTGGTGTGTCCTTGTCACTTGTGGGCATTTCCTTACTTTTTGGAACATAATATACTCCAGGCTCTTACACTTTTTCTGCTCCATCCTTGGAATTCATCATTTCTTCAAGGAGCTCTGGCACCCCTTCATGGAGATTCTATTCAGAAACTAAAACTTCATGCTGGGTGTGCTCATGGCCTCTGGAGCCTTACTGCTCCCCAGCCGTTTGTCTCGGCTCATAGGAAACGCACATACACACACACTTACATTTCTGTGTCTATAGATAATGGAAAACTTGAGTTCACACCAGTGCCTTTCATCTAACCCCACACCACAACATACCTTCTAGTTCCTCCCTCTGCGCAGTGAGAAACCAGCTCCCGTTATGCTCACCTTCTCTCGTCATCTCCCGGGGAACCAGTCGGGCACGCAGCTAGCTGCCTCTCTTGTTTGAGCGTATTTCCTTCCTCTAGCTGGACCATTAATTATTCTCACTGGATCTGATGCAGGTGAAAATATGTTTAGATCATTTTTTCTGAATTTAGCCCTCCGATAACAGCACAAGAGAAGAGGGACCCTATCCGTTGTTCCAGTGGCTATACCGCCAGATCGGGCTTTAGATGCCCTGGAATCTCTGCACGGGGACTGAGGTGCCGGGTGCGTTCTCCCAGCTCCCTTCTCTGGGGGCTTGGGAGCAGTGTGTGTGGCAGGTGTGAGTGCTGGTGACGGACACTGCACAGCAGCCTGGAGGGGAAGGCAGCCCATACCTGGTAGGTGTAAGTGCTGGTGACGGACACTGCAGAGCAGCCTGGAGGGGAAGGCAGCCCATACCTGGTAGGTGTGAGTGCTGGTGACGGACACTGCAGAGCAGCCTGGAGGGGAAGGCAGCCCGTACCTGGCAGGTGTGAGTGCTGGTGACGGACACTGCACAGCAGCCTGGAGGGAAAGGCAGCCCGTACCTGGCAGGTGTGAGTGCTGGTGACGGACACTGCACAGCAGCCTGGAGGGGAAGGCAGCCCGTACCTGGCAGGTGTGAGTGCTGGTGACGGACACTGCACAGCAGCCTGGAGGGAAAGGCAGCCCGTACCTGGCAGGTGTGAGTGCTGGTGACGGACACTGCACAGCAGCCTGGAGGGGAAGGCAGCCCATACCCGGTAGGTGTGAGTGCTGGTGACGGACACTGCACAGCAGCCTGGAGGGAAAGGCAGCCCATACCTGGTAGGTGTGAGTGCTGGTGAAGGACACTGCACAGCAGCCTGGAGGGAAAGGCAGCCCATACCTGGTAGGTGTGAGTGCTGGTGACAGACACTGCAGAGCAGCCTGGAGGGGAAGGCAGCCCATACCTGGTAGGTGTGAGTGCTGGTGACAGACACTGCAGAGCAGCCTGGAGGGGAAGGCAGCCCATACCTGGTAGGTGTAAGTGCTGGTGACGGACACTGCAGAGCAGCCTGGAGGGGAAGGCAGCCCATACCCGGTAGGTGTGAGTGCTGGTGACGGACACGGCAGAGCAGCCTGGAGGGGAAGGCAGCCCATACCCGGTAGGTGTGAGTGCTGGTGACGGACACTGCACAGCAGCCTGGAGGGGAAGGCAGCCCATACCTGGTAGGTGTGAGTGCTGGTGACAGACACTGCACAGCAGCCTGGAGGGGAAGGCAGCCCATACCTGGCAGGTGTGAGTGCTGGTGACGGACACTGCACAGCAGCCTGGAGGGGAAGGCAGCCCATACCTGGCAGGTGTGAGTGCTGGTGACGGACACTGCAGAGCAGCCTGGAGGGGAAGGCAGCCCATACCTGGTAGGTGTGAGTGCTGGTGACGGACACGGCAGAGCAGCCTGGAGGGGAAGGCAGCCCATACCCGGTAGGTGTGAGTGCTGGTGATGGACACTGCACAGCAGCCTGGAGGGGAAGGCAGCCCATACCTGGTAGGTGTGAGTGCTGGTGACGGACACTGCACAGCAGCCTGGAGGGGAAGGCAGCCCATACCTGGTAGGTGTGAGTGCTGGTGACGGACACTGCAGAGCAGCCTGGAGGGGAAGGCAGCCCATACCTGGTAGGTGTGAGTGCTGGTGACGGACACTGCACAGCAGCCTGGAGGGGAAGGCAGCCCATACCTGGTAGGTGTGAGTGCTGGTGACGGACACTGCAGAGCAGCCTGGAGGGGAAGGCAGCCCGTACCTGGTAGGTGTGAGTGCTGGTGACGGACACTGCAGAGCAGCCTGGAGGGGAAGGCAGCCCATACCTGGTAGGTGTGAGTGCTGGTGACAGACACTGCAGAGCAGCCTGGAGGGGAAGGCAGCCCATACCTGGTAGGTGTGAGTGCTGGTGACGGACACTGCAGAGCAGCCTGGAGGGGAAGGCAGCCCATACCTGGTAGGTGTGAGTGCTGGTGACGGACACTGCACAGCAGCCTGGAGGGGAAGGCAGCCCGTACCTGGTAGGTGTGAGTGCTGGTGACGGACACTGCACAGCAGCCTGGAGGGGAAGGCAGCCCATACCTGGTAGGTGTGAGTGCTGGTGACGGACACTGCACAGCAGCCTGGAGGGGAAGGCAGCCCATACCTGGACTGTTGGGGCCCCACCAGAACCTTCCACGTGCTGCTTCTCTGGTTCACACACTCACCAGATAATGAGCAGTCACCTTAGGGCCAGGCACTTGGTTTGGAACTGTTCCCACCTCCTTTATCATGTTAATTCCTCTGTCCAAAACCATACACAGCCTTCCTGGGACCTCTTTTCCCCTCCTGTTGGGGCCAGAGGCCTCTCAGTTTTCTCAGCCACCTGTAAATACCTAGCATGGAAGGGAACACCCATACTCTAAGGTAGTGATGTTGTAAAGTACCATTCCGCCGGGTTTACGTGGAGACACCAAGTCCAAATGAATTTTTAAGGAGTTTTATTAAAGGAGGAGATTTGTTAATATGCCGGCCGCATATGACTAACACGGGGCAAAGCTGACCCAAATTGTGCCGTGCCAAATAGAGCCCTGAGACAGGTTGTATACCTTTGATCACACACAGGTTGTGGGAAAAGGAGGAGGAGGGGAAGATGACACAAGCATTAGCAAGCTTATAACATTCATCTATAGGATTTATAAAAATATTTCTACATATTAAAACTTATTAACACAATAGCGAAAAATGTTGTTTTACATATTAAAAGACATTTCCAAATCTTTCACTGTTCGTCTGCTATCCCTTTGTCTAGAGGTACATACATTAACTATACGTCTTCAGGATGGGAGGGGGAGGCTACAGGGCGCCAGGGGATAGCGTTTATGAATGGCCCGTTAAAAAAAAGAGAGAGAAAGGGAGAGAGAGAGAGAGAGAGAGAGAGAGAGAGAGAGAGAAGAGGAGGGGAGGGGAGGGAAAGGGCTCACTTGCTCTTTCTTCCCTTCCCCCGCACCTGGCTAGGTGTTTATCCTCCTCCTCACAGGTGTAGGGAAGGGAGGGAATCCAAGTTTCCTCTCCACTTCCACTCAAAACCCGGCACAAAAAAATCTTTCTATTTACAACACAGTGCTGTTGTCCATCCTGAGCTGGTTTAAATCACACACAAGTATAGAAATCATATTTACAAAACCTCTCTGTGCTTAGCCCTAATTATAAAATGCCCTTTAAGCTTCCTAGTAAAAGGGGGTTTCCTACACAGTATGTCTCTGCAAGCCAGGAAATTTTCACATTTCTCTCCCCTCACTCTCTACAGAAAGGAGAGGACAAGAAACCTGACTCGTCCTCCTGAAATATTAATTTTTGCAATTCTTTGGTACCTTACCACAGTGAGAGCATCTGGTGGGTTCTTTCGAGGCAACGGCGGTGCCGTTCCTCTTTGCATCCCCTGAGCCTAGAGAAGGTGCAGACGAAAGGCTGTGCCCAGTCAGTGCTGGACGGATGCATGGGCCATGAACAAACCGTTGGCACTTGCGTCATCTTTTCTGGCTCTCTAGGCTCCTTTTTCTGCCACCCCTTCAGTTTTAAAAGCTGACTAAGAAGTTGAGTCAGTGGTAGAGCGTCGGCCTGGTGTGCAGAAGTCCCGGGTTCGATTCCCGGCCAGGGCACACAGGAGAAGCGCCCATCTGCTTCTCCACCCCCCCCTCCTTCCTCTCTGTCTCTCTCTTCCCCTCCCGCAGCCAAGGCTCCATTGGAGCAAAGATGGCCCGGGCACTGGGGATGGCTCCTTGGCCTCTGCCCCAGGCGCTAGAGTGGCTCTGGTCGCAACAGAGCGACGCCCCGGAGGGGCAGAGCATTGCCCCCTGGTGGGCAGAGCGTCGCCCCCTGTTGGGCTTGCCGGGTGGATCTCTCCCCATTTCCAGCTTCAGAAAAATACAAAAAAAAAAAAAAAAAAAAGTTGAGTGACAATGAACAGTATCCCAAAGGCCACTTTGGTTCTCTTTCTCCAACCCAGGGAGCTCTGCACCAGCTTCTGGAAGATCTGACACTAACACAGTGAGCTGGCTGCTGGAGAGCCAGTGGGGTCCTGTCAGATTCCAGCGGGGGTGCCTCTGAGACCTGAGGGAGAACAGACCAGCGGCTGCACCTGCCGGTGGCCCCTGCTGGGGCCAGATCAGAGGGACTCGGGGCTCAGGATGTGCACTGTCAGGCCTGCATGTCCATCTTCACACTCCATACCAACTGTGTACTTGAGCCATGTCGCTCTACCTCTGTGGCCTGGTGCTCTCTGTAGAATAGAGCCTGCCTCACAGGCTGCGGGCGGAGCCGGGTGGGCGGGGTTGGAGAGCATCTCAACGAGGCCAGCTGGGCTGTGGCTGCTGACTGCTGACCCTGGAGCCTGGGAGGAGCTCTCTGCCCTCCAGTGATGACACAGTCGCCACTAGAGGGCTGAGGATGGCTGAGAAGGCCTGTTTGATCTCTGCCTTTGTCCTTCCTGTTTCACTGTTACCACCTCAGCGTTCCCAAGATACTGGTGGCCTTCCCACTCTGCTGGGCAGCACGGCTCAGACATTTGCCATTTTAGGCATGAGAAGTTTTCATTTCTATGAACTGTTTCTGAGCAATGCTGAATTTTCTCCCGTCAGTTTATAGGCCAAGGAAGTGGCAGCCACATATCAGCTCCAGATCAAATTTGGCCGAGAACCCAGCAGACCTGCCTGACAAAATGCGCACTGTTCCTGTCACTCGTCCCATGGGACTCTCTTCTCAGTGTTTTCTTTTGATTTCTTCTGACAGTCTTTCTGATCTGCCGGGGGCACAGGAACTCGAGTTTGGAAGGGGCCTGTGGGTGCCATTCAGTGATCAAGCACAGCACTTCTTTCCTGCCTGATAGCGAGGCTCCACGTGAGTGCGTCTAGTGACGGGGCAGTCACCACAGCCAGTTCAGACGTTTGTATTTCAGACACTCCGGTGATCGTCGAGTTTCCCTTCCCTCTGCCTCTCCATAGGCCATCCTCAGACCGTAATGCATTTGTGGGGGTCACTGTAAGCCAATGTGTCAAGCTTTTAGGTCTTTGAGAAGAGTGATTGTATCTCTCCCTGGCCATCTCCCACCCTCTGGCCAAGTCTTCTCAAGGCTGAAAATAAAAGTCCCCCACTTGGAATGAGTTATGTCAAGTCCTTTCCCCATCTTGATGAACTCACTCAGTACTTCAGGGAGGATATGAGTAATATGAACTATAGGAGGTCTCACCTCCTTTGCTCTGTGTGTGATACCTCTATTGATGCAACCTAAATTTGAGCTTGCTGGTTTTATAGCCACATTACCATGTGGCCTTGGATTGAGCAGTTGTGCTAATATACCAGAGTTTTCAAGGTGTCTGTGCATTTGGAGTTCATATCTGATCCATATTACAGAATCAAAAGCAGCCTACCCCAGATTTCCATGTATCTCCTAGCCATGAACTTGTGTTGTTTTACAAAGTCCTATTCTCACCTAAGAGAAGGGTGCTGTTACAGGTCTAGGTGTCTCACCCTGTTCAATGCTAACATTATTGCCTTCTTACGATGGATTAACTGAGGTCAGTCAGGCTGAAGTTACACAGCTAAGTGTCAGCCAGTCTCCAAACACACCTTGGTGACACTTGCTGTCATCCCTGCCTCTTCACTTCCCCTGAGTTAAGTCTTTTTTCCTTCCTGTGATTTTTTAAAAATTCCCCCTTGCCGTTTGACAGGTATTTGCTCCTCTGGGGGTCTGCATGACTGTGGCTAGACCAGCAGTTCTTAAACTGTGGCTTGAGGAACACTTTGGGGTGGCTGTGGGGGTTGCTATATGGTTGGACTAGTTTCCTAACACTAAGACTCGGCTCATACAGGTGCAGTGGGGTTTCCCAGCGGCTACACGGCATGCTGTCACAGCAGGCTGAAGGAAGGAGCACGTGTGAGAATCCAACTCTTAAGACAACAAAGACATTTGCAAAAATCAAACACCATTCTTTAGTAATTAAAATTTTTTTTTCATGAAGTGTTTTTTTATGTGTGTGTGAAAAAGAGAGAGACAGAAACTAGAAGCATCAATTCATAGTTGTGGCACTTTATTTGGTTCACTGATTGCTTCTCATCCATGCGTTGACCCCTTGCTCAAGCCAGTGCCCTTGGGCTCAAGCCTGCGACCATGGGGTCATGCTGATGATCCCACGCTCAAGCTGGCGAGCCTCTGCTCAAGCTGGCAATCTTGGGGTTTTGAACTGGGGCCCTCAGCGTCCCAGGCCTACGCTCTATCCACTGTGCCACCACCAGTCAGACTATAAAGATTTAAAAATTTTTTAACATGTAGTGGGGTTATTTTAAATGACAATATTAATTTTTTTAGATTTCTCAATTTTTCAGAGGGGGAAGAGTTTCCAAGACCAGAAAGTTTGGGAACTGCTGTGTTAGGTGATGATTCTCCACTCTAGACTTGGGAAGTGACCCCGCAAACCCTTCTTGGGGAGGTCGCTGGGTGCTGGGAAGTTCTCCTCCCTCTGCTGCAGACACGGTGGGAGTGTCAGGTCCCTGGAGCTTGTGTGATGCACGCTGCCCTCCATTCCTGCCTTCAGGATGACAAACTCTAAACCTCTCTGCTCGGCTTTCAACACCCTTTACAGACTTGCTCCTACTTATTCCTCTCTCCTGACCTGAACTCCTACTCGGCCTTTAAAACCCCCTTCAGTGTTACGTGCTCTGGGAAGGCTTTCCTGCCCAGCCAGCAGAAGACTACTCCTTTGTTCTACTTTCTGAACTTGTGACTCACAAACTACACATATCTGAACACTTGTCATACGGGTGTGTCAAAAACCAAAAACAAAACCTATCATATCCATCAGCAGCAGTAGAAGCTCTGTACCCATGGCGAACGAGAATAGAAGGGATGGAGCTTTGACATGTTGGCGGCAGGGTTGGGGTGGAAGGAAGGTCGGTCTGCCATTGCAGAAGGAAAGTCAAGTGAGAAGCCCTAGTGAGGAAAGGGAAATGCCAGGACCTGATGGAACAGGCTGGCAAGGTAGAGGGAAAATGCTTTCCACCATGCTCTGACACGCCCCCTTGTGGTGGGAGAGAGCCAGGCAGGTGAGGAAGAGCCAGCACCTCTGGTATGTGGAAGAGTTGAAGCAACCTGTGGGGAATCAGGCCAGGGGGAGGAAGGGAAGATGCTGATCTGAAAAACCCCCGCTCATATTGGGCCAACAGAGAAAATGATGAAGGAGGCAGGACCCCGATCTCCAAAAGGATCACCATTTGGGAAGGGGACTTGGGCAGCTTCTCAGGTTCAAAGGGGGCTCTTGATATCTGCACATGGAACAGCCAACTACAAAATTCGAAAGGAAGCCTGACCTGTGGTGGCGCAGTGGATAAAGCGTCGACCTGGAAATGCTGAGGTCGCCGGTTCAAAACCCTGGGCTTGCCCGGTCAAGGCACATATGGGAGTTGATGCTTCCTGCCCCCCCCCCTTCTCTCTCTCCTCTCACTCTCTTCCCCTGCCCCCGTTCTAAAATGAATAAATTAAAAAAAAAAATTAAAAAAAAAAAAAAATTCGAAAGGCAACTCAGGAGTTAGAGTGTGGGAGGGTATCTTCCCCAGGGCTGTCCAGAGGTAGGGGGGACTTCTCCAGCGCTCGAGTCTGAGAGTGAGCAGGCAGGGAGGTGTGGGTGCTGGAGAAGAGGACTCCTCAGGTGGGAAGAGGCCCCCATCCCTGCAAGAGCTGACTCTTGATTGGCTGCTGCTTCTCAGCCGGAGTCGGTAGCAACCCTTCCCGGACTACGGTACAGAGAGAGCCACTTCCTTGGAGCTTGACACACATGGCCAGGTGTCTGCCGTTGCTGCTCTGTCTGGGAGGCCTGTCCTGGGCTGAATCCTCTAATGACAGACCTCCAGTGGGTGGACCAGTACCTTCTATTCGCGTGCTGAGATTGTGCTATTGAGTCTCTCATTCATTCATTCATTCGGTCCCTTAATACTTGTTGAGCACTAAGAGGCAGACTGAGTATTAACTAGGACATGGACTAAGAGCCCAGACCCTTTCTGGAGGAGTTTTGTGACAGAGCTTTTTCCACGCCATAACAAGTTCTATAGCAGATGAAGAATCAGCACGGAGATGGGGCTTACAGAGGCGTGGGCAGGAAATCAAGGAAGGCTTCATGGAGCTGGGCTGTGAAAGATTGGTAGGAGGACACACAGCAGGAGGAATGGGAGGGAAGGCGTCCGGGCTGAAGGAGCAGCTTTTGCAAAGGCACAGATGCAAGAAAAAAAACGAGCAGACTTGGGAATAATGAGGCTGTCTGTGTGGCTCAGGCCTTGGTCTAGGAAGTGATGGGCTAAGTTAGGACAGAGCCAAGTATAATACATAAGATGCGCAAATGCCATTTTGGAGAACCACACTTGAGCTCAAGGTCAGTGTGTGGATAAATGGTTTCTGTAGACAGACCCCAAGGCCTAGTTCATTAAGTCCATGAATACTTAGTGAGTATACCAGTATGCCAGGCACAAGGAGGAGGCTGAACAGGCCACTTGCTTTTAGAGCTACACTTTAATGTTTTACATTTGAGGCTTCTGCACATGATTCTATGATAGGAAAAAAGATGGTTATTGGCTAAAAAGAAACACAAAAATCTGCAAGGCCCTGGCTGGTTCGCTCAGTGAGTTAAGAGTGTCATCCCATAATACTAAGGTTGCAGACATGATCCCTGGTCAGAGCACATACAGGAAGTGACCAAAGAATGCACAATGAAATGGAACAACAAATGAATGCCCCCCCCACCTCTCTCTGCCTTTCTAAAATCAATCAATAAACTAAAATTTAAAAAGCTGCAGGCCCTGGTAATTGGCTCAGTGGTAGAGCATTGGCCCTGTGTGTGGAAGTCCCGGGTTTGATTCCCGGCCAGGGCACACAGGAGAAGCACCCATCTGCTTCTTCACCCCTCTCCCTCTCCTTTCTCTCTCTCTCTTCCCTCCCACAGCCAAGGCTCCAAAGGAACAAAGTTGGCCCGGGCACTGAGGATGGCTCCATGGCCTCCGTCTCAGGCACTAGAATGACTCCAGTTGCAACAGGGCAACAACACCCCAGATGGACAGAGCATCCCCCCCTAGAGGGCATCCTGGGTGGATCCCAGTTGGGTGCATGCAGGAGTCTGTCTCTCTGCCTCCCCGCTTCTCACTTTAGAAAAATACAAAAAAAAAAAAAAACAAAAAAACATCTGCAGCCTGCGTTTCATTGGGAGTCACTGAAGGTTTTGTTTTTCACGGTGGGGGTACTGGTAGTATCATTTGTTTATTTTGTTTTTAGCAGGGGAGACAGATGTGGTCAGATCTGTTTTCAAAATGATAAAGATAATTATGTGGCTTCTCAGCCATTCCTGGCAACCACAGTACAGGAAGCAGGAAGCCCACTAAAGTGGGGGATGGTGCAGGTTGGTTCTCTGGGCTCTGAACTTGGGACAGGTTCTCTGAACCCAGGACTGGTTCTCTGGGCCCTGCTGGATGCTTTCACGAGAAGAGGATCGTGGCAGATAATACGGCTTCTCCGTCTGGTTCCAGGAGCCAAAAGGAAATTATAGTTTCTTGTGGCAAAGAACTTGACCTCCTTTGAGGCTGAGAGCACGAAGCCAAAGCAACCAAAATATCATCCCAACCGCTTTCCTTCCTGGGAAAAAGAACACGGGGCAGCCTGCTGGAGTGGGAAGAGCCCATCTTTGCAATAATACAGATGTGGGTTCATGTCCTATTTGGCCACTTATTAGCCACGTGTGTTTGGACAACCCACTCATATTTTCCTGGTCTGCGTGTGCTCATCAGTAAGCATAGTTATTATTTATACCTACTTCACTGACCAGTCACTGACACACACTACAAAGCCAGAGCCAAAGAGGCAGAGGCAGCCCAGGACGAACAGACACATGGGAAAAAACAGGAGATCCTGACATCCTGACAGACCCAGGGCTAGCCCGGAGCTTGCCGTGTGACGGAGGCGGCATCGAGAAGCAGGAGACGTCACTCAAAGTCAGATCAGCTTCCGTTACCATATACTTGTTATGGGCACAGAACATAATCAATAATTCAAATGCTATAGAAATGTTTGCCCGAAACTGATGTACTCTTACTGAAAAGAAAGAAAGAAAGAAAGAAAGAGAAAGAAAGAAAAAGAGAAGAAAGAAAGAAAGAAAGAAAGAAAGAAAGAAAGAAAGAAAGAAAGAAAGAAAGAAAGAAAGCAAGCAGTGGACTAAGGATGGGATATATAGATATATAGTAAGTGGTGTTGTGTGTATTGACTTCTATCTGGACAAAAATAAAGGAATCCTGTATGTGTGTGTCTTCAGTTATCATCTGCAAATAATGGCAATTTTACTTCTTTCCTTCTTATTTGGATGCCTTTTATTTCTCTCTTTGGTCTGATTGCTGTGGCTAAGGTTAAAGATTTCTTAAAGAACAGCCCAAATGGAGAAGAGGACGTCAGGCTGGGCCCCGAGGGGCACATGTGGTCTCTCAGGAAGAGGACACTATATGTTCCAATTCCCCAGACTCCTGGGAACCTTCTAGAGCTAGTGGCACGGTCCAGCCCTCCCCTGCGCTAACATCAATACAGAGGCCTCTTCCTGAAAGACAGCATGTGCCAGATGTCCTTGTCCCATTGGTCAGGATCCCACGAACTTTACTCTGGCCTAAGGGCTAAGAGACTTGCCCTGGTTGGGCAGTTGACGGTCTTTGAAGTTTAGCCAGTTCGGTACTATTGCCTCTTGGGCTTGTTCTGGGTTCGTTTACCCATCTTTCTGTAGAAGATGAACATTTCTTCATAAGCAATTAAACAGGGCCTGTGGCCTCCATTCCTGGCTTCCCGTTCCCTGCTACCAGCCTTAGTTGATCACCATCTTTCTGTAGCCGTGTCAGCAGTGCCTAGCCGGAGCCGTCTAATAGTGTGACCTTCAGAGCTGCCTCCATCTCAAATGTCTGGTGCGTCTCACCGGGTGGTGGCGCAGTGGATAGAGCGTCAGACTGGGATGTGGAAGACCCAGGTTCAAGACTCTGAGGTGGCTGGCTTGAGCGCGGGCTCATCTGGTTTGATCAAGGATCACCAGCTTGAGCCCAAGGTCACTGGCTCAAGCAAGGGGTCACTCAGTCTGCTGGAGCCCCCTGGACAAGGCACATATGAGAAATCAATCAACAAACAACTAAGGTGCCGCAACGAAGAATTGATGCTTCTCATCTCTCTCCCTTCCTGTCTGTCCCCCTCTCTGGCTCTCTCTGACTCACTCTGTCTTTGTCACTAAATAAATAAATAAATCAAATGCCTGACCTGGAGTGTTCATCGCCTGCTAGCACACTCCACCCCCAGGTGCAACAGCCAGTTCACCACCGGTTCAAGTTTCAACAGTTGGCAGCTGCCTTGGGCTGGGGTCTGACTGTGCCTCACCCACCACCAATCGCCCACCACCAGAGGTGGGGCCTCCTTGCCAGCTGAGAGGGGAGTAATAGAGCCCCCGAGCCCCATCTAACCACTTGCTTTCTTGGACCATCCCAGTACCAGCTGCCACAGGTAAGGTTCTCAGGAAGCAAACACTGAAATGGGGCACATGGAGGGCAGAATGTTTCTTAGGGATCAGAGGAACGGGGTGGAGGAAGATGCCAGCATAACCCCAGCCAGTCCACGGGGAGACCGGGAGCAAGCCCGGCTGGGCAGAGCTGCCCCACATCTGGCTGAAGTGGCTGGGCCTTTGTAACCCCAGCCCCGACCACCCCCCATCCCTCGGGCGCCAGGTGTGGCTGTTCCAGGAAGGGTGTGAGCTTGCGCAAGGCTGCCCCCTGCAGCTGGGCAGCGAGCCCTTCCACTAAAGAGGGCATGGGAGCAGTTCCCATGGTTACCACAACCCGGGAAGCAGATAATATTAATAGCCAACATTTACTGCGTGTTTACAGTGCCAGACGAGACTAATGGCCATTCATACTCTAAGGCAGGGGCCATTATCATTCCCACGTTTGCAGGCCCAGGTGAAGACACCTAAACGGAGAGCTCACACGACTTGGTCAAGGTTGCACAGTGTGGGATGGAGTTGGGATTCTAGCCAGAGAACTTTTTAACTTTTTAAAATAACACCTTCTTGGAGTAATTTTAAACTTTCAAAAAAAGATAACACAGAGAGCATCTGCATACCATTCGCCTAGTGTCCCCCGATGTTGACATGTTAAGTAATACTACGCTTGTCACACTGAGAATGTAGTGCTGGTACTTGATCATCAACTGAACCACAGACTTTATGTGAATTTCCACTGACGTCCTATCACTGCTTGAAGGTCAAATCCAAGATAGTGCCTTGCATTTAGCTTTGCGGAGATTCAGGACTCTTAGGTGTAAACATTTGACCCGTGTGCCTTACTGTCTGCTCTTCCCACAAAGGTTTTGCGGCCAAAAACCACTCAGGTGCCACTCGCTGCCCCAGGTGTGCATGGGCAGTCCCAGAATGTGGCAGCTGATCGCTCACTGTTTTCTCTGTGCGTGTCTCCTCGCTGCTGGCGTGTGAAAAACACACCCACAGGACCCAACTTGGTAATGTGCTTGCTTTGTTTTGGCCCATCCGCGGGTTCCTGGTGCTCTCCTGTGTGGCCGGAGGTGGGTGCTGCGTCAGGGCCCCCAGAGTGTCTCCGGGCTTCTCCCTGTTCTCCAGGCCCCTCTGTCTGACCGGCTAGCCCCTGGGCTCGCTGGTCCTGTGGGTGTGGCCTGACGCAAAGAGGACGTGTATGGGCACTCCTCAGTGTTGTCAGAGCGCTCATAGGTGCCCCGCCCCTGTGTCTGCTCAGGGCCTGAGCCCCCGGCGCACCTGCTCTGAGCACACTACCTGTACACTATAGAACGAAAGCACCCTGCTGGCTGAGACGTGGAAAAGAGACACGACTGCACTTCAACCCCAGCTTTGCCACTTACCACTCGTGACACCTGTGCGTCATTCCAGGCTCATTGTTCTCGGGGATCCAACGAGAACGGTATCTTGTTAAAGAGGATGGCTGAAGCCGGGTGATTCGGACTTCTGCCATTCATCAGCTGAATGACCACCGTCATGTTTCTTAACCTCTCTCTGCCTCAGTTTACTCATCTGTAACATGGGGAGCATAACATCCACTTGATCGTGCTCTAATGCAGATAAAGAGTATTAACAGGTGCAAAGCATGTAGAACCGTACCTGGAATTGATAAATTCTCTACAAATATTAGTTATCATCTAATTCACAAGGGTGTTTAGAGAGGATCAAAGGAGAAGATTGTAAAGGCACGTGGTAAACGGCAAAGCAGGCTAAAAAATTGATCTGTCATTATTTTTTAAAACTACTTTGTCTTAGGGACACAAGTAGTCCATAGGCAATCGTGTTGTTCAGATCACGGCTTGAACCAGAACTAACCGATTCCCTCCTTCCCAGGGCTGCTGTGAGGGTTCAGTGAGCAATTTTACATGGAGAACTTAGCCCGGTGCCTGCACCTACGCACCCAACGGAAGTCAGCTACTGTGATTAGCATAATGAAAAGTAACCATAATTGTCCCCGGTGCCATGGTGCCATTGTTGTTGTTGTTGGCTGTGTCTGTGTGTAGTCTGGCTTGCAGATGCGGCCCAGGCGGAGCTCCAGCTGCAGGGACCTGGGGTAGGCCGAGGCGGGGGCTCCCCTGGGGCTGCGCTTGTTTGAACGCCGCCGCCCCGGGTGCGCTTGCTCTCAGCGGCTTCCCTGCGTGCGGTAATGCTGTAATTGCAGCTTTCCCTGCAGCCTTCCCAGCTGTCAGCCGTGAAGACAGCCCAGAAAATGAGGTTGGCTCCGTAAATATTGAACCAAATTATGCAAATGAGCTCACAGGAGACTCTGCTACAGAGGAAGGGTCTGATTGGTGGGCTCTGGCCTAGCTTGCAGGAGACCCTGCCCCTTCTCCTTAATTGCTCCGTCAGCCAAAGGCAGCCACCTGGGGTCCACCAGAGAGGCTGGGGATGGGGCTGGGGAGGAGAAGAGAAGGGAGGGGAGAGGAGGGGAGGGGAGGGGCAGGGCGGTCCCTGCCTGCTCCTCATGGCAGTCAGGGATGAGCAGCTTTGTGGGTGAAAGTGAGGGAATGGTAAAGTTGAGGGCAATGGTATTTAGTTCCTCTCGTATCCTAATCGCAGCCCAAAGAGGCTGCTGTGGCGAGTAAGTGTTGGAGGGCACAAGTCTGGGCAGGGTGCTGCCATCTCCCTGCTGGGTGTGCCCAGCTGCAGGGGGATGGCGGGTGTGTTGGGATGGTGGGATTGTGGGATGTAGGGATGGAAGGATGTGCCCCTCGCCCCCAGAGTGAAGCATCTCAGTGGCTCTTCCCTGCTAGCAGGCCAGGCTCTGAAAACTCCTGTGGTGGCCGAGGTCAGTATGGAAGAATTCAAGATTCTAGAAACGTGGGCTAGGGAGAGGGGGAGAGGGCAAGTCAAACTCTTCAACTCTTTTGTGGTCACAGAAGGGGATCCCTGTGGCCAAAGGGATGAAAATACATCTGGCCGGTCTGGTGAGAGTGGATGCTTGTGTGAAGATTCATGGTGTGAGGATTTTTGCCCAAAGGAGTAGAGCAGGTGGCAGCGAGAGCCTTGGGGACAATGGGGTGGGACAGAAGGACAGGGTAGCATCCTGGGCACAGATCCCAGTCTTTCCTGAAGGCTGCACCGGGAAGGGAAGGGGAAGAAGGCTGAAGGTGTACAGAGACACAAGCAACACACCCTTGAGGCACCAAGTGGAGGGAGAAGCCTTCTCTCAGCTCCGTCATTGACAGCAGCAGGGGCGGAAGTGACGAGGACAGTAGGGATGGAGTGCAGCTTTGGAAAGGCAACATTTTGTGCTCTGTGTGTCCTGTAAGATGACCCTCTGGGGTGGGCCTAGATGTTCTCAGGGGACACCTGCTGCAGTGACACAGCACGGCCCAAAGGCAATGTCAGTGGGCATCACACTTCAGCGAAGGAACTGGAGTGCACAAGCATGGGGCATGTGTGAGTTCTCGTGAGTCAGCCAGGGACGTCTGTCCAGAGTAAACACGGAGACTCAGGATGGGTGGAAGGGCTCAGGTCTGGGTCAGCAAGTAAGGACAGTAAGTTAGTTTCCCATTTCTACTGCAACTAATCCCTGCAAATTTAGCAGCTTAAAGTAACAGATTTATTATTTTATAGTTCTGGACATCAGAGGGTCTCAGGAGGATAAAATCAAGGTGTTAGTAGGGCTGTGCTTCTCTCCGGAGACTGCAGGGAAGAATTCATTTTCTTGCCTTTTTCATATTCTAGAGCAGCGGTTCTCAACCTGTGGGTCACGACCCCGGCGGGGGTCGAACGACCAAAACACAGGGGTCGCCTAAAGCCATCAGAAATACATATTTTATTTTAAAATGTATTGTATAATAAATACATATTTTCTGATGGCTTTAGGCGACCCCTGTGTTTTGGTCGTTCGACCCCCGCCGGGGTCGCAACCCACAGGTTGAGAACCGCTGTTCTAGAGGCAGCCTACAGTCCTTGGCTCATGGCCACATCATTCAGGCCTCTGCTTCCATCATCACATCAGCTCTGACAATCCTGTGTCCCTCTTATTAGGACCATTGCTATTATACTGGACCCACCAGAATTATCTCCTTTTAAGGTCAGCTGATTGACGGCCTCCGTTCCCCTTTGCCATGTAATCCACCCTATCAGAGGTTCTGAGAATTAAGGTGTGGGCATTCTTCTGCTGATCAAAGGCAAAAACTGAAGAAAAAAAATTATTACTGTTCAATATAACCCCAAGACTACCCACCAGTTGGCAAGGCCTGGGGAAACTAGGTGATGCTTAGACATTTTTATGTTCATGAAAATCAAACAATCCAGATGGCATATGAAAGTGAGTGTTGGTGGCATGTTCTATATGTAAAATTAGAACTGAAAAGTGCAGATGATAAGAATTGACTCAACCTGACCAGGTGGTGGCGCAATGGATAGAGTGTCGGACTGGGATGTGGAGGACCCAGGTTCGAGACCCCGAGGTTGCCAGCTTGAGCGCTGGCTCATCTGGTTTGAGCAAAAGCTCACCAACTTTCACCAGCTTGAGCCCAAGGTCGCTGGCTTGATTAGGGGTTCACTCAGTCTGCTGTAGCCCCCCGGTCAAGGCACAAATGAGAAATCAATCAATGAACAACTAAGGAGTCGCAACAAAGAATTGATGTTTCTCTCTCTCTTCCTGTCTGTCTGTCTGTATCTGTCCCTCTCTCTGACTCTCTCTGTCTCTGCCACAAAAAAAAAATTAAAAAATAAAATAAAATAAATAAAAAAGAATTGACTCACTCACAGTGTTCTTGTTAGATCACTGCAAAGACAAAAAAAATATAGTACTGTGTTGTGATTTTCTATGGACCATCTCTTGTTCAGTATAAACATTAGCAATTTTTTTTTCCTCGTGGTTTTAGTAAGAAACTTACCAATTGACTTTGCTGGGTTGTAGACATGCCCAGCTCTTTGTTTGTTTTTTTGTGTTTTTTTTTCTTGTTTTATTCAGTCTTTCTCCCAATAATCAAAACCTTTCTGATTTTAAAACTAAATATCCCTAAATTGTTTCTACTTCCAAACTCCTAAGAGGTCATCTTTATCTGAAATGACCCTCTTTGTGGGAAGGGTAGACTGGTAAATCTAGGGAAAACAATTATCCAGAAAGAAAGCTTGCCTTTGGGAAGAGAAACAGATGAATTCATCCATCAACTAAACTGCTGTTCTTGCCACCAATCAGCCGTGGGCTAGCCCGAGGCTTCCAGGAAGTTCCGTTTCTTTCCCATCCTGCCTAAGATAGCCTCGGCTCCCCACCATGGGGGTCAAACGCCAGTTTTGTTGTTAATATCTTCCCTGTACAGTCCTGGTCTCCACCTCTCTCTCCCCACACTCCCTCAGGCCACCTGCAAGGTCCAGGCACCTGGGAAGAGGCCATCGTTTTGGGAAAACCCCAGCACGCTCACACCTGCTGGGTTTGGCAGCCTTTCCCTTGTTTGTCTAAGACATCTTTCAAGCCCCAACTCAAAATGTCAACCGTCCTATGTAAAAACACTGCCCCAGACTCAGTGGTGAGTCCAGGCCTCTGTCTGCCTAGAGCAAGAGAAAGGAACCGGACCTCCGAGTGAGTTTTTAAAATCCTCATGGATGGCATTTACTGCTTGCAGCCAACCGAGCCCTGAGATGGCTGTGAGTGTGCGGGGTCTCATTTTCTCATTGTGTGCTGTGATCTCACAAGGACGCCGTGAGGCGAATCTTACCGCGTGCACTTTTCAGCTGAGCACAGTTTAAAGAGATTAGGGATGTGCCCTACATGCTAGAGCCGTTAAGTGCCGAAGGCGAACCTCAGCGCCAGCCTGCCGATGCCCAAGCCCATGACCTTAACCTCCGCGTATCCCACCTGAGTGCTGGAGGCCGAGGCCAAGGGCGGGGCAGTCCATCGAGGCGGCCTGTTACGGTAGACCACCCAGGAAAACTGCCAGGAGAAATGCTTAGTTTAACTCCCACTGGGGCCACCTGCTTGCTGTGTCGCCTTGGGCAGGTCATTGGCCTCTCTGAGCCTCTCTCAGTTTACCTGTGCCTGTCTCATGCACGTGTTGTGGGTGAATGAGCCCACGGACACCAGGTGATCTTTCTCTTCTGAGCACTGGGGGGTTCTTATCAAGGGACATCAGGAAAGGCTTTCTGGCAGAGGGAGCAAAACAGATCCAAGGAACAGACAGCCTCTGTCCTGAGGCCCTCGGGGCAGACACCGGGCGATAGGGAGAAGGCCGAGCAACGGCCCAGCTGCACAAGCACTGGCCTCCAGAAGTTTTCCCAGATGCCGCAAGGACGTAGGCGGGACAGTCCTTGGCTCGGTCACGTCCCACTAATCAGGGAATCAGCTCTGCTGTGATAAAAAAAAAAAGAATGAGAGAAAGGAAGAGAGAAAGAAAGAAAGAAAGAAAGAAAGAAAGAAAGAAAGAAAGAAAGAAAGAAAGAAAGAAAGAAAGAAAGAAAAGAAAAAAAAGAAAAGAAAAGAAAAGAAAAGAAAAGAAAGAAAGAGAAAGAAAGGAGGGAGGGAGGGAGGGAGGGAGGGAGGAAGGAAGGAAGGAAGGAAGGAAGGAAGGAAGGAAGGAAGGAAGGAAGGAAGGAAGGAAGGAAGGAAGGAAGAAGAGAGAGAGAGAGAGAAAGAAAGAAAGAAAGAAAGAAAGAGAGAGAGAGAGAGAGAGAGAGAGAAAGAAAGAAAGAGAGAAAGAAAGAAAGAAAGAAAGAAAAAAAAAGAAAGGAAGAAAAGGACTCTGGGGAGAAACCCTCAGTCTGGCTAGAGTGGTAGGTCAGTGTGCAGGGGACAAGTGCAGGGTGCGGAGGGGTTTGCGGTGGGCTCCCTTTCACTGAGCTGAGGGGGGGCTCATTGGGTGAGCAGATGGCCTGCTGCTGGGGAGGGGGAGTGTCCAGGCTGCGCTTAGCGCCTGCATCTTGGCGCCTCAGCTTCCTCCTTGGGAGCAGAGGGCGATAGATCTGCTTTGTGACCCTTTTTACTGTGGTAGGAGGAGTAAGTGGGATAAAGGAAATCAGAATGATTTGTAACGCAGAAAGTACCAACACAGACAAACAGTATCGCAGTCTTCAGCGGGCTGGGCGGCTGGGTGGCCCCGCCAGCGCGTGGCCAGCGAATTCTCCCTGCGCACCCTTTTACAGTTTGACACTTTGAACCGTGGGAACACATACCTTACTGAGCAAGTTCTCTTAGAAAAAAAAGTTCTCTTCCTATCACTGTCTGGAAGAAGGTCAAAACCAATACATGCGAATAATAGTCCTTATCGCCGTCAGCACCCACAAGCATCCACAGTATCTTGTGTCAAGGGCTCTCTTCCCCTCGTCTTTCTAGTTTATGCTCACCAAGTCCTCCATCTCCAAACTTCCTGGGCACCGCCTGTCCCGCTGCCTTCCCAGGGCGGGTGGAGAGTTCTCTGCCTCTGCAAGGAGCAGAATCCTTGGAGAACCTGTGTGGAGAAATTTCAACTTCACACGACCATGGACTAGTTAGGAGCCATGTCGGTGGAGCTGGAGCCCTCCCACGCGGCCCAGAGGGAGTTCCAGGAGCCGCGCTGACAGGGAGAAGCAAGACACAAGGAAACCAGTGATCTCATTTTCTAAGACAAAGACCAACAGTATAAAGCTACAGACAACACACCGTATAGGTTTGTGTGGGGGTGGAAAGAGGAAGGACACACGCCAGTTTGTGTGCGAGGGCTGCCTGCAGGGGTGGGCAGGGTGGGGGATGGGAGTGGAAGGTGTTCATGATTTTAAAAAACTGATGCCTTCTCATTTATGAGAACTTACATATACACATGTGTAGGTGAGTGTATAAAGTCACGCAAGAAGACCTGAGAACTGTCATTCATGGTGGTGAGGGAGATTTTAGGTGGCATTTGTTGTGCAGATAGTTATATCAATAGTTCTAATTATTAAAAATCACCATGTATTATTTATATGATCAGAAAGAAATTTTTGTTTCACTGTGAAGGATGATCAAAAGGAACTAAGTAACTGATGTGTGCTGCTTTAACAGCTGGAGTCCAGGTAAGGTCAGGTTTCTTTTAAAATTCAAATGGAATGATTCCAAGATTGCCACAAAGACATCCTTTCCCCCCCCCCCTTGCTGGTTCCCCCCACTCTGGTGAAGTAAGATCCCAGAGGTCCAGTTCTGACCCCAGAACAGTCTGGGGGCGTTCTTGCTGTCACCAGCCTCATCTGGTTGGCTGCAAGGAAGGAGGCCGGCTGTTCCTGGTGGCCCCACGCCAGACCCAGTGGGGCCTGCCATGGCTCTCAAAGGGCTCAGCAAAGGTCCAGGCACTCTCTGCCAATGCCCACATGCATGTTCATGCCCCAGGCCGCACCTCACAACGGGAGGCCATTTCCCTTCAGTGTCACCCTCAGGGCAGGGACCCCCAGCAGAAGCCAGCTTCCAGGGCTTTGATTTACACATGCTTGTGACACCCAGCTACTCTCACAGTGCCACGGAGCTCAGGCTTCTAGCTCAGCTTATCGTACCCCTGGGACTGTGAGGGCGCTCACTCAACATCTTCAGTCCTGGCTGTCCTTGTCATTCAGGGGCAAACCTGGAATTCCCATTCACACTGGGCCCCTAGGGGCTGGGGGTTCCACTGGGGTGAAGCCACAGCAATGCGGGAGGGGAAGCTGGTAACAGCCCCTCTCCTGACATTGAGGCCAGGGGCTTCAGTCTGCTCCCTGGAGGGGTGTCCTCCTTCCTCCCTCTTCCATCTTCACTTCTACCCACAGAAGGCAGTCACTGGGCAAGAACACAGTCACTCAGATACATATATTATGTACACACACACACACACACACACACACACACACAGGGTGGGGCAAAAGTAGATTCACAGTTGTGAGTACATGAAACACAGAGTTTATTCCTATGTTATTATTAATTATTGTATTTTCCATACACACAGCTGTAAACCTACTTTTGCCCCACCCTGTGTATGTGTCTGTGCAATGGAATATTATTCAGCCGTGAAAAAGAAAGACATCCTGCCATTTTTGACAACTGAATGAACCTTGAGGGCATTGTCCTAAGTCAGAGATAGATCAGACAGAGAAAGACAAATCCTGTATTGATATAACTTTTTTTCAAAGATGGGAAGAATAACAATGTTTGTATGCGGAGGGGAATGGTCTAGTGGAGAAAAGAAACTGGCTGTGTAGGAGAGAAATGGGGGAGAACTGTAAGGTGATGCCCTTGGCATGCGTGAAGGGAGAGATGGCACACGCATCACTCCTCACCTCGATCCTCAGAGCTGTGAGGTTGGGTGGGCTGTATTGTTTTGATTTATTTGATATCACAGAGCCAGATGGCATTTGAGTGCTGGGGCCATGTGTTTATTTTATGACTGTCTCTACCCTGGTAGGAAGGATTCTGGAAACTTGGAAGACACCTTGAAGAGATAGAAGATAGCGCACAATTTTCCACAGTACTTGCTTGGGCACAGGGACACAGATGTCTTTCACTCCTCAAACACCTGTGTGCTGTGTTTGCCAGGCTCTTGGTTAACAGCGAGTGGAATTCTAACTCCCAGTAAGAAACATCACTGGTGACCAGGTGGTGGCACACACAGTGGATAGAGTGTCGGACTGGGACGCGGAGGACCCAGGTTCAAAACCCTGAGATCGCTGGCTTAAGCGTGGGCTCATCCTGTTTAAGAAACATCACTGGGACCCCAAGTTTTGTGTACTACCTGTAATTACTGGTGTTGTCATTGCAACTGAGAATGATACTACTGTGAAAAGGCGTAAGATGCCAAGCAGGTAGGAGGTGATCCTTGAGAGAAAGGTATGGAGACCCACCCAGTGAAGTGAGGTCCATGAAGGATGGGGTGATTGACGTGAGGCTCTCACAGACTGATCAAGTGAGATACAGACTAGAAAGCTTCCCCTGGGTTTGGTAAAGGAGGCTGCTGACCTGTGCCCAGCCAGTTTCAGTGGAGAGGTTGGGAGGAAACCATATGGCCATGGGCTGGGGACATGTGGGAGGTGAGGAAGTGAAAACAGAGTTAGGGACATGTGATCAATTGATTGGCTGCATCATGAAGGGAAGAGTTGCCGTGATGACCTAAGGGCAAGCTGGGGTGAAGGGAAAGTGACTTCAAGATGGGAGCTACCTGCCCTGACCAGGCGGTGGTGCAGTGTGTAGAATGTCAACATGGGATGCTGAGGACCCAGGTTCAAGACCCTGAGGTTGCCAGCTTGAGCACAGGGTCGCTGGCTTGAGCGTGGGATCATAGATGTGACCCCATGGTTGCTGGCTTGAGCCCAAGGTCACTGGCTTGAACAAAGGGTCACTGGCTCAGCTGAAGCCCCTTAGTCAAGGCACATATGAGAAAAGCAATCAGTGAACTAAAGTGCCACAACTATGAGTTGATGCTTCTTATTTCTCTCTCTTCCTGTCTGTCTGTCCCTGGATGTCCCTCTGTCTCTCTCTATGTTTCTCTCTGGCAAAAAAAAAAAAAAAAGAAAAAAAAGATGGGAATGACCTGAAGGGTTCACATGCAGAAGCGAAGGACCCGGAGGAGGAAGGGATAGAAAGCAAACACAGAGACAGGGAGCCAATGGAACAGAGTTCTGAAGGAGATGGGAAGGATTCCAAGCACCGGCAAAGGGGAAGAGAGAAGATCAGCAAAAACACGAGAGATTCTGACAAAGTTCTGGAGGAGGAGGAGTGCTGGGAAATGCTTGGGGTGAGAGAAGAGGGAAAAGGTGTTTGAAAGGCTGAAGGAGCAGCAGGGCAAGGACTGGCCTAAAGGGTTCTGGAGCAGCAGCACGGACTCATGGCTCCCTCCACACGAGCTCAGAGCCCGGGGAACCCCTCCAGAAAGGAGGCAGGCAGGTATGGCGGAAGGACAGCGGTGGTAACATAGGGTCCCCAGGTTAGAATTAACCAAAACTACAGAAAAAGAATCTGTTAAGTGTTATGAATACACCTCTACCTATGCAGAGATAGCCCCTCAGAATCAGGTGTCCTTACCCTCCTGTTCTCTCTGACCCGTCAAGCTGGGGTAGAATGGCAGAAACTCAGGGTCCTGTCTCTCTCAAAGAAAAAAACTAGGGAGTCAGAGAGGAACTAGGTCTCAGTGGTTCAATCATTAGAAAACTTCAGCTAATGAAGACAGGCTGAAGAAGTTTCCTTGAGTACAGTAATGCCGAGGCTACACTGTTATAGAAAAAAATTTCAACATTTTCTTAATAGAAGAAATATATATTCATCCTATGAAATGGGACTGTTACTTTTGGAAGAAGGTTGATGGTTTTGGTGGTGAGGGGTGTTGCTCTCGGGTAATTCAGAAGCAAGCAGTGAAAGCGTTCTCTGTTGGAGAGATGAAACTGCAGCTAGGGAGTCCAGACCTCCCAACCCCTCAGCCCGGTCTCCCTGCCCCCCCCCCCGGCCCTCCCCTCCTCCCTTCCCCCCCTCCCTTCCCCCCTCCCCCGCCCCAGACTGAGTCAGAAAACAGGTAGAGGAGTGTTTCCAGTAACAGCCGCTAAAACTCAGGGTTCCAGAGTTTGCAAGATGCAGGAACTGTGGGTTAGGACTCTAGCACATGAGGACAATGGAATCACCTAAGTCGGGGGCCGGGGGACACTGGGTTGGGGGGAGGCTTAAAAAAGAGTATGGGAGGAATGGACAGTGAGAGACTGAGGAGTCAGGGGAAGGTGGGTGTGTGTTTATGTGGATGGCAAAGCCTGAGACACAGCGGTCACACCGGGCCTTATGCTGAGGAGGAACCCGGGTTTGTTTCAGTCCTCTGAAGTTACGTTCTCAAAATGCCTAATTTTGAACAAGGGGCCTCACATTTTCATTTTGCTCTAGGACCTGCAAATGATGTAGCTGATCCTGTGGATAGGGTTCTGAGAACCCAAACAAGTTGGTTGAAGTCACTACTAATGCTTTGGGTGGCTATTTGACATGTTAGCAACAAAGCCAATTGTTCACCACCAGGCAGAAAGCACCAACAGCAGTCAGCATCTCCTCTGAGACAAGAGACCCTCAGCCTGACTTTCTTGATACCACCTCTCAGGATAATAGTGAACAATGCTTTTCCCCTTTCTGACACCCCCATCATGACAGAATAGAATGGTCCAGCTACATTCTGGTAACCAAGGTAACACCCTCATCCTTCATCCCCATGGAACGGTATTGTGTGGTTGCCATGGCCAGAGACCTGTGAACCTCTCAGTTCCTTTGAAGTAACTGCTTCAGTTTCTCTCGCTGCTCTTTGCTCTCAGATCACCAGCTATTTGTTTTCTTGAGTAACAGAATGTTTCATCTCTAGGCCATCCACCAAGAGCTTAGCATACCCTACTACCCTTCACACAATGGAGCCAACAGAGAGAGAGACCTGGAGAGAGGAGGAAGGAAGAAGAGGTCCTGCAGACTGCTTCACGCTCCATTTCCTCACCCACTTTTCAATCCACATCACATTCAAAACTCCCTCTTTTCATGTGCCAAAGTCACTACTTAAAAAGTAGCTACTTAGCCTGACCTGCGATGGCACAGTAGATAGAGCATCGACCTGAGATGCTGAGGTCACTGGTTCGAAACCCTGGGCTTGCCTGGTCAAGACACAAAAAACAAGTAAGCAATGAACAACTAAAGTAAAGCAACTATGAATCGATATTTCTCGCTTCCCTCCTCTCTCTTCTCTCTCTGTAAAATCAATAAGTAAAACCTTGAAAAAGCAGCAACTTATCTTGCAGTATGAATTCAAAACTTTATCATAAATTCCCACATTGGCATCTACGGTGAACTATGCCCTCTCCTAGACATGGGTGGGGGATGGATGTATAAATGAATACAATTGAGCCAAACACTGGACATGGTCAAAGGCAGAAGGAATCCTTGTATGAACACCACTTGCAATACATCGTCAATATAAAAAATTAAATGGTATGAAAAGGAAAAAATGAAATTCCGCTTTTGCATCACATCTCCACACCTTTCTCTCTCCTCAGCCACTGTCAACAGTTCTGTGTTTGTTCCCCCAGTTTCTGTCTTTCCAGGTAAAGTCATATGTATGTGTGTACATATACAGAAGATGTATATGGGCCCTGGCCAGTTGGCTCAGCGGTAGAGCGTCAGCCTGGCGTGCAGGAGTCCCGGGTTCGATTCCCGGCCAGGGCACACAGGAGAAGCACCCATCTGCTTCTCCACCCCTCCCCCTCTCCTTCCTCTCTGTCTCTCTCTTCCCCTCCTGCAGCCGAGGCTCCATTGGAGCAAAGTTGGCCCGGGTGCTGAGGATGGCTCTATGGCCTCTGCCTCAGGTGCTAGAATGGTTCTGGTTGAAACAGAGCAACAACCCAGATGGGCAGAGCATCGCCCCCTGGTGGGCATGCCAGGTGGATCCCAGTTGGGCGCATGTGGGGTCTGTCTGACGCCTCCCCGTTTCCAACTTCAGAAAAATACAAAAATAAAATAAAATAAAAGAAGATGTAACTTTTTAAACATATAACAAAATTTTTTATTTAAAAATATACAGTTCAGTGCATTAAGTACATTCACATTGTTGTGCAATCATCACCACCATCCATCTCTAGAACTTTTTTCATATTGCAAAACTGAAACTTTGTGCCCATCAAACAATAACTCTAGCCTGACTAGTGGATAGAGCATTGACTTGGGATGCTGAGTTTCCAAGTGTAAAATTACAAGGTCGCTGGCTTGAGCACAGGCTCACCAGCTTGAGCTCTGGGTTGCCAGCTGTAGCGTGGAATTATTGACATGATCCCATGGTCGCTGGCTTGAGCCCAAGGTCGCTGGCTTGAGCAAGGGGTCACTGGTTCTGCTGGAGCTTCCCAGTCAAGCCGCATATGAGAAAGCAATCAATGAATGACTAAGATGTCACAACCATAAGTTAATGCTTCTCATCTCTCTCCCTTCCTGTCTCTCTCTCTCTCTTTCTCTCACATGCTCTCTTGTTAAAAACAATACAAAACAAAAAAACAATAACTCCATATTCATCTCTCACCTCAGCCAGTGACCACTGGTAACCATTGCTCTATATCTATCTATCCATCCATCCATTCATCCATCCATCCATCCATCCATCCATCCATCCATCCATCCATCCATCATCTGTCTTCATCATCATTCATCCTACCCTCAGGTTTATCAATCATAAAATTTTGTCATTTTTTTTTAAAGAAACCATTTCTGGAAATCCCTACTTATACCATCCTGATTTCATGCCTTTTTATCCTTCTGCAATTCTTCTCCAGAATTTAGTGTTTATCTTCCCACGTAAGTTTCTACTACACTGCTCTATTTTCTCTCTGTAATTTTGTCTACTCTGAGTACCTCATATGTCTTAGTCCATTTGGGCTACTATAACAAAATACCATAGACTGGGGTGGAAAGCTTATAAACAACAGAAATTTATTTCTCAAAATTCTGGAGGCTGGAAATACAAAATCAAGAAGCCAGAAAGTTAGGTGTCTGATGAGAGTCAGTTTCCTGGTCCACAGACGGCTATTTTTGTTGTGTCCTCTTAGAAGAGCCAAAGGAATTCTCTGGGGTCTCTTTTATAAGAGCACTAATGCCAGTTATGAGGGCTCCACCCTCATGACCTAATGATGTCCCAAAGGCTCCATTTCCAAACACCATCACATTGGAGATAGGTTTTAATATGTGAATTGGGGGGGGGGGCACAAACATTCAAACATTCAGTTGTAGCATAGTAAAAGTAGAATCATACAGCATATGTCTTTTTGCAGTGAGCCCATTTCACTTTGCACAATGTCCTCAAGGTGTATCCATGTTGTAGCACATGCCAGAATTTCTTTCCTTTGCAAGACTGAGTCACGTTCAGTTGTACAGGGTAGGGCAAAGTAGGTTTACAGTTGTAAGCATGTGAAACACAATTTATTCTTAATTTTAAAAATATTTTCAATGCAACAAACCCAGCAATAGCTTAGCCAATCAGAGAGAATCAACAACCTGCTGAGCGCTCTTTTTTTTTTTTTTTTAACCTATGATCTGATGAGAAAATCTTAATGGAGATAGAAGTAAGTTTTTCCACCACGGCACTGGCAAATGCTGGCTGGTCTGAGATGAAACGTGAAGATATCTGATATTTGTGGAAAATTTGGAGACTTCCACAGGCACTTCCGTAGTCATCAGGAAACGCCCCACTCCAGTCCCTCTGATTCAGTTTGGAGAACGGCTGCAAACCTTCTCTCCAACAGCATTTTCCTGAGCACACGTAGTGACTTCGACATGTTGCAGTAAACCAGTTTATTCTCAAAGGGAGAGAGCTCCGTAAGACTTTGAAGTAAATAAAAACCTTTTTTTTTTCTTTTTAAATTAAGCACGGTAAGTGTTCATGAGTATTTGCTGCAGGGAACAGTGACTCAGGGTGTGTGCTCCAGATGATCTGCGTTTTTCAACTCAGAGCACGAAAGCAAACTTCACGCCTCTCTTCTGAGCTTTGTTCCAAGGGCACTGGTATCAGTCTTTGAACACGACATGGGTGACTTGTTTGTTAAAAGTTTTTGAAACCTTTGCCCCCATCTCCACACATTGGTTTGTAAACGTCTTTGAAGAATTTTCTGTTCCATTGTCTGACTGCACTTCCACAGGTCCCCATGGGGTCCCTGTGGCTGCCACCAGGGTGGAGGGAGCCACACCACAACACCACTATCCTGCGCCATTTGTTGGGCAGCCAGCGTTTATTCTTGTTTATTATTTATTCATCATTGTATTATTTTCCATACAAACACACTGCAAGCCTACTTTTGCCCCACCCTGTAGATTTATGCCACACTTTGCTTATTCATTCACATTTAATTTTTAAATAAAAAGTTTAATGGGATTCTAATGTACATAATGACCTGACTCTTACTATGTATTTTACTTAACAACACCAGTTTTCATTATAGCATATGTAGATCGATGTAGTTCTTCATCTTTTACACTAGTACATCTTTTGCAGATGTACTAGTCATTGAATCATTCCCCTTTAACTGGGTATTCAGGTGATGTACATCAAAGATTGTCAACAATCCTACTATGAGTGTGCTCTTGTTCACACTGATTATGCCCGTGGGCAGCTCTCCTGTTTTGCTAGGAAAGATGCTTAGAAGAGGAATTTCCAGGTCCTAGATTATACTCATTCTTTTTTTCTTTTTTTTTTTTTTTAACAGAGACAGAGAGAGAGTCAGAGAGAGGGATAGATAGGAACAGAGAGACAGAAACAGAGAGAGATGAGAAGCATTAATCATCAGTTTTTCATTGCGACATTTTAGTTGTTCATTGATTGCTTTTTCATATGTGCCTTGACTGTGGGCCTTCAGCAGACTGAGTAACCCCTTGCTCAAGCCAGAGACCTTGGGTCCAAGCTGGTGAGCTCTTGCTCAAACCAAATGAGCCTGCGCTTAAGCTGGCAACCTCGGGGTCTCAAACCTGGGTCCTCCACATCCCAGTCCAATGCTCTATCCACTGCGCCACCGCCTGGTCAGGCTATACTCATTCTTGCAGTTGCCAAGTTGCAGTTCAAAAAAATTTTCACCAACTCCTCCCACCAACAATATGTGAATGTGCTCCCTTCCCGAGATCTTTATCAATATTGGGCATTATTCTTTCATTATTGTTTCAATATTCAGTTTGCTGGCTACTAGTCAAGTGGAGCACCTTTTAATCCTTTTGTTGGCTGCTTGAATTCTATGAATTGTCTGTTCATATACTTAATACATGTTTCTCATTTTATTCTAAAAACAACCCTATGAGGAAGCACCATTATTATCCCTGTTTTATAGATAAAGAACTGAATATCCAATACCAGAGAGTGTAACTTCCCCTGGACAGTAAGGCATAGTGGGGAGAGCTCAGCCTCTGGAGTCAGAACGCCACTTCCCGGCTATGTTGCTTCTGACAAACTCTGTAACCTCCCTGTGCTATGCTGTCCACAGCTGCAGAATGGAAATACTAATAGTCCCCACCTTGTAAGGTTATTGGGAGGATAAAATGAGACAATCCATGATAATAGTAGCTGGCACAGACACCCAGTGTATGCCAGCTATTATTAACATTAGAGAAAAATATGCGGATCTGGAGTTGCCTGGAAAACATTTATGACACAACACAAAATGCCAAAAGTCCACTGAATACTATATATCCTACAATCGTAGTTTTGTAAAAACAGCATCAGCTCGTGGAAAAAGCCTTGAAGGAAATAAGTCTACATGAAAAAAATTTCTTTGTTAGGGTGATAGGACTATGCCTAACTCTTAAAAAATATCATTCTAGCCCTGGCCGGTTGGCTCAGCGGTAGAGCGTCGGCCTAGCGTGCGGAGGACCCGGGTTCGATTCCCGGCCAGGGCACACAGGAGAAGCGCCCATTTGCTTCTCCACCCCTCCGCCGCGCTTTCCTCCCTGTCTCTCTCTTCCCCTCCCGCAGCCGAGGCTCCATTGGAGCAAAGATGGCCCGGGCGCTGGGGATGGCTCTGTGGCCTCTGCCTCAGGTGCTGGAGTGGCTCTGGTCGCAACATGGCGACGCCCAGGATGGGCAGAGCATCGCCCCCTGGCGGGCAGAGCGTCGCCCCTGGTGGGCGTGCCGGGTGGATCCCGGTCGGGCGCATGCGGGAGTCTGTCTGACTGTCTCTCCCTGTTTCCAGCTTCAGAAAAAATGAAAAAGAAAAAAATATCATTCTATAATGAACAAGAAAGGGAGAGGAGCTAGAGAAGAAACTGACTACAGACTTGTCCTTGACAACGAGACAGAGATGCAGAAGCACCCCAGACCAGAGCTTTGTCTCTAAAGAACATGGCCCCACTATGCCTGAGCCACGCTGCGCTAGCTCACCACGCTTCTTTCCAAAGGCTATCCGTCGGCTTTGTCCCTCTGAATTATAAACATCAGTGCTTTGTTCCCTTGTTCATTCATTTACTCATTTTTATATAATTAAATTTATTGGGGTGACATTGGTTAATAAAATTATATAAGTTTGGTGTACAATTCTATAATACATCCATCCTCTGTACATTGTATTGTGCGTTCACCATCCCAAGTCAAGGTTCATTCATTAATTTAATAGGTATTTATGCAGAGCTTCCTCTGTGCTAGACACCATTCCAGGCACTGGATATACGACGGTGAGTAAGAGAGGGAAGGTCTTGGATCCTGATTTATGATGAGGAGCTCAATATAACAACAAATATATAAACAAGAAATGATCAGATAGTAGCAAGTGCCATGCAGAGAACTTGAAGACGAGGCTGTGGCAGTGGCTGGCTGCGAGGCCACTTTAGAGTGGTGGTCAAGGAAGGCTTCTCTGAGGAGGCAGCACATCAGCGGATGGCAAGAAGGTACCAATCTGGGAAGATTGGGAGGAGGGTGTTCTAGAGAGTATATAGCACGCTCAAAAGGCTTTCTAGCAGAATGCTGCTTGGTGGGTGTGAGGTATGAGGGAAGGCTAGTGTGCTGGAGTGTTGTGGGTGAGGTAAGGGCAGCTAAGAGTCAGGTCCGGTGGGGCTTTGTGAGGGACGACAAGGATTTTGGAATTTATTTAAAGTGAGATGGAAAGTCACCGGAAGGTTTTTAAGTAAGGAAGTGACTTGATGTGATTTATGTTTCTAGAAAGATTCTCTGGCTGTTGTGTGGCACGTGGATTGCAAGGAGAGTGGAAGCAGGGATGCAGGTCTAAAGGCACTGCAGTGATCCAAGCAAGAGATGCTCAGGGCTCAGATCAGGGTGTTGGAAGTGGAGAAAGAGAGAAATGGATGTTGGGATTGCTTTTGGAGAGAGGTTACAGGACTTGAAGGATTGGGCATGGGGCATAGGGACACAGAAGAATCAGGCAATTCCTAAATTTTTGGCTTGGGTAACTGGGTGCTACATACTTTGTTGGAAAATCTGGAAGGAGAAGAAGGAAACTGTTCAGGGGAAAAACTAATACTCCTATTAATTATCTCAGTAGAAATGTCAAACAGAGAGTTGAGTAGGTGAGTGTGGAAAACCAGAGATAAGTCAGGGCATGAGTTGCAGATTTGGAAATATCCATACATTGATGGTATTTAATCCAGAAGGTTGGTGGGATCATCCAGGCAGAGTGTAGGGGAAGAAGAGAAAAAGCTCAGGACTGAGTCCTGAGTTCTTTAAAGTTGAGAGATTGAGCAAAAAACAGAGACTGAAAAACAGACTGAGGAGGAGCAGCCAATGACGTAGGAGGAACGACAACGATTGAGAGCTCATAGAAACCAAGAGAAGGACGTGTTTCAGGAAGGAGGGCAGGGATCAGCTGGGTCAAGTATTGCTAACACCACGGGTGACGAGGACTCAGAAGTAATCATTGAGTTTGGCAACAGGGAGATTGTTGGATTTCATTGCAGACATTATGAACATGGAAGGCATGCCAACTTGGAAGCCCAGTAGGACTGTGTTTGAATTTTAGTTCTACTACTTATTAGCTCTGTGACCTTGGACTCATGTCTTACTTTGTCTATAAATTTGGATGGTGACATTTACCATATAGAATGGTTGTAAAGTGTCTGTTAGATAAACTACATGTAATTGCACACCACTTAATAGGCACTCGATGCATATCGCGACCCGTGTTTTGGGCAGCTGTGGAAAGGCAGGGGGCTGGGGACGGTGGTCTTGAAGTCCTCAGGTTCTGTTTTTGAAGCCTCATCAGTGTTTCTTTTCAAAGAAAAGCATTCCTGACCTGAGATTTGGGGGTGGCCGACTCTGCCCAAGCAGGAATGAGGGCAGATTTCTCTCCTTGGGTCTCACACTGAGCTCTTAGCCTCTTGACTTGGCCTCGGGCATCCTTGCTAATGAAAATCGAGGTCATACGGTTCCATACCAGCCAGTCACTCTCCTCACTCCTTTTAAGTTCCAGGCTGAGCTGGGGACTGAGGCTAAAAGTGACTGTGCCTAAAACTGAACAGTGTGTTGTGAGCAAAACTGGCATTTAGGGTAATGCTCCTGTGACTTAGACCTAAGTTCCCAGGCCTTGTCAGAAGTCCCAGACCCTGTGGTAGGAAGACCATGGTTCCCCAAGTCCCCAGAAGAAAAGGGGATCAAACATAGCAGGGAGCCCATTTCAGGGCCATATCTGTGTCCTTTTTCTGTAGAAATGTAGCTGGGGTGACATTTCTTGGAGCTGAGGAAGGTCGTAGCAAGAGGTCATTGCCTACAGGGCACTGAGCTGGTATGAGATTTAGTCCTTGTCCCAAATGGTCAGGTCTGGAGTCATCCAGTGCTTAGTCAGTCCCCAGACAGAGGTGGATTAAAGTCAGTTGAGGCCCCGGGAGCAGAAGAAAATATTGAGCCCCTTAAAAAAGAGAAACAGAAAAAATAAAATACATGTTAACCATATTTTTAAATAAATAAAAATATTATGTACTATTCATGTTAAAATTGCACCTATGAAACCAAACTTGGTGTCATTAGAAAAAAGTGTAAAGTTGGGGTTTTGTGGGGCCCTTCAGAAGTCAGGGCCCAGGTCGCGCGCCCGGTGAGCCCGCCATTATATCCGCCTCTGCCCCCAGGAGTGACTAAGAAATGCCCCAGGCTGAGTAGGGAAACTGTCAAGAGCTACAGTTTGGAGTGAGTGACAGGAAGGCAGAGAGCACCCGGCTGGGGAGGGCACGGGCGTGGCGCACATGCTGCCATGGACCCCCGGGTCCCTGACAGACACTGCTACTCCATCACAGCTTGTTCCCACTAAACCTAAACACGGCCTCGAACCCTGACCCAAACCCAGACTTATCTCAACACAGAGCTCCGTGTGCCACTACCAAGAATTCCGTCCTGGCTTACAAGACAGACCAGGTAAATATTCCTGAGTGAGGACACTTTTACTAATCTCTCTAACCAGTACTCAAACAACTTTAGAAATGTTCTTAAATATTTTAAAAATTACAGTTTACATGCAATATTGTTTTGTGTTAGGTTTTAGTTATACCACATAGACAATCAGATACTTTATATGGTGTTTCCCCCCAAGATTTCCAGTAGCCACTTGGCGCCATATTATTGACTACATTCTCTAGGCCAGGGGTCCCCAAACTTTTTACACAGAGGGCCAGTTCACTGTCCCTCAGACCGTTGGAGGGCCGGACTATAAAAAAAACTATGAACAAATTCCTATGCACACTGCACATATCTTATTTTAAAGTAAAAAAACAAAACGGGAACAAATACAATATTTAAAATAAAGAACAAGTAAATTTAAATCAACAAACTGACCAATATTTCAATGGGAACTATGCTCCTCTCACTGACCACCAATGAAAGAGGTGCCCCTTCCAGAAGTGCGGCGGGGGCCGAATAAATGGCCTCAGGGGGCCTCATGTGGCCCGCGGGCTGTAGTTTGGGGACACCTGCTCTAGGCTGTCCTTTACGTCCCTGTGACTGTTTTGTAACTGCCAATCTGTACTTCTTAATTCCCTCACATTTTTTACCCAGCCCTCCAATTCCCCCCACACCACTCCTCTGTATCCATAAGCCTGTTTCAGAAAACTTTTTATAATCTGAGTAGAGGAATGCTCTTGTTTTAATGATATCTCGTACCACTTGACCATCATCTTCAATCCTTCCTTATAGTAAACTTATTTGAAGAGAGGATGAGGATTTGGATTTGAACTTTCATGGGCATCGGGAGCAGTTCTTTTCAAACTTTATGATCTCAGTAAAAACAAAATCTGACTCAGGAGGGCTGGGTGGGACCTGAGAGGGTGCATTGCTAACAATCTCCCTGGCTGTATCGGTGCAACTGAACTGTGGTCCGCACTCTGACCAGCGAGGGAATAGACCACGTTAGGCATTGACTCACCGGAGAAGAGAGGAAAATTTCAGACAAACAGGAACCTAATAGGGCTCACAGTGTTCTAGAGAAAAACTTGGCAAGATCCTGCAGGCACCTGCACAAGCAATCCGGGATGAGGTAACTCTGCCGTGAGGACTCATGTTATGAAATGTGTGAGTAGCTTGAAGAGAATACACACTCCAACCCTGCATTGTCTTATATGCAAGTTGCCACTCTTGAGCAGGAAAAGGTGATGGCTCCCGGGCCCCTTGCCTTGTCACTTGGGGAGAGAGAGGCAGTGCGTGGAGTGAATTCAGAAGACTTGCCATTCGCGGGGAACAGGATGGGATAAGGGGAAACCGCAGTATCGCGGGTGTGGAGATAGAGTCAGTGGCCGTGCCCTTCACACTGGGAGCTCCCGCCTGCCCGGGCCCAGCCTGGAACCACAGCCAGCCCACCAGAGACGACCTCTGTAACTCGCTCCCTAGCCTCCTCGCCCACATTCTATACAGCAGAGTTCTTCAAGCTGCCTCCCTGCCAGAGGGGACCGGTGGGGTTAATGATGGATTCTTGACTGGCTTGTCCCATGCATTGGTTTCATATTGGGCACAACACTGGCTGGACTCGGGGCATACTTAGATAAGTGGCTGGAAGCCAACATTGTAGTTGGCTACTAAGGGGGCTGAGAAGAAGGCTGGGGCAGAGCTAGCACCACCAGGCAGGGGCCTCCTTGACAACCTCACGTTGCTATGGGGGCCCAAGTGTGACGGAAAATATTCGGGTTTGGATTTAAATCTCAGGTCCTCGCTTAAAGTCCTCTGGGACTTTAGGCAAGTTGCTTGGTCTCTCTGAGCCTTGTTATTCTTATTGGCCAAATGTGATCTCCTGCCAGGGCTAAGGTTAGAATTAAATGAGGCAGTGGATGTCTGAGCGCTGGAGGCATGACTAGCTCACCCTCAGGGCTCACGTCAACGCGCTCCCTTCTGGCCCCACCATGCTCCTCCCCACTAACAGTGAAGCCCCTGCTGCCCAGCAAGAGCTGGGCGAGAGAGGCACTGGCCACTCCGTGTCTGCTGGGCCACCTTCCTCTTCTGTGTCCCCCTCTCACCGGCAGCACACCACCCGGGTGGGGCCAGCTAACAGGAAACTCACACTTCTCTTCAACTGTCAAATGGCAATAGTAAAATCACCCGCAGGCTCTGGGACTTAGAAATACCTGGAGTGGTACATCTGTGTCCAGAACAGTCCCAGTTTCTATCTGATGTCCCAGTGTCCTGTTTAGCAACGTAACACTCTCAAAGGTCCCAGTTTGGATGATAAAATATAAACTCTCAGGGGCTGTACAAACACTAGGCAGTGTATGTGTTGCATTTGTGGTTAGAAGTTGCTAACTGTTAATTAGGACTGAAAGCACAGGAGTTGAAATGGATTTCTCTTCGCCTACCGTATTTGACAAGGTCCCATTTCCTCCCCTCACCTGGGGGAGGGGGGGGACCAGCGGAAACTCAGGGAGTTTTGATGATGGAAGGGGCCTCAGGAGCAGGAGGCTCTCTGACCGAAAGAGGAGTGCCCCTCCAGCCCGCGTCTCCTCGCCCCTGCCACCCGTCAGCCACCAGCTCCCTCCTGAGCCTGCCCTGCGGCCACTGACTCACTCCCTTCAGGCCCAGACCTGTGCTCCCACAGTGCGTGGAGAACCTCCACTCTCGCTCTGCCAATGAGGTGGCCAATGTTTTCCTGAGAATGTGAAACCCACAAGGGCCTCTCAGCGGCAGGATCCTGGCCGGGCCTCCTGGATTGCTCAAGCATCTCCCTTCTTCCTCCCCCTCTCCTCCTCCTCCTCCTCCTTCTTCTTCTTCTCTCTCTCTCTCTCTCTCTCTCTCTTTGCCTCTTATGGAAGCTATACAGAGGTTGAGCAATGGTCTGGAATAATTGGGTCAAGTCAGTCATGTGTAGGAGAGGAGGAGGCAATTGGATTGTGTAGGAGACTGTGTATCAGCAGCCAACACACTATTAACCAAACAGGAAAATCTGGACCATCCACACGCTAACTACTCAACTACCCACTGCTCGCTGGGGCCAGACCCGCTCTACGCAGAAAACTAGGTAGCCTTCTTGCCGAGTCCCTGCTAACCCCTCAGCCTCGTCTCCCTCCACCGCCCATCGTGTGCCCTGATCTGCAGCCACGCGGCAATCAGTGTCTCCTGGACGTGGCGACTGGCCATGCCTCCGTGCCGTTACCCATGCTGCTCCTTCTCCTTGCAGTGCTCTGTTCCCTCTTTGTTGCTCTGAAGACTTCTGTTCCAACCTCTGCTTCTCTGAGAAGGTTTCCTCTCTTCCCAAACCATGTACCTATATTGCCATTAAGGCTTTACAAATCTGTCTCCCAGCTCATTAGGCTGTGAGCTACTCAAGGGAGAAGCTGTGTCTTACTCATCTTTGTATTTTCAGAGCCTGTCACAGTACTTGGCTCATGTGAGATGCTTAGTAAGTGCGTACCAAGTGGACGGATGAATGAATGAGGAATGGTAAGAGGGTAGACTATGGCGTCAAGTCAACTTGCTTGGTACCCTATCTCTGCCAGTGACCACTGTGATCTTGGCCAAGTCACTTAACCTCCCCTAACCTTAGGTGCCTCACCAATAAATGATAATAACACCCACACTACGTACCTCACAGGTCGAGTAAGGACCCAATGACATAATTTATAGGAAGGCACATGGAAAGCCAAAAAGGGAGAGACATGCACCCCAACCCCTAGAAGTCTACAGACCGATTGGGCTTCAAAACCCTCACTCCTGAGCAAGGTGAACGCTGGAAAAAGAGGCCGCCTGCTCTCTGAACTCTCCAAGAAACTGTCAGCACAGGGGCCTGTCAGCGCAACACAAAGACAGATGCATGTGCTTATATGGAAATGTGTTTTTAACAAATATAACATGAGAATGGAATCCTCTTTTTCCCCACATCAAGCCTTGATAGCTAATTAGTTCCATCTGGAGGAGGGAGCCAGGCGTTGGGCGCAGAAGAGGCCTTATTCCATGTTTGGGAAAGAATTGACGGTAGCTCTAACATGGGGATCTGGGGAAAGGCGACGGGTAAACCAAGTCACTGGTTTTGAAGGAGCACAAAGATTATGTAGTCTAGCCCTGGCCGGTTAGCTCAGTGGCAGAGCGTCGGCCTGGCGTGCGGGAGTCCCGAGTTCGATTCCCGGTCAGGGCACACAGGAGAAGTGCCCATCTGCTTCTCCACCCTTCCCTCTCTCCTTCCTCTCTGTCTCCCTCTTCCCCTCCTGCAGCCAAAGGCTCCATTGGAGCAAAGTTTGCCCGGGCACTGAGGATGGCTCTGTGGCCTCTGCCTCAGGCGCTAGAATGGCTCTGATTGCGGCAGAGCAACGTCTTAGATGGACAGAGCATCACCCCCTGGTGGGCATGCCGGGTGGATCCTGGTTGGGCACATGCGGGAGTCTGTCTGACTGCCTCCCTGTTTCCAGCTTCAGAAAAATTAAAAAAAAAAAAAGATTATGTAGTCTGACCTCATTATCTTATAGGCAACACACAGAGGGGACATGATTAGCTCAAGAAACGAGGCAATGGCAGAAATGGGCATGACCTCCTGACTCTCGCTCTTTCTCCCACATAGACCATTCTCTTGTCCCCAGACTATGATGACATTTCTTAGCCAGAGTCTGTTGACGGTTGTTAGACCAACTTGTGCACAAAGTGAATTATCCAAGGCAGTGCTCTTTACAGCAGGCTTCATTTCCTTCTAGCAAATATTGTGCCCAAGTGAATGTTTTCAAGTTAATAACCCCTGAGACCCTCTTATCTTCCTGCGAATAATCCCCATTTTGTCAGATCTCAGATATTTTTCAAACACTTATCCCTTTACATGATGTTTATAAACTGCTTTTGATGTGCTGAGCACCTGGGTGGATGCTGAGGTTGTGAGGGACTCAGCAATTCTGGGACATAATGTCCAAAACCGCAACAAAGGGCACTGTGGGTTGGTCCCTGGGGACCTGGATGCCAGCTCCCTGACCCTGCCACCAACTCGCTGTGGCACCTTGACAAAACATTCCATCCTCTGAACCTCAGTTTTCAAACCTGTGAAATAAGGCTGAACTTCCCGACTTCAGGTCTAGGAGAGGAACTGGGATTCTTGGGCCCACCTGACGAGAGCAGGATGTTGCATTCAGATTTAGTTTCTTACCGCAGATGTGATCCCCAGCTCAGACCAAGACACGTGGGTAGGACGGGGTCAGGAACTGCGTGCTTTTAAATATTCGAGTGATATGTTAGGCAATATGGCAGCTTTGGCTGGGAGCTGGTGCTGGCTGGCTAACCTTTCCCCTCTCTTCTCTTCTCTGTCTTGCCCTCTAGGAGGCTGAGCGATAGGAACCCTTGGACTTATCCCCACTCACAATGTGTCTGTTTGTTTAATTTTCCTCCATTGTTAATTATTTTTCCTTTTAGCTGATGTTCTTCTTGACTTTGTTTCTACCTTCTCAACCCTGCTATTCATCAACATCCATAGTTTCAACGACCACCTACATGGTCTGGGGCAGAACCATATACTCTTTCCCTTGGGTGTCATCTCCGAACCTCAGTCATACATTCAGCATCACCTCCTGAGTGTCCCACAGCCCTGCCACGGTCAACATGCCCTCTCCTCACCCCTGTTGCTTCTCTCCCAGTTTTGCCCATCTCAGTAATGATACCATTTGCAACCAGGTGACCAAGAAGAACCCTAGAAATCATCCTTGATGTCTCTCTTGTCTTGCCCGCCCCAGCCATCTCCTTACTTAGCCATCTCCCTCAAGCCCAGATGCATAATTAGTAAAGATATTATTATTATTATTACTGTTTTTCAAGAAGCACAGTCAGGGGTGGACAGACAGAAAGAGAGAAAGAGATGAGAAGCATCAACTCCTAGCTCCGGCATCTTAGTTGTTCATTGATTGCTTTCTCATATAGGCCTTGACTGGGAGGCTCCAGCTGAGGCAGTGACCCCTTGCTCAAGCCAGCGATCATGAGCTTTAAGCCAGTGACCATGGGGTCATGTCTATAATCCCATGTTCAAGCTGGCAAACTTACGCTCAAGCTGGTGAGCCTGCACTCAAGCTGATGACCTTGGGGTTTTGAACCTGGGCCCTCAGCATTCCAGATCAACACTGTGCCACCACCTGGTCAGGCAATAAAGATGTTCTTGCATACAAAATCTGCTATACCTTCCCCCAATCTCACTTTGCCACAAACCCATCCAGCAAGGGTCCCCAAACTTTTTACACAGGGGGCCAGTTCATGTCCCTCAGACCGTTGGAGGGCCGGACTATAAAAAAAACTATGAACAAATCCCTATGCACACTGCACATATCTTATTTTAGTATATGTGCTGCCGAAGTGAGCACAGCACATATCTTATTTTAAAGTAAAAAAAAAACAAAACGGGAACAAACACACTATTTAAAATAAAGAACAAGTAAATTTAAATCAACAAACTGACCAGCATTTCAATGGGAACTATGCTCCTCTCACTGACCACCAATGAAAGAGGTACCCTTCCGGAAGTGCGGCGGGGGCCGGATAAATGGCCTCAGCCGTAGTTTGGGGACCCCTGCAGCAAGGGAATGAGTTTGGCTAAGCAAGCATGACACCTTAGCTATTCTCCCAATAAAGGGAGGGGTGGGAAGGGACAGCCTGATTTCAGTGTGATGTTAGGTCCCAAAGATTTTATAAAGTAGTTCTTTACTTTCCCTGCCCTGCGAAACCTCCTCAAAGCCAGACATAAAGGTTGTCTTCCTCTCTCTGCCTGACCCTCTTGTCTTTATATCAAACAGTTCTCTTGATTTGCTGTTTGTTTTTTTATATCTTTCTTTCTCCCCAAGTTCTGCTCCTCCTTCTCTTGGCTCTGATTCACACTCAGCCGGTTAGGGGCATCTGGTTTTCCCTTGACGGAGCTGGGGGTGGGGGTGGGGTTAGGTTTGGAGATTCTCGGAATTCAGGTCTGTATGACTCCACAGCCTCCGTGCTTTCCCCTGTACCAAGCAGCCTTTGGTATCTTTTGCTTTTCTGATAGACCAAGGCTTTTCCAAGAGCAATCTGATCTGAACAGTATGAGGGCAGAAAGCAGATGTGACCACAGGGCCAAGCATTTCCAAACCTTGTGTTTTCCAGCTCAGCGTCTTGCAATGAGGGGTCACAGTTCTCGTGGGGTTTCTTCAAGGGGCTCTTCCTTAGAGGACCATTTATTAGAGCAGCATGGGGAGGAGGAGGAGGGAGCAGACGGTGCAGGGCGAGGAATCAGTAAAACTTTAAGCGCCCCAAATCACATGCCAGGTCGACTTGAGAAAGTCACTTATATCCTCTGTGAGCTGCGTTTTTCTTGTCAATAGCTGAGGATAATCAGTTTGCTTTTGCTCAGTTTATTGTGAAGATCCTATGAAAGAATGTCTGAGAAGTGCTTTCTAACCTGGGCAGAACTCTGTTTGCAGAAGGCATCGCTCTTCTCTGTGCAAATGCAGACAGCTGATTGCCTAGAAGTAAGTGATGAGATGGATGCATTCATCTGAAATGCCCAAACTCACCAGGCATTAGAGTCCTCAAGCGGTTCGCATGGTTTGCTAACAAGGGATCATAATTTGTCTTGGGTCATTCAAAAACTCCTGTAAAACAATACTGCATAGGATGTAACATACTGAAGATTGAGATGTATGGGCAGGATACCCAGATTTACAACATACTGGCTGTTTTACAATTTTGAAAACCTAAAACGAGATTTTGGAAGGAAATGGTTCTCTCCCAGCCAAGCAGCACAGCCAAAGACAGGATCCAAGGGAGAGGGTCCAATAGATGCCTCTAGAGTCCATCCTGGGCTGGCAGGCCCGAATGTCTGCAGGGGGCGGCGGTAGGGGAAGACCAGAGAGGAAGTGAGATGGCTGGGCTTCTGAAGGACCATCACCGGAGGCAACAGCTACTCCACATCCGCCCACCGTGGCCCTGTCGGAACTGGGCTGGGAGGACCAGGTTTTCTGATTGATCAGGAAAAGCTGGAAATGTAGGATTTTTTCCTTGAATGTGAATATGAAATTTCCATTTTAAATGTTGGCAGCGGGACAGATTTAAAATACTGGGTGGGCCAAACCAAACAGTTGTGCTGACTGGATTTGGCCCTAAGGACACCCACTTAAAACTTCTGCGCTGGGCCAACTGGCCACCCATTAGAATGACCTGGGGGAGGTTTTAGAAATCCCAATGCTCAGGCCTTTTCCTGCACCAATTAAACCAGATTTCTGAGGCTGAGACCCGGGCATGTGGAGAAGTTAAATCTGGCTAGGGGGTTCTAGTGTTTAGCCAAGTTTGAGAACCAGGGCTTCCGTGCCTTGCTACTTAAACTCTAGTCCTCACCCTGAAAACTCCAAAACACTGATGAAAGAAACTGAAGAAGACACAAATAAAAGATATCTCATGTTCATGGGTCAGAATAATTAATGTTAAAATGTTCATACTACCCAAATTCAATCTACAGATTCAATGTAATCACAATCAAAATTCCAAGTACATTTTTTTTTTTATTTTTTACAAAATTGGAACAAGCAATCCTAAAATTTGTATGGAAATACAAAACACCCTGAAAAACCAGAACAACCTTAAGAAAGAACAAAGCCGAGGCATCACACTTTCTGATTTCAAACTATCCCATCAGGCTATAACAGTCAAAATACTGTAGTACTGACTTAAATCTCCAAAATGTTATAGTACTGGCATGAAAATAGACACATAGACCAATGGAACAGAACTGAAAGCTCAGAAAAACCCACACCTACACAGTCAATTGATCTTCAGCAAGGGAACCAAGACTATTTATTACTCAATGGGGAAAAGATAGTCTCTTCAATAAATGTTGTTGGGAAAACTGGATATCCACAGGCGAAAAAGTGAAACTGAACCTCTAACTTACAGCATTCACAAATACTAACTCAAAATGGATTAAAGACTTATAAATATAATACCCGAACCATAAAACTCATAGGTAAAAATATACGAAAAAAGTTCCTTGACATGGTCTTGGCAATGGTTTTTTTGGGGGGGGGAAATGACACCATAAGTAGTGACTGAAGTCAGTAAGGTCCTCCATCATCCTGTAAGACCTGAGTAAGACTGACAGGTGGGCTTCCATCCTGAGCCCGTGTCACCAGCACAGAGACCTCAGAAATCGCCATAGGAGGCACAGGAAGCCATCCTTCTACTCAAATATCTCCCCAAACTTCAGGAGCTAGAAGCCCAACTTCTCCTGGGAGAAGGAAAACAGGAAGACTTAAGTTTCCAGAAGGTTTAATCCCTACAGAGTCTGCGTTTCTTCTACAAGACTGAAAGAAAACAGAGATCTCAACGGCGGCTAAGGTCACAAAAAGAGATGCCAGACAGGACGTGCCTATAGTCTGAACAAACATTGCTGATAATCTTGCCAGGGGGATTAAACCTGATTCTGTGTCTGGATTCGGCTGTCAATTTCCAGGAAATACAAAGGAAAAAAGAATGAGAAGAACTACATCACAGTGTGCAATCGGCAAAATCCCCCGTGGAAACTCTGTGGGTCCGAGAGCCTCGCTTCGTCCCCCGATGAGTTGTAATGAGATTATGGTGACGGAAGAGAAAACTATAAATTGAAAAACAGTTTTAAAAAACATCAGCTATTTGCCCTGGCTGGTGGTGCAGTGGATAGGGTATTGTCTCCGGGCACAGGGGTCTTTGGCTCCATCCTGAGGTCGCTGATTCGAGCCTGGTCAAGGCACATAAGAGAAACACTCAATGGGTGCACATCTACGTGGAACAATGAGTTGATGTCTCTCTTTCTCTCTTCCCCTTTCCTCTCTCTCAAAAAAGAATAAGATATCAAATTTTTAAAGTGAGCTAGACTAAACTAAATCTAGAAATGCACACGTGGGTAGTAACACTAAAAAAAAAAATGCCTGCGCCCTGGACGGGTATCTTGAGCATCACCCTGATACACCAACACTGCAGGTTTCACCCCAGGTCACGGCACATACAGGACTCAATCAATGACTTGGGGTGGTGAACACACAATACAATATACAGATGATGTGTTATAGAATTGTACAACTAAAATTTGTATAATTTTATTAACCAATGTCACCCAAATAAATTCAATAAGAAATTTTAAAAAGAAAATAAACACGACTTGATTTAAAAAAAAAAATCAACCAACGAATGCATAAATAAGTGGAACAACAAATCAAAGTTTCTCTCTCTCTCTGTCTCTCCCTCCCTCTCTCCTAAAATCAATTAAAAAATGTTTTAAAAAAATACCTGGAAGCGATATAAACAAAGCATGGAATTTTTGTGGACAGAGGAAGGATATTGTGACAAAGTTCTTCTTTCCTAGACCCAGGTGAGGTTAGACCATAATTTGTTTGTGTGGCTTCCTGTATCTGTGTTTTGTGTTATCATAAAAATATTTTTGAAACAAAAAGCCAGAAAGCAGACAAGGAACTGGTTTCAACAAGGGACCCGCTGCAAGTGAAGGACTCCACAGTGGATGAGGAGCCCTGGGGGGAGGGACCATCAGCACTGGCTCCCAGGAGCCCTCCTGCTGCTCTGCGCCTCCCTTCCTCAACTTTCTAAAACCGGACCAGTGTGGCTCACTCCCAAAGCCCAGACACCCTTTGTAATCTGTGCATTCTGTGGTCAGGAGCCTTTGGCGAGTTGAGCCCACAGACTGCCTCAGTTTTCAAGCTGATATGACCCTGGACTATTGCTAAAGTTTAAAAAATATTTTGTAGACAAATCGTATTATAATCCAAAAAGAGAACATGTTCAAAATGGCAGACAGTGCAAGGAGCCCACTCAGTACCCCTCTAGTCTCCCTGTCTCCTCACTAACATACTCCTAACCATTAGGGTAGCAATACCCCAGCTAAGACAACTCCATATCTCAGCGACTTGTTTGCAAGGGGTGGGCAGTGAGGCTAGTGGGTGGGGCATCCAGGTATTTCATTGTTCCTTTTCCCGGTAAAAATAGGCTTAACTGGCTTTTGATTTTTACTTTTTGTCTTTCTTTCACTTCCCCTTCGAAACTAGGTCAAAGGCCTGGGGGTGCTACCATTGTCCTTGAGCCTGAGAAAGAGGGCTATGTGCTAAGTGTGGCAGAGCAGGGAGATGGAAGAGTCTGGGTTCCTGGTGGCGCACAGAGTCACTGCTTCATTCCCAGATGCTTTTTCCAGACTTTCTGATACATTCAGACAATGAAACCCCTTGGCTGTTAAACCTCTGTAATTGGCTTTCTGTTATCTGCGGCCAAATACATTCCTAAAGGATTGAATGTTTCTAGCTATAGAAATTGACTGCTTGCTCTCACAATGAAAGCAGGGATTTTCCTGAAAACCAGAAATTAACATTGTAATCATCAGCACATAGTGTTAGGGCACCCAGTAGTCAACGGAGAGACAATCTTTGCTCTGACCCAGAAGTAGACATGGCATCACGTCGGGGCTCCCTTGGTTTTGCTGACTGATGGTAAGGAGTCAATGTTTCAGGACAACAGAGAAGTGGGCAGGCGACTCTGAGGCTTTCAACAGAGTTAATCAGGACAAACAAAAATGAAGGGACAAAAGCATTGTAAGTGCTAGAGCACCAGGCACCTGAATGGGTCGATTGCCATCATTTTAAACTCTTTCCTACATGGTACAAATAAAATAGAGACCTCTTGGATGTAAAGACTCAGAGTGGGAAGACTACTGAACTTTGAGCCAGAAGGAGCAGTGTTCAAGGCCTGGCCCCACCGCTTCCTCACCACAGAGCCTTGGACGAGTCATTCACCTCTCTGCTCAGCATACCCGTTCCTGGATCTCTGGAGGAGAGAGCCACTCTCTGCCACTGTTTCGGCTTCTTCCATTGCTTCAGGTGACCCATTCCCATTGGTCAAAAATGGGCCCAGAATAGCCCTTCCTCATGGCACCCACTCCCTAGAGGTCAGATGCTGGCAGCCAGGACATAGATCATTGAATCTAATCTTTTATTTTACTTCACAGAATTTTTTTAAATGGAATTAGTGTCAACATTTAAAAAGATTACACATTTTAAATTTGTAGGTTTTTATAGAATATCTGTCAATCCTGTCTTCATTCGTATATGCCAAGAGTTGGCAGGAGCTGAGAGAGACCACCCCAGATACAGGGTCATGGTGGTCTGCTGTTCACTGTGCTCCTCACCTCTCCTGTCTTACACCCAGTTGGCTCACTTCACTTATATGTAATACCTGGTCCCTATAGGTATTGGAGTTTGTTACCTGTGCTGCGTACAGCCAGGCCTCCCTTGTATGTAAATAGTTCACTCTCAGCTAGGACCAGGCTAAACCATACCTCCAACAGGCACCTTGACATTCTAGAAAATGCCTTCATCATTTTTGGATACCATCTTTGGACAATTCTTTTTAAAGAAGCCCTTTCACATGCATCCTAAGTAGCATGGTTGAAAGTTTCATTGCTGCATTGCTTATAATTATGACTGTCTGGGAATAATTTAAATGCTTATCTACTGGGGAATGGCTAAGTCAACCACAGTATCTGCATGTCATAGAGTACTATGCAGTCATAAAACACAAGAATAGTGATAATAAGATGGCACTGTATTTTCACACTTTAGAACAGGGGTCCCCAAACTTTTTACACAGGGGGCCAGTTCATGTCCCTCAGACCGTTGGAGGGCCGGACTATAAAAAAAACTATGAACAAATCCCTATGCACACTGCACATATCTTATTTTAAAGTAAAAAAACAAAACGGGAACAAATACAATATTTAAAATAAAGAACAAGTAACTTTAAATCAACAAACTGACCAGTATTTCAATGGGAACTATGCTCCTCTCACTGACCACCAATGAAAGAGGTGACCATTCCGGGAATGCGGCGGGGGCCGGATAAATGGCCTCAGGGAGCCGCATGCGGCCCACGGGCCATAGTTTGGGGACCCCTGCTTTAGAACATCCTAACATATATTAAGTGAAAATAGTAAGCTGAACGATAATATTAAAATGATGTAATGTATAAGTATAACATATATAACATATTATATATAAATATAAATGTATATTATAAAATATATAGAATAACATCTTCACAAATAGATATATCTATATAACCGAATAGAAAAAGCTCAAGAAGGCAGCATACCAAACATAGCAGTGGTTACTGCTGAAATGGGACTGGAATTGGGGGAGATTGTCAAAAAGGCTGGCTTTACTGTTGTTGTTGGTTTTATTTTTTCCAGTATTAGTGTATTTATGTATTGTTTGGGTTGCTGAAATCAGAGTAAAAGGGTAATCCTTGCTCTGTGCAGAACCTCATTCCTAAGATCAGGACTGTGAACATGGAGAAATCAGTCTCCTGGACCCCGTCCTGTTTGTGAACTTAGTGAGCCGTGCCTTTCTAGGGAGTCAGTACCTCTGGGTTTTTCTGGTGAAGTTCCACTTTTAAATATCCTGTGTCCCCATAAATACACTCATGTTGCCAGACTTAGTCTTTTGATTTTATGTTTGGAAACTATAGTCACTGTATACCTTATACAAATTGCTGTTTCTAAGCAACTGTGTATTAATGACACATCAAATTTACCAAAAATATACCCTGGAAGCCTCTGTGTTCCCAAACAGGGCTCCATAACATAACACTTCTGACCAATATAAATTTTTGTGGGCTCAGAGCGCGAGGGAAATTCACCCAAATGTTCCCTATCTGCTCCAAATGGCATCATGACAGCCCAGTTATAAATAGCACCCGGAGGCATGGCTCTGAGGGGCTGTGCTGCCTGCTGGCCTTCACGTTTCTTCAGAGGTTGAGCACTGAAATCTTGGCTGCTGCCAGCCCTCCTTCACCTCCAGACAGATGCCTGGCTTCATGCTTCATGGGAGGCAGGCCCGGGAGGGGCTGGCTGGGGGCTCCCACATTGGCAGGAGCCTCCAATCCTCACCGACCAAGACTTGGTCTTTGAGTGAGCCTGCACAGGAGGGAAGCACTGCTCATAAAATCACAGGCTCTCTGGAAAAGACCTGGCCTTGGGTCTAGCCTCATGTCTAAGGATGGCCTGGGTCTCTAGCGGGTTGGGACCAACCCAGTGGGCATGCGGCCCCAGAGAAGGGGTTCAGCCAAAGCAGAGGGACCAGGTTTTGACTGGGTCAAGGGGGGTGATACAAATGCAAACCAAAACCGTAATGAGATATAATTTCACACCCATTAGGATGGCTATTATAAACAACAACAAACAAACAAAACTCCCAGAAAATAACAAGTGTCCACAAGGATGTGGAGAAATTAGAATCCTTATGCATTGCCATGGGAACGTAAAATGGTGCAGCCTCTATGGAAAACAGTTTCTGTAAAAATTAAACATAGAATGACCATCTGACCCAGAAATTTCCCTTCTGGGCATACTTCCAAAAGAATTGAATGCAAAGACTTTAACAGAGACGTGTAAACACTCACAGTCTTAGCAACCGCCGAAAGGCGAAGCAACACAAACGTCCACTGACAGATAGACGGATTAGAAAAATGTGCTCTACACACACAATGGAATATTATTCAGCCTTAAAAACGAACGAAATTCTGACACATGTGACAATGTGGGTGGATCTGGAAGACGTTGTGCTAAGTGAAATGAGCCAGTCACAGAAGAACAAATATTGTTCAATTCCGTGTATACAGGGTGCCTTGAATAGTCAAATTTATAGAGAAAAGCAATAAAATAGTGTGTGCCGGGGCTTGGAGGGAGGAAGTGATGGGGCTTAGTGTTTAATGGACACAAAGTTTCACTGTGGGAAGCTGGGCACTTCTGCAGATGGATGGTGGGGTAGTTACAAATAATATGATTGTACTTAATGCCATTGAACTGTACAGCTGCAATGGTTAAAATGGTAAGTTTTATGTTATGTATATTTGACTACAATTACAACAAGCCAAACTAAAAACAGAAAAGGAAGGCGGTGACAGGACAGAGAAGGCCACCGTGGTGGCAAAGTGCTGTGGTGGCAGAAGCCAGAATCACCCCAACAGGGCCTGGCTTTGTCGGTTGCCATCCGGGCGCCAGCCCCCGTTTACTGGCCTGGCTCATGTGAACAGTTTTATGGCAGGCGTGAAAGCTGGTTCTGACCAGGGACCCGCCAAGATGGGCCACATCCACGTTCACACCTAGACCGTGAAGAAGGTGGCCCGGGTCATCACTGAGAACTACCACGGGCACCTGGGCCACGACCTCCACACCAAGTGCGTGTGCAAGGGCACCGCCGATACCCCCAGCAAGAAGCCCCACAACAAGACAGTGGGCATGTCACACCTCTGATGGAGTGGGTTCCAAGAGGCCCCGTGAGCGGCGTTTCCGTGGAGCTGCGAGGGGAGGAGCGAGAAAGCAGAGACAGTCATGCTCCTGAGGTCTCAGCCCCGAATCAGGAGACCATCGACATTGATCCTGACACTAAGGAGATGCTGAAGCTCCTGGACTTTGGCAGGTCACTCAGCCTACGGTTGAGATGAATTTCAAAACACCACGTGAAACTGTTTGAATCTTTCTGCTGTGCTGTGATATTATCAATAAACCATGGACAACCAAAAAACTAATTTTTTTTTTGTATTTTTCTGAAGCTGGAAACGGGGAGGCAGTCAGACAGACTCCCGCATGCACCCAACCGGGATCCACCCGGCATGCCCACCAGGGGGCGATGCTCTGCCCATCTGGGGCGTCGCTCTGTTGCGACCAGAGCCACTCTAGTGCCTGAGGCAGAGGCCACAGAGCCATCCCAGCGCCCGGGCCATCTTTGCTCCAATAGAGCCTTGGCTGCGGGAGGGGAAGAGAGAGACAGAGAGGAAGGAGAGGGGGAGGGGTGGAGAAGCAGATGGGCACCTCTCCTGTGTGTCCTGGCCGGGAATCGAACCCGGGACTTCCGCACGCCAGGCTGATGCTCTACCACTGAGCCAACCGGCCAGGGCCAAAACTAAATTTTGAAAAGCTGGTTCTGTGCCACTTTGGACTGACTGTCACCGTGAATCCAGAGGGAGCAGAAGCTGATGACGCCCTTGGTCAGGCTGAGTGCCCCTCCTTTCTCTTCCCTGGGCGGCCGTCAGGAGGACTGGAATTCACATCCAGCTTGACAGGCATGTGCTGTGTTCATTTTCCCTTAGAAGGTCATGCTTTACTTCTTTTCTGCTTTTCTTCCCTCCTGAGGGGGCAGACATATGTTATCTCCATGTGCCTGTGTTAATGCCAAGGTAGAATCACATGTGCCCGGCGTGCCCGTTGCTCGGGGATTGGTAGGGCCAGCTGGGTGGGAAGGATGTGAGAGCCGAGGCCTAAGGTGGCTTTGAGGCAGAGGGCGTGACTGCGGAGGCCTGGCAGGCGACTCTGTGAGACAGGGCACGCGAGCTGGGCGGCCGTGAGGGATGAGGTGTGCGTGCTGAATGTTGGGGGGCAGTGACGGTGTATGCTGACAAGGGCTCTCATCCAGAAATGCTTGCACCAGACGGGGAGGGAGGCAGGACTATCAGCCATGCCTGTAAGTTAGATAAGAAAATGGGGCTCAGGGAGGGGAGTGAAGAGGAACGGATATATGGTGACAGGAAATGATCTGACTTTGGGTGCTATAGAGATATTTACCTGAAACCTATGTATTCTTATTGATCAATGTCACCCATTAAATTTGATTTCTAAATAAAAGAAGAATAAAACAAGAGAGAGAGAGAGAGAGAAGAAAATGAGGCTTAGAGAAAGGAAGGAATTCATCCAAACTGTTACAGTGAGTTAGCAGGAGCTGGGACCAGAACCATGTTTTCTTGGTCCAGGTCCAAGGATCTAAGTATCTGTTTTCAAAACAAAGTTTACAAAAATGAAGGGTCCCAACCAGCATATTGGTCTTCATTGACACATTACATTTTAAATCGGCAAGTATAGAAATCTTGACCTAATCCAAAATTATCATTAATAGGATGAGTGTGGCTATAATTCTTTTTTTTTTTCTTTTTTCAAGCGAGAGGAGGGGAGATAAAGAGATTGACTCCCACATGCACCCCAACTGAGATCCACCCACAAACCCCATCTGGAGGTGATGCTCTGCCCATCTGGGGCCTTGCTTGCAACCAAGCTATTTTCAGCGACTGAGGCGGAGGCTCCATGAAGCTATCCTCATCACCTGGGCTGATGTGCTTGAACCAATGGAGCCACTGGCTGTGGGAGGGGAAGAGAGAGAGAGAATGGGAAGGAGTAAAGAAGCATATGGGTGCTTCTCCTGTGTGCCCTGACCATGAATCGAACCTGGGGCTTCCACACACAGGGCCAACACTCAACCACTGAGCCAACCAGCCAGAACCTAGTGTGGCTATAATTCTAAATTGGGCCCTCTGCTGTTCTGCCCAATCTAATCCCCGCCCCTTGAGTGTGGGTGGGACTTGTGATCTGCTTCTAGTCACAGACTATGGTAAAGGTGACAGGATGGCACTTTTGTGATTACATTCTATTATATGGTGAGTGACAAGATGTTGCAGATGGAATTAAATAAAATGTTCAGGGTGGGCCTGACCTCATCAGATGAGCCCTTTAAGTGGGGCCCAGTCTTCCCTGAAATCAAAGTCCAAGAAGCGGAGATTCTCTTTCTCTCTGTCTCTCCTCCCACCCCCTTACTGGCTTGGAAGAAGCAAGCTGCTATGAATTCTAGTCACAAGGAAATGAATTCTGCTAACAACCTGAGGTGTGTAGAGCAGACCCTCCTCTAGTCTATCTATCCTTCAGCAGGAGTACAGTTCAGCCAAGCCCTGATTTCCACCTGTGTTCTTCCCACAGGCACGAGAGGAAGGGAGCTCGTAGCTGGGGTTCCTGACTGGTTGTCAGGAAGCTTCTCAGAGGAAGCGGCTCCTTCAATAGCTGTTGAGGGCTGTGTGGGACTCAGCCAGGCAGGGGTGGGGTGGGGAAGGAGGAGAGAGGACACTGGAAGCAGGGGAATTGCAGGTGCAGAGGCTGGGGTGGGGGAACAGGAGCCTGTGGGAGAAGCAGCCAGGGCTTCAAGCAGCTCCAGCAGAGGGTGTGAGGGGCAGGGATGGCTTCAGACCTTGGAGGCCCCAGGCACTGCTATTTTCTGAGGCCCCACCCCTACATCATATCAGGCATATTAAAATTCACCCACATCACATATTAAATATGAGTTATAGTAGCTATATAACAGTTGAGGCTAGGTGCAGAGACAGTTGACATAATTTACTGTAGCCATTTGATTACACATGTATTAAACTTGGCAGTCTTTTTGTTAAATAATTTTTGAATACATACGCACACACATATCTATATCTTAAGAGAAGCTCTGGAAAGAAATCTTTTTGTATCTTCATCTGCAAATCTGCAATAGCTAACTGGTAAATCAGTCCTGGAGAGTGGTCGCTGGGCAAACGAACCTAGAAACGCCCACGAGCTGCCATCTCACTGGGCTTTGCGTATCCTGTGGGAAGCCTGGCGGAAAAGCCTTAAAGGGTTATGAGCAGAGCTGGATGGCAGCTCAGGGGGCATTAGTGAGAGAGTCTGGAGGCAGGGAGCCCGAAGAGGATGCCCACGCAGGGCCTGAGATGTGAGATCGGAAAGAACAGTCTCACTCTGTTCCCAGTAGGCATGCATTTGCAGGCTTAATGCTTTTTTCTGTTTCTCCAACCCAGGTCTGTGTCCAATCCAACCGTCGGGGCCCTGGTTTGGAGGATAAGCACCTGACGGCAAAGGGAAGGGAGCCCTGTGTCCTCCAGAGGGCGTCACAGGACAGCTTTTCTCAGGTGGGGGCCAGCAGGCTTGCAGCTGCTGCAAGCTGACACTTGGGTTGACAACAATTGGGCTGGGCTGGAAGCCAGAACCTGGGGAGGTCCCTGGAAGGAGCCAGCTGGGCCAGCAGAGGAGTGCTCGGCCAGAGCCAGGCTGAGACTTAAGCTTGACTGAAGAGCAGACCGCCAGGCATCCAGAGTGCGGCTGCGTCCAGCACCTGGTCAGAGACTAACCAGACCATCTTATCTTACCCAAGAGGAAGCCTAGGCCAGGGAGTTGGTGGCCTTACCCAATGACCCGGAGTGTTGCAGAGGCCGGCCAGGACCGGAGGCCAGCTCTGTCCTGGCACCTGCCCTCCTTTAATTAAATGTGTGGCTCAGTACATTGCAGCGGTCAGAGAGATCGCAAAGAATAATAACAAATACTGAGCACTTGTGGCACGCCAGACACTGTGCTAAGCACGTAATATGTCACCGCCTCTCATCCTCATAATTTCCCTGGGAGCTAGGTGTTCTCACCATTTCCCCCACAAGTAAATAGAAACCCTGGAGGTGAAGGCCGTGCCGTGCCTGAGTTCACACAGCTGTGCCTGACCGAGCTAGGGACCCCCCAAGGGTCTTTCTGACTCGATCCTGGAACTCAGTTTTAATTTTGAGAGGGAAACAGCAATGCCATTAATTATACTTTCTAAAAATATGTAACTATGTTCATTGAGGAGATTTTCTAGAGCTGGAAAATAGATTCATGTTTTCAATAAGAATGTCCTAGTTAGCTGACCCTTAGCCGGGAAGTTAAATTAAACGGGACACCTCCTGCCCTAAGCACCCTGGCTAGTTGGTTGATATAGACTTTGCCATGCCAACCTTGGAGGATAAAACAGGGTAAAATGCCCTTAGTTCAAACATCCAAACCCTCACATTTGGGCAGAAAGGATCCTTAATGATCAGCATGGGGGGGGGGGGGGCAGTGAGAGGGACAGTGACCTGCCCAGAGTCACAGGACTGACTGGCAGAACAAAGAACAGAAACCGTGGTAGCTGTAGCTTGAATGCTTAGCCTGGAAGCTCAGTTACAAACCAAAAAGAGGAAAGGATGTTACAGCATGCAAATCCACATTTGCTTTTCCATTTCCCAGGACCAGCAAGCAGGAGAGGCAAAACAAAGGGGCCATGCATGAGAGTGTCCGCCAAAGGCACGCAGACTAGAATTCCGGCTTTGGCCACCTTGAAGGCAAACAAAGGCACGTGAAGGCTCCCCCTCCCCCACCCCCCGCAGCCTCTCAACATTCACTCAACAAATATTTATTGTGGGCACCGAGGAGTCTCCAGTGATCAGCATGTTCAAGGGCTCAGCTCTCAAGGAGCTCACCTTCTAAGGATGAAGAGGGACTGTAAACACAGAAAAGAGTGTTGAGTGCTGCGAAGACAATGCAATTGAATACCACGGTGGAAGGGAGACCGAGTGGGGCTGCTGAGTAGTCAGGTCTGAGTAACTTGTATTCTGATCAGAGTAACAAGGCACGAGAAAGTCAGGCTGAAAGAAAAACACTCCGGGCAGAAAGAAGAGCCGGTACCAAGGCCCTGAGGCCAGCCAGAAAGAAGCCGGGTATGTTGGACTGGCAGTGGAAATACAATGTGAGCTCCATGAGTTAATTTTAAAGTTTCTAGGAACTGCATTTTTTTTTTTAAAGGAAAAGAAACAGGTAAAATTAATCTTATGTGGTTTTTTTTTCTCTTATGTGTTTTATTCAATTCAACATACAAAAATGTTTATGAGTAAGATAAGTTACATTCTTTGTTTCCATACTGAGTTTTGAATTCCGGTATGGATCAAGAGCACATTTCAAGTGCCCAATAGCCACAAGCACCTAGTAGCTAGTACTGGGCAGGACAGTGGGTGGTGACGGGAACCCTGGGAAGGCTTTAAGCTGGGGATCAGAACCGAGGAGTTCTAATGATTCTGAATATCTCAGGACTAATCCTTAGAATCCCTTCAAAAGCCCCACGTGGGCTCCGTGGAGAAGCCGCCTCCTGGCGCAGGTCGGTGCACACAAAGGGGGAAGCCCCCAGCTTTCCTCTCCGGGGGAAGCTTCTTCCCCCCTCCTTTCTGGAGTCTGGTTTTGGGGAAGCCAACGCCTGCACACGTGGGAAAGCAGCGTGGCTGGCCCTGGGCTGGGAGCCACCTCCCGGGCCCACTCTGCCAGGCCTCATTCCAGATGCCAGTGTCCGCCCAGGTGAGGTGGGGCTTTCTCTGCAGCTACCCGGCCACGCCCCTTGGACTTGGTTTTGGTTTTCGGGTGCAGACAGGTCTGCATTCCTCTGAAGAAGCCCGCTCCACCTCATCAAAGCTGGCGAAATCAACAATAACAGTAACCCAAGACCTGAGCCGCAGTTCCTGCGAGCGCCACAAGGGCGCAAGCAGATAAGGCTGCTGCTGGCTGCTGCTGACTCCAGCGCCCTGGCAGCCACCCCTTCCCCACTAACCTACCGGGACCCCAGGCTGGCTAGCCCAGTGGGGCCCCCACCTTCACCACGATGTTCCTTTCACCAACCTTGCCCCTAACACAGCAGGACTATATCCTCAGCGGTTGCCTGGGTTCCTTAATGTTCTGGGCCTTGGGCCTCTGCCAAGAAGGCGGGTAGAGTGCCAGCTGTGAACAGGCCAGAGACACAGGAAGGAGCGTGGATGTGCCTCAGGAGGCCCTCTGCTTGGCGTGGTGATAGGTGGAGACAAACAACGGTGAATCCAAAGTCTGCATTCCAAGCTGGAGCCAGGAACAAAAAAGATTCCACTGTTCAATGTTTTCACCCCCGAGGCTGAAATAACAGCGGAGGCCTGACTACCCACGTGATGTCTGTGGCCAGAATGGGGCCCACATAATAATAACTTAGATCAGGGAAGAGCCATTCCCATTCCATGGCACAATATCGTCATAAAAGCAACAATAGCACTCTACCAGCTGACGTAGGTACACAGTGGATGCCTTGCCTCTGTGCTCACATTATTTGCACGCCAGTGTCAGTCTCAAAACACAGTGTAGAGACCTGACCGGGGAGCTCAGTTGGATTGAGTGTCCTCTCCATTCGTCAAGGTTGCGGGTTCGATCCCCAGTCAGGGCACATATAAGAATCAACCAACCAATGCATAAATAAGTGGAACAACAACTGATGTTTCTCTCTTTCTCTTTCCCTTCCTCTCTCTCTCTCTCAAATCAATCAATAAAAATAAAAACACACAGTGTGGTAGTAATGTGACTAGTGGGAAGTGCCGGACCCCAGAGGGACCCAGAGTTGGCTGATCCCTAGAAGACTAAGAGATTTGCCCATCTAGTTTGTCACTACTTGGGTTACCCTCTCTCGCCCTATGTCAGGAAGAGAAGGCTGTTTTAGGTGGTCTTTCTGGAAGGGGCGTGGTGTGCTCATCTTTCTAGAAAAACTTGGGTTGCATGTGACCATGCTTTTGCAAGAAAGTACCAAACCTCAGGATTAGTTTACCTCAAGCAGCCCAAATAAAATGTCAAAGGTCAGCTCACGGAGGAGCATACAATTTGACGTTTCCAGGTTGGGGGATGACTGTGTACCTGGAGTGAGTCCAATTAAGAGGAAGTAAAGAAAGCCAGTCTTGTTCTGGGGAGAGCACATTGAGGAGGGTGGGTTATGAACAGGCGAGTCGAAGAAGGCCAGTTAGAAGGGGCCCGAGGCAAGTGTAGGATTGGAAAGGGAAGAAGAAGACAAGGGCTACCTTCTGCTGAGTACCTTCTGTTCCTCCAAGGGGCCAGAGCCCGAGCTCAAAAGTATGCACTTGTACTCCTGAGTTTATTTAGTCCTTCAGGTAACCCTCTGAGGCAGGTACAAGTAAATCCAAAATCTTAGTACTAAATGCTAGGAAATGCTAAAAGTGAAAACACTTGTGTAAGTTTCCTGACGGTATAACCTCATTAGAAATAACATGAGTCTTCACCCCACTCAGTGTGAATATTTCTACTTTTGTAGCAAAAATAGTAATGTGTTTGATTTGGGGGGTACCGTCTAGAGTCCAGTGGGATGTTATGTAATACACACTATGTATACAGTACTTGTTATCTTTCTAATATCTGAAACATACTGACCTCTGGGACACAGCTGGCCTGGACGGACTTTAGGTAAGAGATGGTGATCTTGGGTTATTCTCATTTTACAACTGAGAAAAATGAGGCTCTGCCCTGGCCAGGTGGCTCATCTGGTTAGAGTGTCATCCCAAGACACAAAGGTTACGGGTTTGATCCTGGGTCAGGGCACATGCAAGAATCAACCAATGAATGCATAAATAAGTAGAACAACAAATCGACCTATCTCTTCCTCCTTCTCTCTCTCTTTCCCTTCATCTCTCTCTAAAACCAATAAATAATAATTGAAAGAAGAAAGAAAGGTAAGGCTCACCCAGCAAGAGAGGCAAATTGTCTTAGACTAAAGAGGTGCCAGATGGCAAATGGAGGACTATAGCCCTGGTCCAGTTTCCAATAAGGGCCCGTGATTCCAGGAGGCTGCGAAAGGGCTGAGCCTGGATGATGACAGTGAAACAGCCTGATCAGACAGAAGATTGCCTGGGTCACTGATGGTCACTAAGGGTCAGGAAGGCAGAAGGGACCACTGTTCCCCTGAGAGGCATTGGCATCTCTAGAGTGACTCAGACCTGGGCTTTGGGCAGCTCTAGAAGCTTCAGCATAGCAGCTCTGAGAGCTGACTCCAGAGATCTGTAACTCCTTAGCAACTTACTCTATTTCTCCAGGCATTAGTTTCTTCTTCCGTAATAAGGAGGTAGTAACAGTACCTGTCTCTGACATTTGCTGGGAATGTTAAATAGGATATATTTGAAAGCACTTAGCATGGTGCCTGGAACCTAGTAAGCATTTAATCCAGGGGTTGGGAATCTATGGCTCGCGAGACAGATGTAGCTCTTTTGATGGCTGCATCTGGCTCGCAGACAAATCTTTAATTAAAAAGAATAATAATGTTAAAAATATAAAACGTTCTCATGTATTACAATTCATTCATTTCCTACCGCTCATGTTCATGGTTGCAGGTGGCTGGAGCCAATCACAGCTGTCCTCTGGGACAACACCAAATTTTTATTGTATAATGCATGACATACACGGGTCATTGTATGGCACTCATGGAGTTACATTTTAAAATATGTGGTGTTCCTGTTGGTGGGAATGTAAAGTAATACAACCATTATGGAAGAAAGTATGGTGGTTCCTCAAAAAACTGAAAATAGAACTACCTTTTGACCCAGCAATCCCTCTACTGGGTATATACCCCCCAAAACTCAGAGACATTGATACGTAAAGACACATGCAGCCCCATGTTCATTGCAGCATTGTTCACAGTGGCCAAGACATGGAAACAACCAAAAAACCCTTCAATAGATGACTAGATAAAGAAGATGTGGCACATATACACTATGGAATACTACTCAGCCATAAGAAATGATGACATCGGATCATTTACAACAAAATGGTGGGATCTTGATAACATTATATGGAGTGAAATAAGTAAATCAGAAAAAAACCAAGAACTGCATTATTCCATACGTAGGTGGGACATAAAAATGAGACTAAGAGACATTGACAAGAGTATGGTGGTTGCGGCGGGGGGGGGGGGGGGGGGGGAGGGGGGAGGGGGGAGGGAGAAAGGAAGGGAGAGGGGGAGGGGCACAAAGAAAACTAGATAGAAGGTGACAGAGGACAATCTGACTTTGGGTGATGGGTATGCAACATAATTGATTGACAAGATAACCTAGACATGTTTTCTTTGAACATATGTACCCTGATTTATTGATGTCACCCCAGTAAAATTAATAATAATAATAAAAAAATATGTGATGTTCATGGCTCTCTCAGCCAAAAAGTTTACCGACCCCTGCCCTATACTAAGCACTGAGGCAGACACAAAGGGTGACAAGGTCCCTGGCCTCAAGGATCTCCTGGCTGATGGTGGGAACTCAAAGACGAAGAGATAACAGTACCAACCACTGAAGGTAATGAAGGACCGTGAAATATGTTCAGAGTTGTCAGAACACTTTGAGAAGCTTTGAAGAAGGAAGCGTTCACTCTGTGAAGGGCAGCAGGGGCTAGGGAAGGATGTCATATATAAAAAAAAGCAACACTTGGACTTGATTGAGTACATGTTTACTAAATAGTGGTTCTCCAGCTTAAGCATGCATCAGAATCACTTGGAAGACTTGTTAAAACTCAGATTGCTGGTCCCCGTGCCCAGTCTTTCTGATTCAGCAGGTCTGGGGTAGGGGCCCAAGGATTTGCAATTTCTAACAAGCCCCCCGGGATGCAGCTGCTGTGGTCCAGGGAACACACTCTGAGACCCACTGGACTAGATCAAGAAGAGAGGAAGGGCATGCCGGGAGGTGCTGGGAGGGGCCGGAAGTGCATACAAAGACCTGAGGGGTGAAAAAGCAACAGGTGTTGAGAGAGCGACGAGCAAATGTGTGAGGCTGGAACCTGGTGGGTTGCCAGGTACGGATGCTGATGGACTTGTGTGCCAAGCCTCGGAGTTTGGACTTGATCCTGGAAGTGAAGGGCAGCCAAAGGAGCTTCTTGCGGAGGGAAGAACATGCAGAGATTGGCACTTGAGCAAGATCACACTGGAGGGCAGGTGGAGAGGGGAGGAGAGAATGGAGGCAGAGAGACTCGTTAGGAAGCAGTCACACCGGCCCGTCAGATTGCACTAGCCCTAGTCTTAGTGGTACCCAGAGTCCAGGCGGTGGGAAGTAATCAGACACCTAGACAAGCAGGCTGCATATAAAAACAGCACCATGGCAACTGCTCATCTGGCATTAGGCGGTAAGCGCAGGAGCGGGCCCTTGATGTGCATCACATCACATCCTCCCAGCAGCCCGTGCGGAACTGGAGGCTCGGAGACATTCAGGAGCCTGCCCAAGGTTAGGACGGAGTCAGGTTCAAAGCCAAGGGTGGAGCCATCCTCCTCCCTCACTGCACACTTCCCCACGCAGGTTCTGGAGGCGCTCGCCTTGTGTTCCCAGGGGCTTTGTGGCTGTGTGTTGTGAGAGCTCAGGGTGTCGTGTGGTATGTGCTGGACGCTGTGATGACATTGCCCCCCACCCCTCCTGTCCCACTTGTCATCATGTCAAGGGTCTTTCTGGGGGCCTTCAAGGAAAATGGACAGAGCCAGGGAGGGAGGACTTTGCTGGGCATTCAATTTTCCATATGGAGGAATAAACCAACGTCTGGGGGAGAAGGATGTCACCCTGTCTGTCAGCTCCACTGACATAGCTTGGAAGAATTCTCAGACACTCCCAGCAGTGGGAAAGAGCAGAGCGCCAGCCCTGCCGAGATCCAGGGATGACAGGAGCAGGGGAGAGAGAGTTTGCTTGCCAGGCAGAAAGGAAGTTTTTTGTACACTCAAGCAACTAACTCAATCAGGGGCCAGGCGCAGAGAGCAGTGGAAGAATGAAAGAGGAAAGAATGGCGGAGAAGGAAGGACTCACTGACTTGGAGTCAAAAAAGCTGGGTTCAGGAGCCCCAGCAGCCACTTACAGGGTCTCCTGTGTGATCCTGGGCAAGTCCCTTTCCCTCTCTGAACTTCAGTTTCTGCAACCAGTAAAAGCAGATTATCTCTAAGCTCCCTTCCTGCTTTGACATTCTACGCTTTTCCTTTTCAATGTACCTGAGTGTGACTTTTCCAGGGAAATGTCAAACATTTCAAAGGGCAAGCTTCTAATGTTTGCCAGACATCGCTTGTCACTCTTCAGCTGCTCTTGTCTCTCTTCACGTCCAGGGGATTTTCTACAATGTATGCGTTTTCTAATTTCTCTAGCTATATTTCCTTGTTTGCACTGGTTGAATGCTGCAGAAACTGGGCACTGTTTTTTTAAGCAAATACGCAGTTCCATGCCAACAGGAATATCCTGTTTACAAGAGCCTCCTTTTACAAGGTACCAGCTGTTTGAAAACATTTGTGTATTGCCACATCAGAATAATCTCCTGATAAGCAACTTTTTTTTTTTCTAGTAACATAATTTTCTTCAATATAATCACACACAGTGGGGTAGATGCTCCTTAACAAGTAAATATTCAAAATGACTATCATGTTGACCCGGTTTCTTCTTCTCCCATATGAGTTTGCTAGGGTTTACTGTACAAAATACCACAAACGAAGAGGCTTAAACAACAGAAACCGATTGTTTCATCATTCCGAAGACAAGATCAAAGTGTCGGCGGGTTGGTTCCTTCTGCCGCCTCTGAGGGAGGATCTGTCCAGGTCTCAGACCTGGCTTCCGGTGGTTTGTGAGCGATCCTTGACCTTCCCTGGCTTGTAGAAGCATCACCCATCGCTGCCTTCATCTTCACCTGGCATTCTCCCTGTACACATGTCTGTATTCAACCCCCTCCCCCTCTTCTTAATAAGGATGTCAGTCATTTTGGATGAAGGGCCCACCCTACTGCAATATGATCTCATTTAACCTAGACTTCCAACTACAGAGTCATCGACCGTAATTGACCCAGAGCTGCTCTGAAATCCATCGCTGTGTTTGTCCTGGCCACACTTCCCACGGGCAGTTCCCAGCCACAGACTGAATGCAGCAGGCAATACCAAGGCAGCCCCATTCCTGGGAGATACCGGATGCCTCTGACAGGTGACATTGGTTCAAGGACTCCCCAACAACCTTGCTGGGCCTTCCTTAGCCTGCAGGGCAGTCTAGGATGCTTCTACTCAAGCTGCCTTCCTTTTCTTCTTCACTCAGGGCCGGACTTGCACCCAGCCTTGTTCCGCCTCCTGAGATGACTCCACAGAGCCCTCTCTTCCTTCTCCCAGCCCTGGGCTCCGCCAGCCTCCCACCGCTCCCTGCCGGTTCTCTCTCACAGGTGCTTCTCCTGATAAAAACCCTCCATGTCTAACCCCATCTTAGCACGTACCTCATGGAGGACCGGAACCTAATATAAGAGGTGCACTGGGTGCACTGTGTAGTGAAATGTATAAGACTTAGTGTCTTTAAAACCACAAGGAGATACTGCCTCACAACCATTGAGAGGGCCACTATAAAAAATAGAAAATAGTAAGTGTTGGCAAGAACTAAGAAATTGCAACTCTCGTGCACTGTTGGTGGGAATGTAAAGTGGTGCAGCCACCATAGAAAACAGTGTGGTACTTCTTTGAAACCTTAAACGTAGAACTACATGATTTAGCAATTCCACTTCTGGGTCTATAACCCAAAAGAATTGAAATCGGGCTCTTCAACAGGTATTTGCATAACCATGTTCATAGAAGCATCGTTCATGGTAGTAAAATATGGTACAACCTAAATGCCCATCAGTGGGTGCATAGATGAACAAAATGTGGTATTCACATGCAATGGAATATTAGCCTTAAAAGGAAGGACATTCTGATACATAATACAGCATGGATGAACTGGTGGACATCATGCTAAGTGAAATAAACCAGTGACAGTAAGACCAATCATGTGTGATTCCACCTATGTGAAGTGCCTAGAGAAGTCAAGTTCATAGAGAGACAGGAAGCAGAGCGGTGGTTAGGAGGGGCTGGGAGAAAGGAACGTGGAGAGTTATCGTTTAACGGGTACGACGAGCTTCCAGTACGAGAAGATGAAGCGCTCTGGAGATGGACGGTGGTGATGGCTGCACAGCAGCGTGGGCATACTCGGTGCCAGTGCCACGGACACATAAAATGGTTAAGATGGCAACTTCTATGTTACGTGTATTTTTTTTTATCACAGTGAAAAGTAACAAACAACAATCCTTGTCTCTTAGAGGGTGCAAAGTGGGAAGAACACCAAAGCCTATTGATGAATGTTTGCGGTACCCGGATAAAAAGGCCAGGGAAGCATAGGGAGGGGTGTTTATTCTTCAGTCGACTTACATGGTCTGAAGGCTCCGGTTACCGGTTTACCACTTTAAAACCTAAAGTCTAAGCTTTTCCCTGCGGAGATGATCCTCATTCGTGCCTCATTTCAGAGAGCTTTATGATTCACCAGACAGCTGGCAATGAATTGGAAAACATGTTTATAGTGTTGGGCTATTACTTCATAAACTTGTTTTTTTAAAAAATTTATTATTTCGGTGAGAGAAAGACAGTGGCTTCTACCAAGGATATTCCCCCCCTAAAGGAAGTCTTTTGATCATTTAAATGTATCCTTTTGCCCCAGCTACACCAGGAAGGGACCAGATGCAGAAACATCCAGGCTTTTCCATCTGAACGTTTTTACTTTCAGAGACAGAAAATACAGATCCAGGCACAGGTCAAAGGGCTTTGGCCAAATATCCAGCAGGCAGAACAGGAGAAAATACTTTCTGGTGCTAACACTTCCTTTATAGCCGCTTGTCTTCAAACTGCTGTTGTGGGAAGTAGTTCGGCTTTTGGGCTTGCTGAGGTTCAAATCCTAAACTGACTCTATGTCTTGGGCAAGCTATATAATCTCTCCGTGCCTCAGTGTCCTTATCTGTAAACTGGAAGTGGAGACAGTGACTCCTCCATGAGGGCGTATTAACAACAGCTAGAAATCACTGCACATTTTCTATGTGCTAGGCATTGTGCTCAGTCCTTTATTTATCGCTTTGTTTTTTCAATTTTTTTTTGTTGTTTTCTCTTTCTTTTTTTTTTTTTTTTTAATTTTTGATTTAATTCATTTCCCTTTGTGTCTTTTTTGTTTGTTTGTTTTGTTTTCTTGTACCAAGTTTTTCATACACTTGACTCATTTTATCCTGAAGACCAGGATGATCTCATTCCCAAGCAGATGATCCTATAATCACGTGATGCCACAGTGTATTAATTGAGGAATGCATGTAAAGAAATGTAAGCCTGGCCTCAGTAAACATTTCGTACTTGTAACATTTCCTCTCTGCTTTAGGGTGCAGATTTGAGGTTCAGAGAGATGAAAAAAATCTCTAAAATCACAACACCGGGAGGCAGTAGTGCTGGGGCTTAGCATTGGCTATTTCCTCCCCAACCCCAAACAAAGCATACAGAGGTCAGAGGAGACCAGCCATCAGGCAGGGAGGTGGGGCTTGGATCTGGACTTGGAGAGAAGAGACGGAAAAGGAGTAGGAAAGGCATCCTAGGCATGGTCAAAGTCCTAGAGACAAGGTTGTGCGGGGCAAATCAGCAGTCTGAGGATGACACACAGAGGGCTGGGCTTGCTAGGGGTCGTGGGAGCAAGGCTGGAGAGTATGTGGACCCGGTCATCACAGACAGCTCTGAATTCTAGGCCAAGGATATACTTCACCAGCTCCTGGACATTCACGAGCCTTACAACCCAGAAATCCACTTCTCAGCAGATACCGTAGCTGAAGCCCTCATGTGCACCAGGAAACACACACAGAGTATCCAGAGCAACATTGCAGATAATGGAAAACAACTGGAAACGAGTGTAATGGCCATCAACAGATGAATGGATAATAATGATGGAGTATCCACGCACTGGAACATTGTACAGAAGTGAACACGAATGACTCATGGCCGCAAACAAAAGTAGAGAACTCATGTGTGAAGAAAGCATACTGCATAAGGTCTGATAGAATATGACACCTTTATATGAAGCATAAAATAACTAAATGAAATAATAAATAGTTTTCTTCTATATAATCTGGAGTGAAACTTATTTTAAAAAATAAAAGAGAAAAAGAATAACGTGCAGAAAGTTCAGGAGAGTGGCTGTGAGGGCTGGTCTATGAGGCCCTGCAAGGGGATGAGCCGGGAAGGCTCACCCGGCCGGGGCAGCGGTGCTAGAAATGCTCTGGTGTCTGAGTTGGGTGGAGGTTTATGGGTAGTCATTCATTTTAAAATTATATTGCAAAATTTATATCTATAGTATATCTAATTTTTGTATGCATCAGATATTGCCTCCTAACACTGATAATAATTTTAACAAGAAAATGCAGAAATGTGTAATGGAGATGCACAAAAAGATTATATGAGTGAGATCTAAAATAGAGCCATATGGAACTTAAGAATGTCAAGTTTCAGGGCCTGAGGTGTTGTCCCCAACAGAGCTCTTCGATAGATACATAATACTGTTCCAATCTTTCATTCATTCAACAACCATTCTTTGAGTCCCTGCACTGTGCCCAGATTTGGAGGTAAAGAAGAACTGGTCCTTGGTCTAGAAGAGCTCAAAGAGTCGAGAGGATGTGACACACAAAGAGGTAGGGACACACAAAGTCGAGGAATCAGGGCTTCGCTCTTCTGGGCCTCAGGTGCTTCAAAGGAGGGCAGATGGTAAGAATGGACCTGGTTTCATCACTGGCATAGATCCCTCCTGGGTGCAAGACCCCCTTGTCATTCTCCACCCAGTGAGAGACCGTCCTGACATCGGGCCTCATCACACTCTTACCCCTCTGCATTCGGACTTCCTGACTCTTAGCCGGCGTAACTCTGACCCCGGGGCCTGTACAGGACTTGACCAGGCAGCATTGGCTGGTCCTCCGGGCGTGCTGATGTTGACCTTGCACCGCTCAGCACCCTGGATCTGTGCAGAGCGCTGTCTGATGCTGGGCTGGTGCTGGGAGTACTAGACCTCACTCCCGCCCTCAGGAGGGCCATGATTTAGCTGTGCCTCTCAGTGCCAAGTTGTTGCTCTTCCCAAGCACTCAGTCAATTTTAAAACACCTCTGGGAAATAACAACATTATATTTTTCCTGTGAATCAGGCATGAGATGATTATAAAATAGTGTTTCATTTCTGTCATCTTAAAACAACTTCTTTCTCGTCTGCCTCGCAGTGAGCTCTGGATCCCCAGGACCAGGGGCTACATCTGGGAATGCCTGTGGTTCCCCAGCACCCTTCTGGAATAGATGCTGGCTGAGGCCAGAGATGTAGCCTTTACCTCCATGTTGTCAGGGCCTGGCTCTGAGGAGCTGCTCAAGCCAGTGCCGTTGAATGTCCAAAGGGAAGAAAGTGTCTGGGTTTAGATCACGGATCTTTCAGGCTCTGCCCTTCTAAGCTGTAGAGTCCTCCCTGTCATCCTCGAGCTGCTTGCGTGTCCTGGTGCCAGAGAGGCCTCCGAGCCACATTCTGCAATCAGGGTGTGTGCATGCATGTGTGTGGAGATGCATAAACGTGCGATCCGGTTATTCTAGTTACACTGCATCACACTGGAAACCCCAGAGCACCCGGCTGTCCTCATTTATGAGCTTAAAAATAACAACCCCCTTTGTCCGTTCAGAAGTGATTTATGGCTTCACAAGTGCTTCTGCAGCCATTTGCTCAGGTCAAAACTCACAGCCACCGTGGGAGGTGGGTGTTACTCCCGCTCCCATTTTGCAGAAGGGAAAACTGAAGCTCGGAGAGGAAAACTGATTTGGCCCCATCCAGTCAGACTGAGGTCTCTCAGTGCTGATGAGGTCAGAGACTCTCGGACACATCGCAACAACCTGTATTGACGAGGTTGGGGTACCAGGCCATACGGCGGTGGGTGCCTGCCCACGGGGAACACAGCAATGAACTTGAATTGCTCTGAGGCTCTGGTTTATTGCTGAGGTTCTGCTCCGGTCAGGAGCTCATCTCCCAGGACAGGCGGAACTGGTGACCGAAAAGTCACCATGAAAAGCAGTGCTTTGTGCCTGCTCTTCTGCAGGGAGCTCCTGGGGGCCCCTCCTTTGTCCACGCCAGGCGGCTCTACTCTAGAGTTAAGTCAGCTGTGTGTCCTGCCTCCTGGAACCCACAGTGGAGCACTTCCAGCTAGGGCTAGAAGTGGGGGCGAGAATCGGCGAAGCTTCTGGAGGAATGAGCGCTTGAGCCGGGTCTTCAAGCATGAGTAGGCATTAGCTAGGCAAGCGTGCGATGGGCGAGGGACAGGGAGACACACTGGGGAGACAGGAAGGCCGGGCAGGGAAAAGGCATTGAGACAAGGAAAGATACCCATCAGTAGATGAGTGGATAAAAAAGTGGTGGTACATTCACACAATTGAATACTCCTCGGCCGTAAAAAAGAATGAAATCTTACCCTTTGTGACAGCCAGGATGAACCCGGAGAACGTTATCCTAAGTAAAATAAGTCAGAGAAAGACAAGTACCATATGATCTCACTCATATGTGGAATCTAGTGAACAAAACAAACAAACACAATAGAAACAGATTCACAGACACAGAGATGAGACTGGTAGCTGACGGGGGGGGGGGTTGGAGGGCTAGGTGAGCAAGGTGGAGGGATTAAGACATACAGATTGGTAGTTACAGAACAGTCATGGGGATGTAAAGTACAGTCTCGGGAATATAGTCAATAATCTTGTAATAATTATGTACGGTGCCAGGTGGGTGCCTGAAATATCAGGGACCACTCTGTAAAGTATATGATTGTCCAACCACGATGCAGTACACCTGAAAGTAATACAGTATAATATTGACTGTAAGCTGTAACTGAAAAATAAAATAAATAAGTAGAACAAAGACAGGGAAAGAGATTAAGCAAAGACACACGTCAGCCCTCTGTGCACCACCTTCATGGTTTAGTCTACACCTGACTAGCACCTGTATAATATCTCGAGAATATTTTTAATAGATTATTTCTAGAAAGTACATACATTCATTTTTAAAAGCCCCGCTAAATTATAAGGGTTGCTTACTAGTTTCTTTTTTCCTGATGCACATTAAAATAAGCACCCAAATATTCAAGTGAAAAAATGGTCATCCTTTAATTCCCCTAAAACCATCTAGTATCATCAACCACCTGGCACACTAGGCACTACACCTGGCAAGCAGTGAGCAGAGGTGTGGCTATAGGTAAGAACGTGGGGTGTGGAGGAAACGCGGAGAGCGAGCGTGAGGCCAGAGTGGTGATGTGAAGTCGGAGACCTGAGTGGGGCCTGAACTTGCAAGGACTTGTGTGCCTGGCTCAGGAGTCTGCTGTGTCACCTCAGAGCTGAGAATGGGGAGGCGCTGGGCGCGGGTGCTCTGAGAAACTCACAAGATGGCAAAACCATCACCTCTTGCTTGTGGTTCAAGTGGTCCTCTGAAGGTCTTATGTTACAGGGTTATCATAAACCTCAACGATCAGGAAATCTTGTGGAAGCACATCTCTGACAGAGAATGAGCCGTAGAGTCAGAAAACCATCTATCTCCCTGACGGCTCAATAACTTTGGGCAGGTCATACAACCTGTCATAGCCTCAAGCATTGTGTCTAAACAGGGTGCAAGCCAAGGCGCCTAAGGCAGGACCTAGAGGTTGCAGGTCACAAGCCTCCTTGTCCGCATTTCTCTAGATTGGGGTTTCTCGGCTTTGGCGTTACGGACATTTTGGAGCCCAACAGTTCTTTGCTGTGAGGAGCTGTCTCATGTGATGTAGAATGTTTAGCAGCATCCCTGGTCTGTACCAATGGATGCCATTAGCATCTTCTCAGTTATGACAGCCAAAAAAGTCTCCAGATATTGCCAAATGTCCCCTGGAGGAAAAGGATGTCACCCAGACTTGTTTTAAAGGGATGGAGCATCAGACAGGCCCTGGTGGCCTTCCAGTCTTGGCTGAAGATGGACCCAGGAGAGCAGAAAACTTCCTACAGATAAATCACACCTCCCAAATTCAGAACCCCATAAGGGGAAGGAGTAGTAGTTGAAGGAGTTTTGTCACCAACTCTATCATTGAAAAGGTGACTTACTGATTCCCTATGTAATGTCCCCAGGAAAGGAGACCCCAAAGAGGATCACATGCTTTCAGCACTCAACAGTATGGCCCAGTGCTTCCCCACTCAGACCTGTCCTCCAGGATAAGACAGACATCAGGAGGAGAAAAGACCACTGGGCTTGAAGCAACTTATGGGAACAATCAGAATGACTCCCCAACACGGTGGTGGACTCACACTTTCCAGGTCCAAGAACCTGGCTAACCTGTTCTTTGACTCATGAAAATAATTACAGTAATAGCATCCCTTGAGCATTTATTGTATACCATTGCACACGTTTGCCTAATCCTCACAACAATACATTATCCCTATTTGATACATGAGGAAATTGAAGCTTTGCAGGATTGGGGAATTTGCACAACATTGTATGACTGTTAAGAAGAAGGCAACAAGTAAAACGTGTGAATAGGAGGCTTTAGTCTATGTCTATCTAATTCCAAATCCTTTGTTATTGCTCTTGTGTCAGGTTACAAGTCCTCTTTCCTGATGGTTCCATGAGAAAAGAAGACAGCTGCTGCCCGGTGAGTGTTCTGAAGAAGCACAGCCACTGACTCCTTAACTGTTGCTTTGGATGCCAGAGCTTAAAGCTACGTGCCCATAAAACAGGAGAATGTGGCTTCTGATCTTTTCAACCATGTGAAATAAAGTTCAAGGACACCCCCCCCCCAACAAATGTATAGTTTCGTGAATGATTATAAGGCACCCATCTTTTTAAACTCCTGCGCATACCTGCCTCTATATGACTGCACATATGGGCTTACCAATAATATAAATTTAAGTAAAAAGAAATAAGTATAAATACAAATAAGGTTATATAATGGGCAGGGTGCGCTGACATTTGTTGGGGGGCGTCATTGGTTGGGGGGCAATGAGAAAAGGAAAGAGATGGCTGCTTTGAGTCAGAGTCATCACTGTGTGGACCCTGTTTTCAGAAAGGTACTTGTTACTTATTCAAACTGCTCATCAGACGATGTCGTGGGCAATGCAAGATGCTGTAGCGGGTACTGTGTGCAGGCCAACCTTGTTCTATTGCACTTCGCTTTATTGCTCTTTGTAGATATTGCGGGGGGCTTCTTCTCTCAAATTAAAGGTAAGACCCTCCATCAGCAAAAAGATGACTGAGGGCTCAGATGATGGCTGGTATTTTTAATTAGAGTATTTACATTGTTTTTTTGAACATACTGTTATTGCACACTCAATAGACTACAGTATGGTGTGAACATAACTTTTATACACACTGGGAAATAAAATAAAGTCATGTGACTCACTTTATTGTGACATTCACTTTATTGCAGTAGTCTGCGACCAGACCCATAATATCACCAAAGTGTGCCGGTACACAAAATGCAATGATAACGGACCCTGGCGAGGTGCTTAACATGCAAGGAATTTGGAGTTGGCTGGACTTGAGGTCAAGTTCAGGCTCTGTAGAGGACAAGACATGAATCTTTGGGCAAGGACTCAGTCTCCTTGACCTACAGCTTTCTTTTTTTTTTTTCATTTTTCTGAAGCTGGAAACGGGGAGAGACAGTCGGACAGACTCCCGCATGCGCCCGACCGGGATCCACCCGGCACGCCCACCAGGGGCGATGCTCTGCCCACCAAGGGGCGATGCTCTGCCCCTCTGGGGAGTCACTCTGTTGCGACCAGAGCCACTCTAGCGCCTGGGGCAGAGGCCAAGGAGCCATCTCCAGCGCCCGGGCCATCTTTGCTCCAATGGAGCCTCGGCTGCGGGAGGGGAAGAGAGAGACAGAGAGGAAGGAGAGGGGGAGGGGTGGAGAAGCAGATGGGCGCTTCTCCTGTGTGCCCTGGCCGGGAATCGAACCCGGGACTTCTGCACGCCAGGCCAACGCTTTACCACTGAGCCAATCGGCCAGGGGACCTACAGCTTTCTTTTTTTTTTTCTTTTTTTTTTTTTTTTCATTTTTCTGAAGCTGGAAACGGGGAGAGACAGTCGGACAGACTCCCGCATGCGCCCGACCGGGATCCACCCAGCACGCCCACCATGGGGCGACGCTCTGTCCACCAGGGGGCGATGCTCTGCCCATCCTGGGCGTCGCCATATTGCGACCAGAGCCACTCTAGCGCCTGGGGCAGAGGCCAAGGAGCCATCCCCAGCACCCGGGCCATCTTTGCTCCAATGGAGCCTTGGCTGCGGGAGGGGAAGAGAGAGACAGAGAGGAAAGTGCGGCGGAGGGGTGGAGAAGCAAATGGGCGCTTCTCCTGTGTGCCCTGGCCAGGAATCGAACCCGGGTCCTCCGCACGCTAGGCCGACGCTCTACCGCTGAGCCAACCGGCCAGGGCCCTACAGCTTTCTTATCTGTCAATGAGAGTATGTAATAATATTCCTAGCCTCCAAAGGCTGCTAGGATGGTTGAATGAGCTAATAGTAGCAAACAAGTCCACACTTTTATTTATAAAGTACTTGACATTGTAATACTAAGTACTTTGCATAGGTTACTCAGCAATCCTGTGCAGAAGTGCTGTTATTATCCCCATTTTATGGGCAGGAAACCAAGGTAGAGGTTGGTTAAATCTTTTGCTCCAGATCGTAGTGACAGATCCAGCATTGGAACCCAGGCTGCACAGTGCCTGGGACTGAGTAGGTGTTGAAGAAATGTTATTGTTAGTATATTCCAACTCTTACTATGGGTATGATTGCCAGGTGGCTGCTATATTCCAGCGTGTGGCTTCTTCCATATTCATTATCTCATTGAGTCTTTGCAAGACACTGGCCATGTGAAATTTTTTTTTAAGAGAGAGATAGAGACAGTCAGACAAACAGGAAGGGAGAGAGAGAGAGAAGCATCAACTCGTAGTTGCATCACTTTAATTGTTCATTGATTGCTTCTCATATGTGCCTTGACTGGGAGGCTCCAGCTGAGCCAGCAACCTTGGGCTCAAGCCAGCAACCTCTGGGCTCAAGCCAGCAATCATGGGGTCATGTCTATGATTTTGCACTCAAGCTGGGGACCCATGCTCAAGCTAACAATCTCAGGGTTTCGAACGTGGAAACTTAATGTCCCAGGTCAATGCTCTATCCACTGCACCACCACCAGTCAGGCTGGCCATGTGAATATTAACCCTTACTTATAGGTGAGGAAATTGAGGTTTAGAGAAGGTAATTTATCCATAAGAACATACTTAGCAACCTTTGTATTTGCTTTGTTCCAGAGTGTATCATATCAGACACTGATTATCTTGTTTAAAAGCTTCTAGTGAGGGGACCTGAATGGACAAGTGTCATTTCTTTCATGGTATCTAGAAATCAGCTCTACTGTCATTTCAGCTGGACAGCCCTTTCTGAGCCAATCAGGATTAAGACAGCCTATCCATCACTTACCAAGAGGGGACCTCAATTCCTAGGAAAGGGGAACTAGGAATTAAACTTCAGTCAACACTTGTTCGAATCTTCTAAAAATGTCCAGAGAGTTTGCTGAAAATCTAGGAGCAGGCAAAACCAGTAAGATGTAGCAATGTAACAGTGTTTGGGAAGATAAAATATAAAATGGTAAATGTGGTAATAAAGGCCAGCATATTTCTTTCCTTGTACGTATACTGTTTTTGAGACACATTGCTAATAAAACATCTACGGGTTTTCTTTTAATTGCAGATATAGTCTGTGGAGTTCCTATTAAAAGCTCACAAAGCCTGTTCTGTGCCTGAAATGGACTCCATTTTAATCCTGTAATGATGCCATTATTTTTATAGCTGTTTCTACAATCCCGTCCATGATTCATATGCAAGATGTAGTCTCTCTCTCTCTTTTTAAATGGAGGTATGTATTTTCCCCTGGAAACTGTAAATTTCCTTTTCAGTGATAAAAACACTCAACATAACAGGTATAGAAGAAATGTATCTCAACATAATAAAGGCCATTTATGACAAGCCTACAGCTAACATCAGACTCAATGGTAGAAAATCTGAAAACTTTTCCTCTAAGATCAGTAACAAGACAGGGGTGCCCACACTTGTCATTTCTACACAATATAGTACTTGTCAGATAAATTATGCAATAAAAAGAAGGAAAAGGCATCCAAATCTGAAAGAAAGAAGTAAAATACAGATGACATGATCTTATAAATAGAAATTCCTAAAGACACCACCAAAAACACTGTTGGAACTAATAAACAAATTCAATAAAGTGGCAGGATACAAAAATCAGCATATAAAAATCAATTGTGTTGCCTGACCAGGCGGTGGCACAGTGAATGGAGCATCGGACTGGGATGCGGAGGACCCAGGTTTGAGACCCTGAGGTCGCCAGCTTGAGCGCGGTCTCATCTGGTTTGAGCAAGGCTCACCAGCTTGAGCCCAAGGTCGCTGGCTTGAGCAAGGGGTTACTCGATCTGCTGTAGCCCCCCAGCCAAGGCACATATGAGAAAGCAATCAATGAGCAATCAAGGTGCCGCAAGGAAGAATTGATGCTTCTCATCTCTCTCCCTTCCTGCTGCCTGTCTCTGTCCCTCTCTCTCTCTCTCTCTGTCTCTGTCACACACACACACACACAAAAAAAAATCAATTGTGTTGCCTGACCTGTAGTGGCAAAGTGGATAGAGCGTCAACGTAGAACTCTGAGGTCACCGGTTTGAAACCCTGGACTTTCCCAGTCAAGGCACATACAAGAAGCAACCAGTAAACAACTAAAGTGAAGCAATTACGAGTTGATACTTCTCACTCCCCTCACCCCCTCTCCTCTCTCTGTAAAACCAATAGATAAAATCTTTTAAAAAATCAGCTGTGTTCTCGCCTGACCAGGCAGTGGCGCAATGGCTAGTGCAGGGGTCCCCAAACTTTTTACACAGGGGGCCAGTTCACTGTCCCTCAGACCATTGGAGGGCTGGACTATAAAAAAAACTATGAACAAATCCCTATGCACACTGCACATATCTTATTTTAAAGTAAGAAAACAAAACGGGAACAAATACAATAATTAAAATAAAGAACAAGTAGGCCCTGGCCGGTTGGCTCAGTGGTAGAGCGTCGGCCTGGCGTGCGGGGGACTCGGGTTCGATTCCCGGCCAGGGCACATAGGAGAAGCGCCCATTTGCTTCTCCACCCCCACCCCCTCCTTCCTCTCTGTCTCTCTCTTCCCCTCCCGCAGCCAAGGCTCCATTGGAGCAAAGATGGCCCGGGCGCTGGAGATGGCTCATTGGCCTCTGCCCCAGGTGCTAGAGTGGCTCTGGTCGCGACAGAGCGATGCCCCGGAGGGGCAGAGCATCGCCCCCTGGTGGGCGTGCCGGGTGGATCCCGGTCGGGCGCATGTGGGAGTCTGTCTGACTGTCTCTCCCCGTTTCCAGCTTCAGAAAAATAAAAAAAAATAAAAATAAAAAAAAATAAAGAACAAGTAAATTTAAATCAACAAACTGACCAGTATTTCAATGGGAACTATGGGCCTGCTTTTGGCTAATGAGATGGTCAATGTGCTCCTCTCACTGACCACCAATGAAAGAGGTGCCCCTTCCGGAAGTGCGGCGGGGGGCCGGATAAATGACCTCAAGGGGCCGCATGCGGCCCGCGGGCTGTAGTTTGGGGACCTCTGGGCTAGAGCATCAGACTGGGATGCGGAGGACCCAGGTTCGAGACCCAGAGGTCACCAGCTTAAGCACGGGCTCATCTGGTTTGAGCAAGGCTCACCAGCTTGGACCCAAGGTCACTGGCTCAAGCAAGGGGTTACTTGGTCTGCTGTAGCCCCACAGTCAAGGCACATATGAGAAAGCAATCAATGAACAACTAAGGTGTCACAACAAAAAACTAATGATTGATGCTTCTCATCTCTCTCTGTTGCTGTTTGTCTCTATCTATCCTCTCTCTGAGATAGACTCTCTCTCTGTCTCTGTAAAAAAAAAAAAAAAAATCAGTTGTGTCTCAATAGTAACAGTAAAAGTTAAGAAAACAATTCTATTTATAATAGCATCAAAAAATACTTAAAAATTAATTTAACCATAGAGGTGAAAGACTTGTACACTGAAAACTATAAAGCATTAATGAAAGAAATTAAAGAAGACAAAAAAGATATCTCATGTTCATGGATTGGAAGACTTAATATTTCTAAAATGACCATATGGCCCAAAGTGACCCATAGAGGCAAGGCTAGCCCCATCAACATCCATGGCATTTTCACAGAAATAGAAACACAGCTCTAAAATTTATATAAAACCCCAAAGATACTGTTTTAACTTCCTCCCATGTGTGTGTGTGTGTGTGTGTGTGTGTGTGTGTATATGTGCAAAACACAACTGTATGGTGAGGGAAGGGGGTGGGGGAGGCGGGGGAGGGCAAAGGACGGGTAGATGGGTAAATGGGGATGGAGAGAGAGACTCCACTCTGGGTGTTGGGCCCATGATGCAGTGTGCCAATGATGTTTTGTCTAGTTGTACACTTGAAATCTGTATGCTTTTGTTAATTACTACTGTCACCCAAAAAAATTTAATAAAAAATCATTATCATAATATCACTATAATTACTCATAAATTAATTTAAAATATTTAATGCTATAAAACAGATAGTGTTCAAATTTTCAAAAGAAAAAAATAGTTGCCCTGGCCAGACAGCTTGATTGGTTAGAGCATTGTCCGGACGCACAGAGGTTGCCAGTTTGATACCTGGTCAGGGCACATGTAGGAACAGATTGATGTTCCTGTCTCTTTCTCTCTCTCTCACTCTCTCTTCTCTTCAAAATCAATAAAATAAACATTTAAAAAATAATTAAACTCCTCTCACTGAATAAAAAAAGTAATCAAACTCATAGAGACAGAAAATGATTGATGGCTGTCAGGGGCTGGGAGGAGAGGAGGAAATAGAGAGTTATTGCTCAGTGGATATAAATTTCAGTGTACAAGATGAATAAGTTCTAGAAATCTGTTACACAACATAGTGCCTACAGTTAACAATATGATGTTGTACACTTAAAAATTTGTTAAGAGGATAGATCTCATGTTGTGTTGTTACCACATGTGTGTGTATGTGTGCTCACACACAGACACAGGCAACTCTTGGAGGTGATGGATATGTGTATTATCTTGATTGTGGTGATGGGGTCACAGGTGTATGGTATATGTCTAAACTCTTCAAATTGTGTTCTTTAAATGTGTGCAGCTTTAGCTGTACAATTATACCTCAGTAAAGCTGAATAAGAAACAAACAAAAAAAAGTCTTGTTTCATCCCCAAAGAATTGAGATACCTGATGTATTTGTTCGGTAAATAAAATCAACCCTTTTGAGAGGGAAGGAAGTTGTTTTATGTTAACTTGCTGGATAAACAGAGAGACTGTGAGTCATGTTTCTCTTCCAATAGAACCCTGTGGGGAACTGAAATGGGCTGCAGGAGGGAGAGGGCATCTGACACGGTCTGGAAATCTAGAAAGACAGAGCTTGCGTACACTTCGGCATCCTTTAAACCCCACGCCACACAGAGACCAGTTAAAAGGAAGCTCTTCAAAGGTTCCAATGAGTTGCCCTCGCCTGGAAGAAAAAATACAAAGTTGCTTTGAATTAAATCCTTGAATTTGACTCCCGGCTCTGCTGTGAACAGGCATATCTCTTTCCCTCTCAGAGCCTCAGTTATTTTGTCTGAAAATAGAGTTAATGCAACTGCTACATATGTGAGAGCCTGCCTTGGGTCAGGTCTTCAGAAGCTGCTTCTCACCCACGCTTCCATGGCCTGGCCTCACAAGCCCCCACGACTGTCCCCACTCTATAGATTAGGTGTCTATTGAAAGCACTCAATACATGCACCTCTCCTACCAGACTCTGAAACACTGGACCACAGAAACCATATAATATCCCTTTATATATTGCCAAGTACAGAAATTGGCACATCACAATTATTCAGCAAATGTTTGAATAGATTAAAACAAAACAAAAAAACAGCCTGACCTGTGGTGGCGCAGTGGATAAAGCATCGACCTGGAACACTGAGATCACCAGTTTGAAACCCTGGGCTTGCCAGGTCAGGGCACATATGGAAATTGATGCTTCCTGCTTCTCCCCCTTTCTCTCTCTTTCTCTCTCTTAAACGAATTAATAAAGTCTTAAAAAAAATTTTTTTTTAATTCTAAAAAGAAAAACACGCATGACACAAAGAGAATCTTAAATGTTAAGGAGCCTGGAGCTTACCCGTTTGAAAGTGGAGCCAAGTGCCCTACCCCTAAGGATGACAAACCTTCTCATTTTAAGTTTGGCTTCTAAGTATGACCATCACCTGATAGTAACTTATTTTTGTTTCCTGTGAGTCAGAGAGCAAAAGGCATTGTCTCCAAGCCACCCAGGGCAACCTTTAAACAAATGACCCCATAATGAATAGTTTTGGTAAAGTAACAGCTGTCGCATACCTTGTCATAATATGGGAAAACTCTCTAATTTGTTTAGTGCTCTGTATTAATAAAATCCATGTCCTATCATTTCTCAAGAGTCTCTAAGAATGCTTATTAAGGTGGTCAGTGAAAAGTCCCGTGACACAGCCTGAGAGAATGGCCGGCGGGGAGGCAGGGCAGGGGAGCGGCTGTCCTGGAAGTGAGCACGGTGTCAGTCTCCCTTTGAGGTTCCGTGGGAAAATGGGCTGTGCTGAGGGCTAAGCGGATACAGCCACACAAATGTGCAGCGTGACTTCTAAGGCTCATGTAAAGGTTGGACACGGTTGTTGTTTTTTCCATTGACTTGAGAGAGAGAAATAGAGAAAGAGAGAGAGAAGAAATGAGTGAGAGAGAAGCATCAACTTGTTGCTCCACTTAGTTGTCCCATTTAGTTGTGTACTCATTGATTGCTTCTCTACATACTCTGACTGGGGACCCTAACCCACGACCTTGGTGCCTCAGGATGACGCTCTATCCATTAAGCCACCCAGCCAAGGCTGTCTGTTTGTTAATTGTTTTACTTATTGATTTTAGAGACAAAGGAAAGAGAGAGAATGGAACCCACAACCTTGGGGTATCCAGGCGATGCTCTAACTAACTTAGCTACCAGGTCAGACCTTAGGATTGGACACTGTTTTGTGTTCTGCCTCCCACCCCCATCTGGCGTTTGTCATGTTGAAGAGCTAGAGAAGTCACAGGGACAGGACCTTGGAACTATAGGCAACTTATCACACATCCACAAAATTATTATATTTGGATTGTTGGCAGAAAATACTGTTCCAGAGATACTCATATAACTCAAGCTGACTTTAAAATAACTTTTAACTCCCCACTTCCCCAATAAAAGTCACATTGGCCACTGAAAAGAAAACACAAATAGATTTCCATGTTGACTTCTATGTCAGGAAACTGGAAATAAATATGGCAGAACAGGTTTGAAAGAGGCACTATTAGGCTTGAACGCTGAAAAGATCCATCACCCTTCCTTTTTACAAAGTACCAACCTCTAGAAAGAAGGCAGAAATGGCATGGCGTTTGAGAAAGAGAAGGACCAGGAGAAGGCCTGAAGGGAAGCTTTCCCAGGGATAGAACACAGCACACAGGGGAGCCCAATTCAATACAACAAACATCCACTTGGGCATCTGCTTAGTGCTTGACACAAATCATAATATTCTAGTATTTACTGAATACAGGCTATGTGCTTGGTGCTTTCATGTACACATACCTGTTCATCCTCACACTGGTCCAGTCCAGAAGGTGTTATTGCCTCAGTTCTTAAAGATTAGCTAACTGAGGTTGCAGGATAAAGACAGTCAGGAACTGGTAGGGCTGCCCTTGACAGCCAGGTCCTCTGACTGTACATTCCATTACTCCAGCAGGAGAATGTGCTTAGTTTTTGTTTGTTTGTTTGTTTTTAACAGAGACAGAGAGAGAGAGAGAGAGAGAGTCAGAGAGAGGGATAGATAGGGACAGACAGGAACAGAGAGAGATGAGAAGCATCAAACATCAGTTTTTTGTGTTGCAACACCTTAGTTGTTCATTGAGTGCTTTCTCATATGTGCCTTGACGGTAGGCCTTCAGCTGACCGAGTAACCCCTTGCTCAAGCCAGCAACCTTGGGTCCAAGCTGGTGAGCTTTGTTCAAACCAGATGAGCCTGCGCTCAAGCGGGCGACCTTGGGGTCTCGAATCTGGGTCCTCCGCGTCCCAGCCCGACGCTCTATCCACTGCGCCACCGCCTGGTCAGGCATGTGCTTAGTATTTCTAACACCACTAATTTCCAAAAAGGATCTGAGGCATCTGTGAGAGGAGGTTTTTCCGGGGGGGGGGGGGGCGGTGAGATAGGGGGAAGCTCCTTGTGTCGCAGGCTGGGACACAAGGAGCATCAGAGGTATAGAGTAAGCACCCAGGAAATGGCGGCCTGATTGCCGCGGGTGGGCGGGGCTTGTTCTGCGCACCTACTGTGGTTGTAAACCAAGCGAACTATGGCCTGCTGACTGCCTGTGTGTAGGGGCAGAGGTCTTGCACAGCAACTACCCTGTGCTACAGTTACAAGTGTTCTTGGACCTGCTGGCTGGGGAAGGGGGTGAGGCTCACCCTGAGCACACAGCAACAGTTCTGCATTTCTTATCTTGCAGCCATTCAAGAGTCCGGTATGATGATTCCTATCGGTCAATGAGGACATTAGGTTCTAGCAGGGGATGGCTGAGTGCACAGTTATAGGTGTAGTTAGATGCACACCCAGGCTGGATTCCAGCTCAGGGCTCAACAGGTTCGCCACTTCAGGGAATAGACAGTCGCTATACCTCCCTGTCCTCCCCTCAATTACTCCATAGAAGAGCAGAGACTTCAGTGAGACCCCCCATCCAAGGACTAGCCAGCTAACAGTAATAGTAATAATAATAATGCTCGCCATTTATGGCGTACTTATTCTACATCAGGCACTTGAGTGAATGCTCTCACTTTATTTCATTAACTTTGTCGGGGATGTTGTCCACATTAGCTAAAGGGAGGCAGCAGTCCAGAGCTCTCAAGAGCAAGAAGCCAGAAAGTGACAGCCAGGATGAGAATCCACTTGGATCTGATTTTAAATTCTGTTAACACCAGATCAGGCTCTGCAGAGAAGAAGGGGGCGCGCCTCTCCCACGCAGAGGTGCGGCCCGGGGACTTGCGGCTGGGAGCGGTCCTGTGCCGGGGACGTCCGGCGGGGGGCACTGCAGACCGCTGGCCGCCCTGCGCCCGCCTCCAGCTCCCGCGCCCTCGTGAGTCGCTCTCGCCCCCACCCGGGCCCCAGCCTCTCCCGAACCCCGAGCATAGACCAGCCTCCCAGCGAGGATGCCGGGGAAGCGGGATCAGGCCCCTCTGGGTGTGCATGGACACTCCGCCCCGGAGTTGTAGGAGCGTGGGCCCGGCTCGGCTCTCCGCGTGGGTGTCCCCCGCACCCCGCCCTGGTGCGCTCACACTTACATCTCCACTTGGGTATAGAAAGGCTCCAGGGACCGGGTCTTCTGAGGTGGACGAGGTGGTCCCGGGACTGGGTTCCGCCATGGATCTGGAATTCAGACTCGTGTGGCTCCGACCCCAGGAGAGGAGGGGAAACCCGGCCTGAGAGCCGGGATTCCGGGAGGACACCCGGCGCATTTGAATGTCTGTCTGCTACTTCCCCACCCCGCCCACGCTGTCACCTCTCCTTCAGCCCTGCGGATTCCTCACCCCACCCAGCCCGCTCACTGAATTCTGACTTTGAACCCAAATGTGATCAGGTGTGTTTGGGGACACGCCACAGCAAGCGGGCGCTCTGGCCCTTGCCAAAGCAGCTGCAAGTGGGCATCGCTGTCCCGAGGGACGGACCCCGCCTCAGCCCAACCGAGGTGAAGTTAAGCTTCCTAAAGTTACTCTAAGGCGAAATTTGTGGCGTCCACTGACCTTGACCCTTCCCCGCGGTCACCTGGGACACAGGCATTTAAGGTGGGCAGTTTAACGAGGTGATAACGAAGTGAAAATGGTCTAGTAGCCTCTTGAATTTGAATCCGGGATTGAAGCTTTTTTTTTCCGAAAAAGAATTTTATGAATAAGAGACTCTCATGAAATTCTGTTACCAGTAATAACCCCTGAATGTTAATTGGTCATAATTACCTTGTTAAAAGTCTTGTAAGACCCCTCCAAGTTCTAAGACTACCAGGGAAAGAATCTTTCTGAGATTTACAACTGGGCGGGAAACATCATATTACTTTCTGCATTAGGTTATACATTAGCATACTTGTTGAATTGAACTTTCCGCTTTGGAAAGATTTTAATATCTTTCCAATTCCCAGCTAGTCTCTGGAAATTTAAAAAGGGGTGGTGGGAGGACTGGTGATGTGTATGCCACAGATGGAGATGGAAAAGCTGCCCAGAATATGTTGACATTTAAAAAAAAAAGTTAACATCCCCCCTACACTTTAAAACTATGATATTAGGAACAGAGCATAATGGCAAAAGTTACTAGTACAACATCTGTTCCTTCCAATGGGAGGATTTCTTTCCTGCCAAGAATTTATGAATTTTATATAGGAGCTTGGTTCTGTTTGGGGAAGGAGGAAGGAAGCCCGCCAAGACGGCCCCCTCCTCAGCATGGAATGCAAAGATACTTGGCTCCTGACTTACAGATGGTTCTTGGAGCTGCGTAGGGGGCAAAAGTCACCCTTCAGGAGGACATGGCCGAGAATGAAAAATCTCACAACAGCCACCCTTGGTTTTAAATGAGTAGGACAATACTAGGGAAGGTCAAGGCCATAGGACTTGAAGACAAGACTCCCATTCACAGGAGGCCTAATCCTTTTTTTAGAGAAGAAAGCAGAGAGAGTTTATTACTAACTCCTATCAGTTCATTTCAAATGTTCCTTTCATTTTCACATTAGCCAGATAGGCGGTCATTTTCATTCATCTCAAAAACTTCAGGCAGTCCCTTCAACTGCAGTCCATTGTCTTTTGCTGTTGTTCAATCGAGCCTGATGACTGGAAGGTTTATCTTTCTAAAAACACCAGGGGGGTGTTCAGAAAAGCTGGCTGGGTGAATAGGGCACTAAATGGATTAGCAGTTAAAATATTAATGAGCCTCTTTTGACTGGTTCTGAATTTATCTAAGTAGATTTCCAATGGTCTCCTTTTCTGCATCAAAAGAACTTTCTTCTGCTCTTGAGAAGGTGTAGGTCCAGCATGAAGGTCAACGTTCTGCATTTTCAAGTAGACCATTTTAGGCTCTTGATCCTTGAGTGTAATGGATTTTCTTTTTAATTCAGAGAATTTCAGATGTCATATAAAAAAATCCAATCCATTGAAGTGTTGAGAATTTAAATTGTTCTGCTTGACAGTGCGCTCGTGCGAGAGAGAGAGAGAGAACAACATTAAAAATTTGCTACATTTGAGCCTGGCCTGCGGCAGTGCAATGGATAGAGTGTCATCTTGAAATGCTCAGGTCGCCAGCTTGAAACTCTGGGCTTACCCAGTCAAGGCACATTCAACAAGCAATCAATGGACAACTAAAGTGAAGCAAATATAAATTGATACTTCTCATTGTAAGGTCAGTGGATAATGGGAAAGGTCAGACCCGCGAACTTTGGCTAGGACTGCCCACAACCAACCAAGTTCTTTTTGCCAAAAGAACTTCCCAGGAACCCTTTGGAAAATAGCGACCTGTCTGCCAGCCAGTTAGGTTTCACCATGTCATATTAGCTCGACCACCCTAGGGACCCTTTAAATATCTCCCACACGGGTCACCACTTGCGACTTCCCTGGCCTCCATCTTTCCTCGGGGCCAGGGAACCTCGCCAGGTGGGATGCGCTGTGTACTAAATAAAGCCTTTTATTATTCTACATTTTGTGGCTCCGACCCCCTTCCTTCCTTCTGGGCGGGGAAAAATACTTTACACTCATTATTCCCCACCCCTTGTAAAATCAATAAATAAAATCTTTTTAAAAAAAGTTTGCTACATTTAAGTCCACTGATGTTTATTGAGCACCTACTACATATTAAGCACTTTCTAAAAGGCATTGTCCTACCCCTAATTCTAGAGATGAACTAGGCAATGGGGGAAGGTCACATGAAGAACCAGACCTGGGAACTTTGGCTGGAACCATCCATACCCGTGTGCGCCAAAGAAGCTTCCCAGGAATCCTTTGGAAAAGAATGACCATCTGTCAGTCAATGACATTTTGCCATGTTATATTAACCACCCTACAGATGCTATAAATTACCACCCACACGAATCCCCCCATGCAATTTCTCTGTCCCCTGTCCCCTGGACCAGAGAACATCATCCGGGAAGCGCTCTGAATCAGGGGTAGTCAACCTTTTTATACCTACCGCCCACTTTTGTATCTCTGTTAGTAGTAAAAATTTCTAACGGCCCACCGGTTCCACAGTAATGGTGATTTATAAAGTAGGAAAATAACTTTACCTTATAAAATTTATAAAGCAGAGTTATAGCAAGTTAAAGCATATAATAATAATTACTTACCAATACTTTATGTCAGATTTTCGCTAAGTTTGGCAGGATAAATCTTTACAAAACAACTTACTATAGTTAAATCTATCTTTTTATTTATACTTTGGTTGCTCCACTACCACCCACTATGAAAGTTGGAATGCCCACTAGTGGGCGGTAGGGACCAGGTTGACTACCACTGCTCTAAATAAAGCTTTTATTATTCCACACTTCGTGTCTATGCCCTTCTTCTTCCTCGATGGGGAAAAATACTTTACATTTGGTGCCGAAACCCGGAAGGAGTTTGAAGTGCACTGGGGCTGCTCCTCTCTCCTTCCCTTCCGAGAAAGAACCAGGATCTTGACTTTCCAACCCACTTTGGCACATGGTATGGTAAGTCCCCTGCCTCCAGCCTCTGCTCAATTCTTTCTGCCGAGACTCCCTGTCTGTAATCGCAACTGCATCAGGGACCTCTTATACGTTCCGAGTGCGTGTGTGCCTGTGGAGAGATGTCCTGGACACATCCACTCTACCTGTCTGGTGGCCAGAGCTTGAGTTGGGGGATGCCAATTCTCATCTCAGACCACTCCAAGGACTGAGGGCGGCCATAGAGGCACAGGAATCTAAACCTGATCCAAAAACTTTCTTGGAGTGCCCTATCTGAAACCTCTCCCCACCTAAAGAAGAAGAAACTGTTCTTCTTCACTGTGGCCAGGCCACAGAACCCACTGAATAACCAGACCAAGTGGCCTCCTGAAAGGACTTTCAATTTTAACACCCTCACCAATTTAACTATTGCCAAAGAACTGGGAAATGGTTGGAGATCCCTTACATTCAGGGCTTCTAGTATTTGCGCTCCCGTGCTAATCTCTGTGCCACCTGCTACACAGTGTTGGCTGTTTTTGGCCAGAGAAACCTCACCTAAACCCTCCACTCCTGATATTTCCTTCTCAGCCGACCCCTAACTCTCTTCCCCTCTTGCATGGCTCCCTCTGTCCTATCAAGCTCCTCCCCTCCCTTCATGATTCTGTTTCTCATTCACCTGCAAATACCAGTCCCTCTTTCTCCTCCCCTGCTGGCCAGGGGCCCCTCCCTTCTCCTCTGTGTTCTTAAGCCCCTCCCTTCTCTGCTGTGTTCTTAAGCCCCTCCCCTTTCAGGCCACCTTCCACAGGCCATTGGCCCTCATGCCAGTTTACAGGGCTCCTGACTCAACGGCTCAACCCTGGTCTTCTTGCAGGAAGGCCTGGCCTTGTCCTGTCTCTGGCTCTGGCGTTTCTGGCCAGATCTGGGCTCCCCAGGAGCCCCCCTCCTCTTATTCTCAACCTCCAAATCCCTATCCGAGACCTGTGAACATGGCACTTGAAATTTTTAATGGTCGCAGCTAGAAGGAACAGGCCGAGGCCGTTCGCCAGGCCTGCATGCAGCAGAAGGTAACTTTCCAAATCCAAGCTCTTGTGGCAGCCCTGAGGCCGGCAGAGCAACAGGGGCAAGGCACAGGAAGTGCCCAATCCAAGTCTGGGCCGAAATATTTCAAGGAGGGTCACTGGTCCCGACAGTGCCCCTGCCCACGGCTGCCCACTAAGCCCTGCCCTAAGTGCAAGCAGCCCGGTCACTGGTGGAACAATTGCCCCTTTTGGGAAACAGGTTTTCCCTCAGCGCCTCTACATGGAGGACAAGCCACCCAAATGGGAGGCGAAGCCAGCCGGGTGGGCCCATCGCTCGAACTCCTAGACCTCATGAGCGACTGATGACGTGGCCCAGACTCAGAGACCCCTATCACTCTCGCCAAGTCCAGGGTAATGCTGCAAATAGTGGCTTGCCCCCATGCAGGACTGCTGGCAGTCAGAATCACTGGGCCCTACCCGTCTCTGGCTCACTAAAAGGACCACATCCACGAAGTTTCTAGAGTCACGGTCATATACACGACTCCTCTCAAAGCCACCACCTTCTGACCTCCCCACCCTACAGTGCCCCTAACCAGCAGAAAGTAGCCAGATGAACAGCGGCGCCCCTATCTAACATAAAAGGTCAGAATGTGAGGTCGGTTGGCAATGGGGGAAGGTCACATGAGGAACCAAACCTGGGAACTTTGGCTAGAACCTCCCACACCCATGCGCGCCAAAAAAAACTTCCCAGGAATCCTTTGGAAAAGAGTGACTGTCAGCCAATGACATTTTGCCACGTTATATTAACCCGACCACCATACAGATGCTATAAATTACCTGTCCCCCGGACCAGAGAACATCGTCCGGGAAGTGCTCTAAATAAAGCTTTTATTATTCCACACTTCGTGGCTATGCCCTTCCTTCTTCTTTGGCGGGGAAAATACCTTACAGGCAATACATAGATACAGCCTGTATTACATAGCAGGTAATGATTAAGTGCCATGAGGAAAAATCAAGCACATCCAAAAGATGAAGAATAACCAGGATGGGGTGGTATGACTCTCTTATCATTGTCAGGGAAGGCTGCTCCAAGGAATTGACATTGAGTGGTCCTTCTAGAACTTTCCCAATGCAAATATACCCCCAAACACATAAACAGATATATTTTACCAAGTTGGATCATACTATATAGGCTTTTCCCACTTCCATTAATGTCTGAACATTCCTCTGTGTGTAAAGAGTATATATGGCTCAATCCTAGCTGGATAGTTTAGTTGGTTAGAGCGTTGTCCCAATATACCAAGGTTGTGGGTTTGATCCCCGGTCAGGGCATACACATGAATCAACCAATGAATGCATAAAATAGTGGAACAATAAATCGATGTTTCTCTCTCTCTCCCCCTTCTCTCTCCCTTTCTCTCTCAAATCATTAAATTAAAAATTAAAAATAATATAAAGAATATATGGCTCAAAAACATGGGACTGATGGAATCAAGTTTAAATTCCAACTTGATCTCTCACTGGTTTTATGATTTAAGGCAGGTTACCTAAACTCTTTGCCTCAGATTCCTTATCCTGAAAATGAAGAGAATGATGTATCCTATCTCCTGGGACTTTTGTGGGGACTAAATGAGAAAAACGCCTGTAAAAGACTGCATACAGGGACAACATGTAGTAACCCTTTGTAAATGTTGGCTCTTATTTATTAATGCTTACCCGATCATTTTGACAGAGCACAGCAGTTCATTCTAAGGGTGTTCTAGGGCTTACTTAACCAGTGGCCCTACTGTTGGGTAGGAAGAATTGAATATAAACCTAACCCCTGGTTCTTTCTCAGCAAGTTAATCTATGGTCTCATGTGCAGGCTGAGGCTGGGGGTCCGGAAAAGTCTTAGGCTGGAGTGAGATGCTGCAGTGGCGTAACTGTGCGAGATTGGTGCCTCAGCTTTCTCATTGGTGCAGAGGAACCTTCAGGTGAAATGTCCTTTGGAACTCCTTCCAGCTCTGTCATTCATTCATTCCAGGAGTCCTAACTGGCTCCCAGACTATGCTCCCGTGCTCTGAAGAGCCTACCCTGCTTCTGAGATCTGAGTCATTTGTTCATGCCCCACGGCACATACCCAGATCTATTTTAGGTTGAGATCCATTTAAGGGAAAATGGATTCCCTTTAGATATTGGGAGCGTTAGGGAGGATGTTAGCAGAGCAGTTTGGAAGATGGCAAAGTGGCAGTGTTTCCCATGCGACGTGGCTGAAAATGTGGGCTCAAAGCACCACACTCCCGGAGAAAAGAAGAGAAAGAAAAAAATAAGAGAGAGAGAGAGCACTACACTCCAAGGTGCCACTCCTTTTGGCTATCTTCCTCTTCTGTATTCTCCATTCAAGGGGGCCTCGGAGCATGCGATCTTTAGCAAAAGATACTTTTTAGGTTTACTTCCAATTGGCCCAACTATCAAAAGGGCTGCTAGTCTTTATTCTAATGGAATACATGTACAATGCTTTGGAATCAGTGAATGAAATACCCAGGAAGAAAAAACAATGGTTTATTTATTCTTGATGATTTTATAGAGGCTCTGGGGGTTACTAGGATGCAGAAACAAACTGTCTTTTCTTGAGTCATTATCCAAACTGGAGCACAGAGGAATGTGGTGTATTTTTAATAGGATAACAGATAAGATTTTTTTTTCTATTAGAAAAAGAGGTGGATTAGATTAACCTTGTCCAATAGCTTCCTTTGCACCAAACAGGACCTCTGTGTAGGTAAAATAAATAAATAAAAGCATTCCAAGAGGTGAGGAGCAGATAATCCACCAAATAAAGTTGCCTTTACTTTATCTGGGAGGCAGTTCAGTGTGGCAGAAAAAGGCTGAGCAAAAAATAAAAGAAAAAATAAGAAAAAAAGAAAAAGGCTGAGTTTAGGAGTCAGGTAGATCTAGGTTCTGATCCGTGTGACCTTGGGCAAGTCACTTGACTCCTCCAGGCCTCACTCTTCTTCTCTATAAAATGGGTATGATAACAAATGCCTAAACATATAGCAAAGTTCTTGGCATACCAAAGGTGTTCAATGAAGGCGAATACTTTCTATCGACCTTCAGCTCACTCTGCCAGTGACTCCAAGTCCGAGTTCCCAGTGCATACATACATTCTGTCACGTAAGAAATATTCTCCTGTTGTCAACGACAATCAAGGTGTGAGCACTTGGAGAGTTAAAAAGAAAACAAACAAACAAACCAACCATGTGTCCTAAACCCACCATCTATGAAACTGTCCCTCCTCATGTAGTCTCTCTTCCAGGTCTGGAACGCTGTCAAAGCAAATGTTAGTTAAAAATTGTTTACCAAAGGACAGGCAGTTAAATATCATGTACAGCTGAGAGGATTGTTATCAGAAACCTAAAATAATTCTTCTCAAACCTTTATTTCTAAAGGAAGACGTTGGACAGAACTGTTCCAATATGTGCCGAGGCAGCCAGGGGATTTCTTTTCCTTTCGGTTCTTGTCGTAGCTCTGCCGTCTGATCAGACCTTTTTAATTTTTTTTTTTTTAAGTGCCAAGCATTCTAATTAAGGAAATAAATGAAACGTGTGTATACCTATACCTCTGTGTTATTTGTCAGTTGCTAAGAAGATTACTGACTGGCTTTGTGTTGCTGGAGCCCAGAAGGACTCCATCCACCACTGATAGTGAACACAGATCTATGACATTTTCCTTCATCAGCACAAACATCCCACCAAGCAGCTTTATCAAATTTTTAACATACAGTTCCGATTGTATATCGGGACAAGAAAGTGAAAATAAAGGAGAACTCCAAACCTGGAAGAGGTCACATGTTTCCAAATGCAAATTGAGATCCAAACATGAAACAATAGCCATCTTCTAATCCTTTTACAAAGGCACAATTGCAAATCAGACTCCGAGGCCAGAGTGGCTTTGCCTAACAAAGTCTTTAATGCAAAGAATCCCTTAGGCAAAGCCTCCTCTGTCTCTACAAGTTTCGACACCAAGAGATCCTTATGAAGTCAGTTATGTTCCCTAGCTATAAAATTCATTGTGCCCGAAGCAAAATCAGCTTGTACCCCTGGCCTAGATGTGCAATCATGAAATCATAGAAACCTAAGGTGCCTTGCTTTGCAGATGGAGCTCTATTTTGCCAGAATCATTAATTCCAACAGAAGTTTGTGTAATTTTGTTGAATAAGGCCGAAACCTTCACGCTGAACCTGAATAACGTGTTTTACATGCTTTAACATGTACACGATAACCAAGTTGGATGTATCTAAAATAATAAGCAATCAAGAAAATTGTAAGGGCCCTGGCTGGGTGGCAGAGGGGATAGAGTGTCATCTCACTGTGCTGAGATCGCTAGTTCGATTCCCAGTCAGGGCACATACGAGAAGCAATGAGAAGCAATCAATGAGTGCACAACGAAAATGGAACAGCTAAGTGGAACAACGAGCTGATGCTTCTCTCTCTCTGAAATAAATGAAAAAAAATTTTTAACTGTAGGCAGAAAGAATGGTATATGTGGTTGTAGTTAATGTGTCAGTCTCTCTAAGAACTATATATCAGCGCTTGTCCAAAAGAGGTAAACAATGTTTACTAGGGCTAGGGTGCTGGTTTTCATTTAAGTTATGTTTCACACCCCTTGTGGAGCAATTGTGCCAGGAACAAATATCTGTGGAAATGCATATTTATATGTACTTATTCATCTTTGGTTCCCCTCTCCCTTTTGTACAGAGGCTGGAAAGATAGGTCCTTGAGCAGATTATATATGTTTGAATGGAATTGCAAGAAAAAAGAAAGCAGAACACAGCCAGAATTATATTTTAACATTTTAATGGAATGGTTCCTGTATTCTCTATAAAGGGACATAGTAAATAGTACCTGTTTTAGGTGGCTAGTAACACAACACTACAGAGCACTATACAACACTACAGAGCACTACAGAGCACTATAGAGAACAATGAGATATGTTTTTGGACATCAGAGCACAATGCCACATTGACTATAGAATATTCCTTTTAAGACTACCCTTATTGAAAACAAACAGACAAAAGAAAAAGACTATCCTTTTTTGCATGTTTTTTTTTAAAAAAACAACAACGTGTTATTCCCTTCTAAGCTTCTCTTGGGTTTTCAGGACAGAACCAACACTTAACTGTTGGCCTGTTAAGTGAGCTCCAGGCACTGGTTGGTGTTCAGATCCTGACTTGATGTGGCGTTGGGCTAACTTGAAGTGACCGATGGATGACCCTTCCTCATTTGAGTGGCGTGGCCCACCCGGGATCCTAGAGTGGAAAGTGCTTTCTTTAAGTTTTCAAAGTGATTTAAAAAAAAAAAAAAAAAGCTTTACTGTTTGTCATGTGTTTACAGAATACTTATATTTTTTGCCCTTGAAAGGAGGCATGTGGATTATCTAAGGAAAAGGATAAAATATTTCCTTTGTCCAAATTCTAGCTTCCTGAAGGCCATGCCCAGTAGTTTTCTTAACTGTTTCCTGTAAGTCAACTGACACCTGTCTCCCCTAATATAGAAAAAAAACCCAGGCAGGCTCTCCAGCTCTGAGGCCCCCTTTCTCCTTTCCTTCCCCCACCCCCCAGGTGCGATACCTTTGCCCTCCACCCCCACCCCTCAGCTCCAAGGGCCCTTCTTCTGCCTCTGAGTCCACGCAGCCCAGCTGGCTCACTTCTACCACCTCTGGAACTTTCTAAATAAACTTTCTCTTATAATTAAAAAAAAGAAAAAAAAAAGAAAAGAAAAACCCAAATGAATAAAGTTCTTTCCAGAATTAATGCAGAGAATCACCTAAAAGAGATGCCAGGATTTGGGGTTAAATAAATGATTAATTTACTCAATTAAATTCAGTCATTATGGGAATTCAAGGGCAAATAAAAAAAGGTCTTTGAGCTCCCCCACCCCAGAGCTCATGTTTTTTTGGCGGAGCCGGACCCATAAAATCTTATAGTAGATAAGACTAAGAGTTGAACAAAAGATCAAGGGCAAGTGGAATACAAGAGGCTTGGTAAGAGCTGAGCTTTGAAGGTTCTGTAGGAGCTTGTCAGGAGAATGTGGGTCTTTCCAGAAGCAGCAGAGACCAACATTGGCAAGCAAAAGCTCAGAGGCTGAAATAGGTGTGGTGTGTTGGGAGGTCAAGAGTAGGTTAGCTTGGCCCGTCTATTTAAGGAAAGGCCGGATACTTTGGAGAAGGTATCAGACCAGTGGCTGGAGGCCCCAGTTGGAGGAGTGACCATGTTAAGACCTCATCCACGAGGCACTGAGGACCATGGATGGGGAAGTTGGGGAGGGATTTGACCTGATCCATTAGACCTGGAAAACTGTGTGCTTAGCCAGAGGCAGGACAGATAGAGGAGCTTTTTCTTCCACATCAAACTGAAAGAGCAGATCAGTGTATGACCTAATGACCGGCTCAAAAAATACCAGAAGGAAACGCAGGCTTCCCCGTCACTCTGCCTTGACAAAGGAAGTAGCACACTGATTGGGAGACAGAAAGTCTGAGTGTTTTGGTTCTTAAACAGGTTTACTGGAAAAACCTGGGTATTAGCAAATCCTTTTGAATTGGGGTGTATTTATTTTGCCTGTAGCCCTACCTGCCCAGCCGACTGAAGACAAAAGTTTTAGGAGAGAAACGCTTTGAGTGTGTCAACAAGATGAGAAACGAAAGCGCCACGCGAACCTGCAAAGGGAACCTCAGTGAGGTCATCTGTGAAAATGGGGATGGGAGAGGGAAATCGCACCCATACCTTTTGTTGTAAGGATTAGTCGAGATAATGGAGATTGGAACTGCTTCACAGAGCTCGCAGAGCTGTGCCGAGTAGAAGTAAGTGGCTTGGATCGGACAGAAGGCATGCCTGTCCTTACTGAAAAAAATCCCCTCCCTTGGTCGTGTCTAAGAGGCTCTGCGGTGTGGTTTGCAGCGACTCACTTCTCTCCATGGCTTTCAGTGACTGCATCTAGATAGAGTTCCTTCAATTTCTCTGTTATTTACCCATTTTAGCTTTTAACTGGGTCCCCAAGTTTAGCATCTGAATGCATTAGCTTGGTTCATGACGACCTGGCGGCCATTCAGGAACATGTTGATCCAGTGCCAGTTAGTATAGGGCCACATATTATAGGTGAGATAGATATTATGACCCCACTCAACCTCTCAACCCCAGATACCCTGGACTAGACAGATTTGATAGTTTGCCGTAATCAATTTTAGATTATCAAACTTCTACTCCTCTCTCTCTTTTCATAAAGAACGACGTCTCTTCTCTCTTACTCTGTTTAGATAATAACATGCAACATAGACATAAAGAGAAACACGAAAGGATGGCCAATGGTCCTCACAGTCTTGGGTATCACTATAATTACCGTGTTTTATCATTGAAAAATGTTGTTAGGGTATAAATGTCAAAGGGATCCTGGAAGTGTGAATTTACTTTTTTTTTTGCTTGTTATTAAGTTAAATTTCTATTTATTTCCTCCTTTTCCTTTTAGAACAAGTGGAGAAGGACATTTAGGAGGACCGGTTGCAACATGCTGACTCATCTAGGGTGCCGAGAAGACCGAAACAATTCGAAAAAGTGATTATATCAATGGCATCGTGGAAAACAATTAGAAAGGTAAACTCCTGACCTCCTCGGCTCCAGAGAAGCAATTTGATTGAAGTTCCTACCACACGAGTCCTCCTCTCCCTAAGTTACCTGGAGTCCTCCTCTCCCTAAGTTACCTGGCTGCCGTGGTCCAGACACCAGCCCGGAAGCTTCGTGTTTATGCTATTTTAGAAGTTGTTTTTACTGTGACCAGGGCGTTGAAGTTCTAGGCATTTTATAAGAATTGAAGAACTTGTTAGTTTTTTAGGAGTTAGTTTTTGGTGAGAAATTTACATTGCTGTCCTCCTTAGGGTAAAAGCTTCCAAAAGGTGTTTGTTCTCAACTTTCATTTTAGTTTTGCTTAATGTGGAGAAAAAAAGAAAGACAATTTTCCTACAGTATTCTTTCTGATTGTCAAGTAGGTCCTTTGCTTTTTCACAGATAGAACATTGTTCACAGCATTTATTATTAGAGTTCTTGGCAGTTTAATATGAAATGTTTTAATTTTAATTTTATTTTTTATTTTTTCCTTTTTGTTGAATTTATTGGGATGACACTGATTATTAACAAGATTATACAGGTTTCAGGTGCACAGTAATACAATGTCTCATCTGTACACTGTATTGTGTGTTCACCACTCCAAAGAAATATTATTGAATGACTCTGCACGTGAACAATGGTAGTTTCATAAACAAACTTTAGGAAGCAGACATAGCTTTGGTTTAGCCCTATAACAACATGTCACTGTGCAATAGCTTCTAGAAGGTGCTAACAAAATATGAGAAAATAAAATAACTACATAAAATAAAATACATATTCACTAAGATGATAAAATAATGGAATACATAAAATAAAAAGGGTGTAGCACTGGGTGGTGTCTATGAGTGTATATGAGAGAGAGAAAGGGGGGAGATTAGATAGAGAATACGAACCGTAAATTTACTGATGTGTGTGCAATGTTGTGCCAGATGAAGCTGCAGGAGCCAGAACATATATAATAGAACAGGTGGCTGACATAGGCTGCTAAATTTAGATACTCCCATATATCAAAGTACAACAGGTACTATCACTACTTGTTTTAGTATTTTCCCTGTGGACTTGCTTTCATAGTTAAGGACTGTCTCACCTGGGCTTTCTAATATGTGAATAAATTATATGTAAAAATTGTTCATCTCCAGGTGTGGAATTAACATTGCATGTTTCTAAAAATTGAGACGATTTTTGAAAGAAAAAGAATTACTCCTCCGACCGTCCTACTTGAGGTGGTGACAGTCCCTGTTTTAACAAACCAACACAGGATTACAACAAACAGATTTTCAGGTGGAAAGGATGTTTTGCTGAAAAAGGCAGAGTCGAAGTCTGTTGCTGCCTAGAAAACACTATTGCTAATCCTTTTGTATGTGCACAAATTGAAATCTAGGACATATAAAATTAGATCTTATAAGGAAAATATAATAAACAGGCATTTCTATTATTAGGCAGTCTTTATTATACAGTATAAGTGGCTCTGTAATGCAGTGATAATAGTATACCTAGGAGTTCAGAACTGATAGGTACTAAATAGTTTTAGCTATCTGTCCATATTGAATAGTTTTGACCTGCTACATTTTTGAAAAATCTTCCTTATTCATTTTAAATATTTAAGTGCTTTTTCAGGCTAGAAAAAGTTAATACAACAAGTGATATGGTCCTATGATATCAGAAAAATTTAAATAAGTTTAAAATGTTTTGATATTTTATGAATGTCTTTTCTATTTGAGACAATAGGCACTTACCAAGTATCAAGATGGCAACAACCATCCAGTAAACACTTTTCATATACCTACCATGTGCTAGAAGGCTTTGTATAAGAGAAAGGCAGATTATAAGACCAATAATCACAATTTAATATAAAGAAAAATGTGTTTGAATGTAGGCTTCTTGTTGAAATAGCTTGAATTGCTTATTTATTTAATTTATTTATTTTAGAGAGAGGGGAAGAGGGAGAGAAACAGAAACATCGATCTGTTTCTGTATGTGCCCAGACTGGGAATCAAACCAGCAACCTCTGCGCATCAGGATGACATTCTAACCAACCAAGTTATCCAGCCAGGACTGCTCTTTTATTTATTTTTTAAACTTTATTGATTTTAGAGAGAGAAACATCAATTTGTTCTTTCACTTATTTATGCATTCATTGGTTGATTCTTGTATATGCTTACTGGGGATCAAACCCATAATGTTGGCCTATCAGGTTGATGCTTTAACCAACTGAGCTACTTGGCCAAATCTTTTAATTGTGCTTTTAAAATTAAAAGTCTAAACACTTGGACCTACATTGTGTGTGTGTGTGTGTGTGTGTGTGAGAGAGAGAGAGAGAGAGAGAGAGAGAGAGAGGAGGGGAGAGAGATTGGAAGCATTAACTTGTAGTTATGGCACTTTAGTTGCTCATTGATTGCTTCTCATACTGGGGGTATACAGCCAAATCAATGACCCCCTTGCCCAAGCAAGCAACCTTTAACTCATGCCAGCAACCATGGGATCATGTCGACAATCCTGATCCCAGGCTCAAGCCTGTGGCCCTGTACCCAAGCTGGTGAGCCTACGCTTAAGCCAGTGACCTCAGGGTTTTGAACCTGTGTTCTCAGCCTCCCAGGTTGATGCTCTATCCATTGCGCCACTACCAGTCAGGCATGAATAGATAGTTATTTTAGAATATTTGAAAACTACAAAGAGTTTATTTAAACTGAGAAAGCTTGTATTCATATTTTGACATTTCAGTCCAATTCCTCTTTTCAATTGTTTCTCTTTCTCCTTTCATGCACACACATTTAAACTTATACAATTGGAATCATACTGTTTATAGTCTTACATCCTGCTTTTTCCACTTAACATACCATGAGCATTTTTCCATGTCATTAAGTATGCTTTGAATATGTTCTTGGCCACATAAAATTCCATCCTATTGGTGCACCTGTTTTCTTTTAAGCTAAGACACATGCCATGTTTCCCTGTTATGCTGGACTCTTAAAAGCCAAGGAAAATACTTTGTGATGATCCACCATGAACCTCTTATGAATTGCTTTTTATTTCACTTATAAAATGTATCCACAGTACAAACATTTCTGGACACTAGATATAATGAATGCTTAATAAGCAGTCTAAAGAAAATGCCAGTCAGCTTCCATCTCCTTGACAATGCTAATTAGTCACCCACATCACCATTACAACTATATAGTGTCAACAAGTGTCACCAAGGCTTTTTCCATTTCTGTGACTGCCACAAATGAACTTCAGACTCATAGGGACCCACTTCAAAAGTCTCAGTGCAGTTTTAAGCTTTAATAACTTCAGAAGTACACTGTAAGCTTACAAACACACCCTTTAAAAATGTACTGAAATTTACTTTACACTTAATTTTGTGACTGAATAAATTTTGATTTTGGTCTGTTGAAACAGTAAGACTAGCCATCTTGAGAGGACTGATGAAGTTTCAAAACAATCTGCTGGAAATTTTGATTCTGACCCCTTTAGGGTTATAACTAGAAGTAGGATCTGTCACCCACACAAAGCATAAATGAACCCTTTAATCCTCAGGAGGGCACTGTGGAACCATGTTCTTAGGGTTCTCTGCAGTAGGGATGTTCCTTTGTTACACAAATTGTCCTGAATGCAAGGCCAGGCCTCCAAGAGACAGAAGATTTTTATATTTCCATTTAATTTTAAAGAGAACTGTAAGGATCTTTTAAAATATGAAACTCTAATGTGTATGTTTATTTTATGAACACTTTCCATATTAAACTGAGCAAATTGAAGAATGATTGATTAAGCTATTTATTTCTACCTGGAAATTCACTCAGGTAAGGAAACTGCTTTCAATGTACTTTTATGTAATTGGAAAGAGCACCTTGAAACAGGTAAATTGAATTATGTGATCTGCAATATTCAAAACTTTCAGGCCTACCACATTGATTGCGCTTATTGTAAAACTAGACTCTTAAAGTCTTTTAATCTGTTGAGATAAAGTTGGCTTTTCAGTATGCTTTTCACATGCCCTACCCACTGTGTCTCAACGACCATTTCTGTTATATACTTTTTCGGGGGAAAAAGCAAAAAACAAAAACAATATTCAGATAAAATATTATAGGTTTATTTAAAACTTAATTCTCACCTTTGAGTATGCAAAATACAAACTCCACAAAATGTTCATTTTACTTTGTAGTTTACAAATATACAAAATAGAAGTTTGCTTAAATTTATATTACATATTTATTAAGGCAAGGAACTATATAGAAAAAAACATTTGTTCTGCTTAAGGCATACTTGGGAATAAACCATTGTACAAATTATTGCACATCTGAAACCACAGTGCATAACAGACTGTCTGCATAAAAATGTTAAAGTAAACCAGGTGTATTTACCTGACTTAGGTCATACGTGTAGATCGGAAGACAAAAATAGATTTTCCTTGTCAAAGTATGCAGCAGTTTGAGAACTTTGGCTTCCTCATTTGGTACCTTTAGAACCAAGACTCACCAAGCACCATCGTTTAGGCTATTTCTGTACCTGAATTTCTTCCTCTTCTTCTAATATCATAATAATGGCTTTTAGAAGGCAAAGAGAATACAAGGTGATCTTTATACTTATATTGCATCAAAAACACAATTCAAGGGAATTCTGGTCTTCCCTCCCCCCCAACTCATGGATCTAACTTGTACCCTGATATCCAGCTTCCAGTCACCCCCTTGGCGTTTTGTAAGTCCAGGAATATTCAAGTTGGGCTTAGAATTGGAATGATAGAAGATTCAGTCACAGACCCCATCTGTTCTTTGATTTGTCTTTAGGCTTCTTCCTGTCTCCTGATTCACAAGTTGACTTGTTGGAAACTTGACCATGACTGTAGTGCTTTCCAGCTGGGCTCCTCCCCTCGTTGGGAAGACATTGTGAAGGGGAAAAAATACTGAATTCTCTTCTGGCAGTGTGGGTCACAGCCACTGTCTGGGGATTTAAAAGTGCCTCTTCATGTGTAAGGCAAGGTGGTCCGACCTGGAGAACGCCCGGTCGCACTTCTGGCACTGGAAGGGACGGTGCCCGGTGTGTTTGCGGTAGTGCCTGGTCAGTTCATCCGAGCGGGCAAACTTCCACCCACAGCCGTCCCAGTCACAGTGGTAAGGTTTCTCACCTGTAACAGGAAAATAAAGCCGTTAAAGCCATTGCTCAAGAACGAAGAGTATACAGATGATGTGTTACAGAATGGTATACCTGAAACCTGTAATTTTATTCACCAGTGTTACCCCAATAAATTCAATTTAAAAAAGAGATGTCCAAAAAAACCAAACCAACAAAGGCTGAAAAAACATACACTGTGCTAATACTAGTTATAAAAAAGCTGGAGTAGCTGTATTAATTTCAGAAAAAGCAGGTTTCAGAGCAAGGGTAATTAGCAGGGATGAAGAGGGTATTACATAATGATAAGGGCGTCAATTATCCAAGAAGACAGAGCAATCCAGAATAGATAAATCTGTCGAAACAGAAAGAAGATTAGTGCTAAGGGGGGGGGGGGGGCAGGGAATGGGAGCGACTGCTTAATTCGTTGAGGTTTAGTTTGGGGTGGTGAAATGTCTTGGACCTAGACAGAAGGTGCAGTTGAACATTATGAATATACTTAATTATACTGAATTGTATACTTTTAAAAGGGTAGTATTTCATTTTGTTATGTGGGTTTTACCTCAATAATAAAAACATGCAAAAAAAACAAAAAACAAAACAAAGAACCCACAGAGAATTAAAAAACTGGAGCACAAATATTAAAACCAACTCCCCTAGTACCCTACTCTGAAAAGGTCCATAAATGTTTTTTACTTATGCATTAATTGGTTGATATTTGCATGTGCCTTAACCCGGGATGGAACTAAAACCTTGGACACTCTTAGCCAAATGAGTTACCCAGCCAGAGGTCCAGGAATGCCTTTATACCACATAAGGCCATATTAAATTTCAGATCATAAGAATACATGATATATATTAATTTTGCTCTTTTTAAGAGGGGAGGTCATTAGATAGTTGAGCACTGAAAATAGACAGATACCACCTATACCTACTTTTAGAGGGCTAACATTTTCATTCTTTTGAGTCAAGATACCACAGTGGTAGAAATGAACTTTGAAATTATGTCTGCTAGTCTGTATCTCCTGGCCCAAGCCAAGTAATAATAGCCTATCCCCACTAAATTGGGACTAAAAAGCCACAAGAGGCTACTTTTTCTGCAGCTACATTTCTGTTGTTTTACTGAATGCTATATCTACACAACCTTGTGTACTTACTTATACTGACCTGGAAATTCTCTACAGTAACAACCCTAAACCAGGATCTCAGCAATTGGAACTATTAAATTCTTGAAATTATAAATAAAACCTAATTATTAAGAATAGAACTAAAAATAGACAGGGTGAATCTAGGAAGGGAACAGCCAATGAAAATTGTCTAGAAAGTTAAAAATGGATTTGAAAAAAACTCATCATGCTTTTCCACTGTAAAGTATAATTTCTTGATTACAAGGTCAATGCTTTGCTTAAGCTAGGGGAGGCTAATGTTCAGCCTGGAATCTCCCTGCCTTTCAAGGCCTGAAAAAACTGCATATTCAAGCACTGATACCATCCATCAAGCAAAGGCTCCTGGGCAAAAAAGTAGGCGCCGTTCACTGCTCCTCCCGTGATCCAGGAGATGAAGATAGACTGCACCCTACATCCTAAGTGAATCCCCGAGGAGTTGTCCATAGTTAGCAGGTGGAGCTGGACACCAACCCCCTCTCTCCGTCTTGCCACTTCTGTCCTCCTACCTGTGTGGGTTCGCAGGTGTGCTTTGAGATGAGAACTCTTCGTGTAGGTTTTGCCGCAGCCCGCATAATCACAAGTGTGAGTGGCTGTCCTTTTCCGGGGCCACGACCTTTTCCCCCTCTTAGGTTTGGGCTCCTCTGGCATGCAGGACCCAGGTGGCATGAGCTCTAGGGGTGAAGAAGGTGGGGTCAGCATCATCCCGTGGGCCCCAGAACGCCGGCACACGAAGGGCTCCCCAGCCCGAACTATGAATCCCCGGGACTGACCTTGGTAATGGAGTGGAGGGACCTGCGGCTGCATCTGGTCGGGCAGAAAGGGTGGGTAGTTGGGCCCCGGGTGGGGATGGAAGCCTGGGGGAAGAGGCAGGCCAGGATGACAGTCCCTGCCGCTCAGCAGTTCCTCAGCACCCAGGGTCGGGGTAGTCCTGTTGGGGAGCTGCCGCCCCAGGGGGAAATCATGTGCTGGCGGCCGATGGCCATTGCTGAGAGGGGGTCCAGTGCCCAAGTGGGCCTCCAGGGGCCGACCGACAGTGCACGAGGAGACTGCCTCCTGCTTGATCTTAGGGCACATGCGCGGCGGCCCGCCGCTGTAGGGCGCCACCACCACCGGGTGGCTGCCGTTCGGGCTGCCTTTGCTAACACTGATGACCGACGGGTTGCCGTACTCACTGCCCGGGACACTCAGTGACGCCTTCAACACAAACTTGCCCATCAGCCCGCCACCTGGCGGCTGCGGCTGCTGCGGCGGAATGTACACTGGGTCCAATTCCGGCCGAAGGAGTTCTGCCACGAAGCCGCCGGAGGGGCTCACATCGTTGATGTCCGCCAGGTTGAAAGAAGCTGTTGGAGGGGGCGCAGACTCCCGGCCATAGAGGATACTGCCGCTCGTGCTGCCGGGAGCCACACCCGGTTCGCCCCCGGCCCGGATCGGATAGCTGAAGCTGCAGGTGGAGGGCGCACTGGCAGGGCCGCTGCTTGACGGGGATGATGAGGATGAGGCTGATGCCGACGAGGACACAGTGGCGGCCACTGACTCCTGATGGGACAGTGAGTTGGAGAGGATAAAGTCCAGGTCCAGGAGATCGTTGAACTCCTCGGTCTCTCTCCGGGGTAGGAGCGCCGGGTTGCTGCCGCCGCAAGCCGCACCGACTCCACCACTCTCCAGGTCGGTGGCCACGGTTGCCGCCGCCAGGTCGTACGGGCGGCCGGGAAGTAGAGGAGGAAGTCGCTTCATGTGAGAGAGCTCCTCCCGCCAGCGCTGCGGGGACAGGATGAGAGAGGCCGTCAGTGGTGGTCTCCAGGTGCCACCCTACAGACTGGCTGACCCGGCGCGCCTACACCGCCCAGGCACGGGGACCGGGCAGGCAGCGTTTGGGAACTCCAGGGCTAGTGCAGCAATCTCGGCCCACACCCGGGTCCGAGGAGAGGCGGTGCGTTGATACTGAGGGTGTTATGTTGTGTCTGCCGGATTGCGTGTGAGCGAGAGCTGCGGCTCGCCAGCCTGGGTTGAGACACCGAGGCTCTCCCGGTGTGCTCTCGCCACGGGGACACCTACGCGCCAAGCTGTCTCGGGCCCAGTCAAAGTCTGTGGACACAGCCACCTCCCGCCCGGTGGCCGGTGCGCCCGCCCTGCCTCCTGCGCGATAGGGGACGTATGCGGACCCGGTGTGCGCCCGGGGCGGCTCTGCAGCGTCCAGACCACACGGTTGTACAGCTGAGCCAAGGGCTCGGAAGCCATCCTGGGAAGGCTGCGGAACCCGCACGGTGTCCACTCCTTCCGCTGGCCCGGGGGTTCTCGGTGACCCCAGGGCTCCGCCCGTACCCACCCTACCCACAGAAGCCCACTGTACGCTCCCCACTCACGTTATTCGGGGCACCTGCTGGACGAAGTGTCTTCTCCCTTCCCGCCGGGCCGGACGCGAACGTGGAGAAGGACGGGAGCAGTGCGTCGCTGACAGCCATGTCAGACTCGCCAGGTGGCTGCCTATGGGCCGGGTGGGGCGCACACGGAGGCAGGAGTCAGGGGCACTCTCGACAGCCACTCCAGCGTGTCCCACTGGCCCACACCCCTCCCTTCGCCCGGAGTTGCACCTACCTCATTAATGTGGGGGCCCAGAAGGTCCTCGGGAGTCCAAAGCAGTTGGGGTACCCGAACCCCAAAGTCAACCGAGAGAAAAAAGGACTTAGAAACGAAGCCAAAACCAAAACCCCAAACTGCCCGAGATCCTTCTTCTTTGGATTAAATATAAATTGGAGATGCCTCTTTTTTTAAAAAAAAGTTCCTTTGTATACAAAAGTTCTTAGAAAAGTCGTAAACCCTTATAAAAATAGACAATCAGCAAGGCGAGTAAGTAGCTCCGGTGGCCAGGCTGCTCTCTTCCACTCAGCAGCGTCCCCCACCGCTGTCGTGGTCACCGCGGCTGTCGCCGTGAGAGCTGGGGCTGTGGCCGGGGTGGAGGGCGGGCGGCGCCGCCAGGTGAGACTGGCCGCGGTGGCGCGGATCTGCGGACTGGGCGGCGGCACAGGGTGCGGAGTCCGGGGGGCTGCGCGAGGCGCGCGCGGCCATGGGCGCTGGCCTCAGGCAGGCGGGTGGGTGGGTGGGGGGCCGGAGGGGCGGGGAGGGGCACTTGGCGGCTCCCGGTGCCGCCGCCGCCCGCCACCGCCTCTGGTCCCCACGCGCCCGCAGCGGCGCTCGTTCTCTCCGGCAGGGGAACTGCCGGCAGCCGCGGCGCACTCCTTACTTATAACTTTAGCTGTCCCCCTTCCCCCGCCTCCTACCGGCTGTGCGCTGCAGCGCGCCGCCAGGCCCCGCCCTTCCCTTTCTTTCCCCCCTCCCTCGCGCGGCCCCCCCGTGAGTTGCCATGGCAGCTAAATAAACAAACTAGGCGCACGTGGGGGCGGGGGAGGGAGGGACACTGAAAGGGGGAAGGAGGGGCGCGGGCGGGGCCCAGCGGGGCCGTGACGCCAGCCCGGCAGCTGGCGGGCGGGAGCCACGCTGACGCCGGCGCGGTGGCGGCGGCTGTCCTGGCGCGGGACTCCGGGTACCGGGCGCAGGTCCGGTCGCCGTGCGGCCGGGGCAGTCCCGGGGTTTGAAGCCCGAGGCTGAGAAGACCGGTGGGGGCCGAGGGGCTGGGTAACGCGCTCGCGGCTGTTTGCGCTGTAGAGAAAAGCGCGATTATCTGCGTGACTCATCCTGCCCTCTGTCCCTCCCATAGGCAAGCGGGAGCCGGGCTCTGATTCCCAGCGCCGCTGCGGGCGCTCGGCCTGGCCTCGCACGGCGCTCCGCGGGCTCTTCTGCTAGGTGAGGGTGGCGTGGGGGGTGTGGAGACGAGGCGAGTGCCCAGCACTGTGTAACGAGGACTGTGAGCCTGAGGAAACCGTGGTGGGGGTGGAGGGTTGTTCCTTGAGGGGAAGGGCGTGAAGAGACCGGAATGGGGAAAAGAGGAAAAGTTTTGACATTTCAAGGAGCGAAGAAGGGAGTGAAAGGGCTCAAGATTTACTGTCGCGTGGGGGCGGGCAGAGGGCTGTGAGGCGCGGGGACACTTAAACCAGGGGAATCTCAAAGCATTTTACAAGCCACGCACTCTCCTTTCCACTTTATGGATGAGAAAAACAGTCATAAAGAGGTGAAATGGCAAGGTAAAGGTCAAACGGCAACTCGCTCCTCTGGCTCAGGCTCCGAGCGGACAACCTCACTGTAAGGGACTTAGCCAAGGAAGTGGAGCGATGCGGTGGGACCTCGATCCTCCACAAGGGCACACGGAGCTGGCGGCTGCCGTCTCTGTTTGCCGGGAAGAGAAGAGGAAACGGTGATCGTTATTTCAATTTTATAACTACCTCCCCACCGCCACTCCCCCCTTAGTTTGCGATCAGTAATTTTCCAGCCGGGAAATGTTTTCGCCCTCATCTTCTCTGCAACCAGTGCCTTTTCTTTTTTTTTAAACGTGAGTGTGGTGTTCAGTATCGCCTGCTAAACGCTCGCCTGAGAGGTGTTTGGTTTGGATTCAGGCGCGCCGAGGGCTCCGCCTGCCCTTTCCATCGATATCCCTCACTAGTAAATGCTGCCGCTCCGGCCGGGTGTCGGCCCAGGAAAAAAAAAGAAGGGGGTCTTGGAAAAAGGTCGACGCCCCAGCCCTGGGCAGGGTGTGCGCTCGCCTCCATTGAACTCTAGCTGCCTAGTACTTCAAGTAGTGTCACCTGTTTGAGTCTTACGATTATGGTACCGAATAGGTTTCCTCAGAATATTTATTATCCCTGGTTTTTCCACTCCTTACCGAGCACTGAAGCATTCTGGGAATGTATCTTTCCCAGAATGAATTCATTCGGCCTTCTCTGCCAACACTAGTTCCGGAGAATTGGACTCCTTGAAGATGACTTCCATCCACTAACTAGCCTTTGTCCGAGGGCTGTGAGGGCCTGTAGCTAGGGGGAGGGGCGGGCTTTGGCTAGAAAACTCTGGCCTCCCCCCCATGGCCTAGCGGGGTTCAACCCCACCCCATAGGAGCAGACCAGTTACTTTAACTCTGAAAATCTTGCCCCTTTCAAAAGGAGAAATCAAGAAAGAAAAACACCTGTTACTCCCCCCTCCCCCCCCCCCACACACACACAACCACCACCACTACTTTCTTTGTGGTGACAAAAAATTTCCTGAGATGTTAGGACTTGAGCATTGCATGGAAAAGTTATCCACTTTTCTGAGGGAAAGGTTGCTAAACCCCAGTAAACTTGTATGAGCCCTTGATTGGCAGCCATCACCCTCAGGATGTAAACATGTAAGTCAGGATTTGGAGTTTCCAACTTAGGTAGCCAGTACATGAGGTTTTTTTTCCTGCTTTGCTTGAATTTTTGTTTTCTTTTTTTTTTAAGTTTATTCATTTTAGAGAGGAGAGTGAGAGGGAGAGAGAGAGGAGAGAGAGACAGGGGGGAGGAGCTGGAAGCATCAACTCCCATATGTGCCTTGACCCAGCAAGCCCAGGGTTTCAAACCGGCGACCTCAGCATTTCCAGGTCCACGCTTTATCCACTGCGCCACCACAGGTCAGGCTCGCTTGAATTTTTCTAAGGCAGTAGTCCTTGCCCTTTAACAAAAGTAACCACCACAATGAAAAAACAATATTACACAGATGAATTGGACAGCCACTATTATTATGTCATATAATCGAGACAAGATTCTGAAACTCAATTTAAGAAGATGAACTTGAATTTCCTAATAGGTCTTCTGGAGGAAGGAAACCAGTGCTTTTTCAGGGCAGGCAGCTAGCTGGTTACTCCTCTGATTGCATCACAAAGGGAAATCTCTGTGTTTGCCTCAAATTTCTAAGAGGTAAGGAACTTCAGGTTCACAAATCATCTCCTTTCAAGGTAGGTGCCTGGTGTGACAACAGCGTTATGACCCTCCCCCTCCTCAAAACAGGTAGGTCCAGAAGAGTTAAATCCCTGCCCTATATAATTTATAAACATGAGGCTGAGTAAACCTTTGATGACTAAATTGCACTCTAAAATAATAATAATAATAGAAGACACCCTTTAAAGAAGAATTAAATACTTACTGGTGACTTTATTTCAGCAAACTGATATTACAAGTTTTGTGGTATGGAAGTTAATTATTAACGTCCTTGGAGTTATAGATTTTTTTTTTTTTTTCAGTACAAACGGCATTAGTTGGCAGAAGATGTGATGGAAACCATTAGTGCAGGGGTCAGGAAGCTTTTTGGCTGAGAGAGCCATGAACACCACATATTTTAAAATGTAATTCCATGAGAGCCATACAACAACCCGTGTATGGTCCGCATTATCCAATAAAAATTTGGTGTTGTCCCCGAGGACAGCTGTGATTGGCTCCAGCCACCCGCAACCGTGAACATGAGCGGTAGGAAATGAATGGATTGTAATACATGAGAATGTTTTATATTTTTAACATTATTTTTTTAATTAAAGATTTGTCTGCGAGCCAGATGCAGCCATCAAAAGAGCCACATCTGGCTTGCAAGCCAGAGGTTCCCGACCCCTGCATTAGTGCTAGGGGATTAATATGGAGCCCTGGAGGGGTGTGTGAGGTGGAGGAGGCTGCATAGATGTTTCAGTGAGGGCCTCTGCACCCGGAACTGGCACCCAGCTGCACGGGACCCAGGAAGAGCTATTATTATTATTAATTATTTTATTATTTTGGAAGAGTTGCTTTTAAAGAAGAGAAAGCAAGAGATAATTTTGATATAATTTGAAGTATCCAAATTGTTTTGAAATGAAATACCGACTGATGAATAACTGAGAGAAGGGCTTGGACTTTTCACTAGGTAGCCAAAGCTGCTCTCAGCTCCACTTGCTTCTCCTTGTAAACTCCAGCCTCTTTTTAACCTCTGTCTTGTGCAGAGGTTAAGAAAGTGGGCGTTAGCACTAGATTTCCTGGCTTTGTGTTGTGGCTCTGCTGCTCTCTAGCTGGGTAAATTACTTAACTCCCTTTGCCTGTTTCTTCTCCTGTAGAATGGGGGTATTAATAGTGCCTACTTCTTAAAGTGATGAGGATTATAGATGGGATCTTCCAAGTAAAAGTGTTTAGCACAGGACTTGACGTTAATACGTGGCAGGTATAACTAAAACCATTATTCTCCAGGGTATATCATAAGCTTCATGAGGACAGGAGCTATTGTTTTGTTCACTGCCATATCCCCAAGTCCTGGTACAGAGCCTGCCCAGCACATTATAATGCTCAATGTTTGTTGAATGAATGAACAATGTACTTTTCCTTTTTGAACAGCCCATTAGCAGGAAGCCCATCTTTCCTTGCAGCTCTCACTAATCCCTATTCTTGTAAGGAATCTCCGTTCACCTGAACTCTTCTCATAATTTTCCCCACATTATTTCCCCATTCTTCCTTGGCTTCCTGAGCTAGAAACCTGATTTCCCTTGAGTCCTCCCTCGTTTTCTTTGACCTGGGCACCCAGGCAGCCACGGAGTTCAACAGTTTCCGTTCCTACTATTGTACTCTCTTTTTCCTACTACAAGTTCAGCTGCCTTGTTTCAAGCACTCCTCATTGATACCTTTTACTTGGTGCTGTAACCTCCAACCTGTTGCCCTCCTCCTCCTCCACCTCCCCAGTAGTCCCACTGGAATTACCCTGCTTAGATTTAGTTCATTTTGCTCACAAATCACCACGGTTTGCTTCTGCTCAGCCTTCTCCCTACCAGCTCCCCTTCGCCTGAAGGAGCAAGACCCAACTCCTGAGCCTGATGTACCGATCCCTTCCTACTCTGGCCCTAGACAGACTTTGCAGGGTCATCTCGAGACTGACCCCACCCTCTCTAAACTTTAACTGGATGTTCTTTCAAATCTCTGAATACAGGATGTGTATTTTCATTGGCTGTTTTTCCTGTTTGAGATGCCTTGTCTCCCCTCCGGGGCCCTCGTCCTCCTCAAACTCCAGAGCCCCTCTAATTTGTCCCTTGGTCTGTTAGTCCCTGTCCCCAGAGTAGTCCTGTTTCCTCTGAGCTTTAATAAAGCTGTGTGGTGACTCTGCTGTGCCATTTGCGCAGTGGACTGCTATTATCTGGTCACTTGTTTGTGGCTTGTGTTCCATTGTGGCATCTTTCGGACAAATGCCCAGTAAGTATTTATTGCAGAGAGAAGGAAGTGAGCGAAGTTGTTGGGTGAAACGATTCATCTGGATGCCCTGCTTGTCCATGTTTCTCTCTGGTTGAGACTTCACTGGCTGGGTGCTGTTTTTCCATCCCGTTTTCTTCCTCCATCCGCTTCTTTTTCTTCTTTGAAAAGCTCTATGAACGAGACCAAAAATAAAGTCTATAACTCTGGCCTCTCGAAACAGTTGGACAAAAAGTGAGAGAACAGCCTGGCCAAGGCATTGTAATAAAACCAACTAGAAAACACAAACAAAAATAACCAAAAGCCAAACCAAAACCAAATGGAGAAAGAGTCAACTCTTTTCTGTAGCCAAATCCATTGCCTTTCAAAACCCAAACACTGGGTATTGAAGTTTTTAGAGCAGAAAATGAGTCACAGACATTTAAAAAATCAATTCTCAGAAATAGAAAATCTTCTTTATGAATCTTTAGGTTTGATCACTTATGTTCTTACCTCCCCCTCCTACCCCCCCCCCCCCCCAATTTAGGCCCAGTACATTCTTTAAGCTATTTTGTTTATTCTCAAATGTAATAGAGCGTGTCCGTAAAGTCATGGTGTACTTTTGACCGGTCACAGAAAAGCAACAAAAGATGATAGAAATGTGAAATCTGCACCAAATAAAAGGAAAACTCTCCCAGTTTCATACCTGTTCAGTGCAGTTCGATGTGGGCTCACACACAGATTTTTTAGGGCTCCTTAGGTAGCTATCCTGTATAGCCTCTACAGACTCGTCACTGACTGATGGCCTACCAGAACGGGGTTTCTCCACCAAACTGCCGGTTTCCTTCAACTGCTTATCCCACCAAGTCATGTTATTCCTATGTGGTGGCGCTTTGTTATAAACGCGCCGATATTCACATTGCACTTTGGTCACGGATTTGAATTTAGCGAGCCACAGAACACACTGAACTTTCCTCTGTACCGTCCACATCTTGACTGGCATGGCCGTGGGCTGCTCCACTGTATACACAGTGTTACGTCATCTGCGCATGCGCACATGCTGCCACATCATCCTACAGAAACTGGGAAGGTTTTCCTTTTATTTGGTGCAGATTTCACATTTCTCTGTCTTTTGTTGCTTTCCTGTGACCAGTCAAAAGTGCACCATGACTTTATGGACACACTGTATAGTACATAGTAATATCTTTTAAGAGTAAGCTATGTAGCAGTAATATTTCTCTTAAAGAAATTAGGGTCTAGCATATTTAACAACTTTATCTAGTATGATTTTTTCTTCTGTTAGTATGTTTTTAAGGCCACAAGAAGAATACTCTGATACTATATGCATTTGAAAATAAACATGGCATTTAAAATTAAATGACCTAGCAAAGAAGGCAAGTTTGCAGACAAAACCTGTTGCTGGATTTTTCTCGCCTATAAACTCTTTTGCCAGGAGAATTAGCATAAAAAAGAGAAGTAAAACATTACACTCTCAAATTCTATTTTCCATTTTTAAAATTGATTTGAGAGAGAGAAGGAGAGAGAGACATTGATTTGTTGTTCTACTTATTTATGCATTCATTGCTTGATTCTTGTATGCGCCCTGACTGAGGAATCAAACCCACAACTGGGGATTGAACCTACAACCTTGGCGTACTGGGATGATGCTCTAACCAACTGAGCCATCTGGCCAAGGCCCTCTATTTTTTTTTAAAGATTTTATTTATTCATTTTAGAGAGAGAAGACAGAGAGAGACAGACAGACAGACAGACAGAGAAGGAGGGAGGAGCAGAAAGCATCAACTCCCATGTGTACCTTTACCAGGGAAGCCCTGTGTTTCGAACTGGCGACCTCAGTGTTCCAGGTCAATTCTTTTACCCACTGCACCACCGCAGGTCAGGCCAACGCCCTTTATTTTTAAATTTCATAGCCTCTGTCTTTCAGATTCTTAGGACAATGTTGCTCATGTGAGAACAACACTGTTCCTTGGTTTTAATCAGAATTGAGGTGAAATTTTTGCACTATGGAAAAAGTATAGGGATTTTTGAGGGTTTGAAAATGAATGCTTCACACCCTGAGAAATGCAAACAAGAAACAAACAATTCTGTGTTTAATTTTCTTCTCAGTTTGTGGGCAGGACAAGAGGATAGGTTACTTTTGCCAATTTGACATTATGTACTTTGAGCTAGGGAAATGATTTAAAAAAAATAGTAACAATGCATTTGATTGCCCTGTGGTTGACTCTTTTTCACAAACAGTATGTTTGTTAATCAATTCTAATGTTCTGGCTGATGAGGATAGTGCTGGGAGGGATTGCCAGTGTCAAGAAAAAAATAAAACAACAAAATAAATTTTTGGCAGCATTCAAATATCTCTTACTGTGCCTGATGCGTCTTTCTTTCTTTCTTTCTTTCTTTCTTTCTTTCTTTCTTTCTTTCTTTCTTTCTTTCTTTCTTTCTTTCTTTCTTTCTTTCTTTCTTTCTCTTTCTTTCTTTCTTTCTTTCTTTCTTTCTTTCTTTCTTTCTTTCTTTCGCACATGCACAAAAGAGAGAGAGAGAGACAGGAAGGGAGAGATGAGAAGCAGTATCAACTCCTAGTTGGGGCACCGTAGTTGTTCATTGATTACTTTCTCTTATGTTCCTTGATGGGGGGGTTCCAGCTGAGCCAGTGAAAGTCAGCAACCTTGGGCTTCAAGCCAGCAAATATGGGGTCATATCTATGATCCGGTGCTCAAGCCAGCGACCTTGGGGGTTGCAAACCTGGGTCTTCAGCATCCCAGGCCGATGTCCTATCCACTGCACCACTGCTTGGTCAGGCTTGATGCATTTTTTTTGTATTTTTCTTTAGTGAGAAGCGGGGAGGCAGAGAGACAGACTCCTTTATGGGCCAGGCCGGGATCCACCGGCAAGCACACTAGGGGGCAATGCTCTGCCCATCTGGGGCTTTACTCCATTGCAGCCGGTGCCATTCTAGCACCTGAGGTGGAGGCCATGGAGCCATCCTCAGCGCCAGGGCCAACTTTGCTCCAATGGAGTCTTGGCTGCGGGAGGAGAAGAGAGAGATAGAAAGGAGAGGGGGAAGGGTAGAGAAGCAGATGGACATCTCTCCTGTGTGCCCTGGCTGGGAATCGAACCTGGGACTTCCACACGCTGTGCCAATGCTCTACCACTGAGCCAAACAGCCAGGGCTAGGCTTGATGCAATTTTCAAAGTTGATAACTCAAACCTAAACACAGTTCTTAAATCAATGGATGATGAGAAGCTTCTTAGAAGAAGCAGCCCTGGAATAGGTACCTAATTTTAGTGGAATTCCCAGCCTTATCAGAGAGATTCAAGAAAGTAATCTAGTCAAAGTCTGTACTCTATGCTGTCAGGTACTGGTGAATTTTTCTGGTTTCTATTTTCACTCACCAAAGCTCTCAGAGTGAAGTGCTTAGGGGAAATGCTGAACTGTTGAATTTTAATATTCTGTGTTTCATTCAGAAAATTCAGTTTTCCATTAAAATTAAGGTGACCAATCATCCTCCTTTAAGGAGGACAGTCCTCCTTTTGTAAGTTCTGTCCTTCCTCGAAAAGTGTCCTCCTACATGTCCTCCTTTTTGATATTGGAAGACTGATCTGTAAATGTCCGTATTCTATCAATGCAGAGTTGATCCATTGTGTGTGATGTGACGTATTTGTATTTGACATGACGATTCATCAAGGATCATTACAGTGCGGCAAGGCGCAATTATGAGACACATACACTTTGCATGGGAGACCTTGAGAGAGCACGATATACCGAGTATGCAAATGGCTTTGTGTACTTCTTACTGAAACATGACATGGCACGTATGACATTGTAGACTCACGATTATTTCTTTCTCGGTGAGTATTCAATTATAGACAGGTAAGCACAATTCATGTTTTATTAATTCATTATCTATTTAATAATTTCCAAATACGTATAGTTTTATTTATAAGTATTTTCCCAAAATTCAAGTTTTAAAGTGGAAATCTAACCTCAAACCATATCTATTAATTACACATTTTGACTAAATAGTTGCATAAAACAGACGTTTTTAAATTAGGAAATGATAAATACACCTGAATATCACTCCAAATTAGTGGTTTTGTTTGATATTTAGTTTTGTTAATTTAGCTTCCGGAAAATTTGTCTACCAAGATGTAACATTTTCAGTTCCTAATGTGCTTGTATCATTCGTGTAACTCTATATTTTATTTTTAATTTTAGATTTTATTTAAGGGATGGAAAAATCAAAAAAGAGAAAATGCCATTTCAATGATAAATTGAAAAAGGAATTTTTATTCCTCATATCAAAGAAAGATACCATTGTTTTCTGCAATATTTGCAGCGGAGAATTTTGTATTGCAATTGGAGGCAGAGCAGCGATAATGAAACACTTGACCACCAACAAACATAAGCAATCAGATGCATCAGCTTCCAGTTGTAAAGTAACAAGTTTTTTTAAACTTCAAATTATTCTGAAGATGAAAAACAGTTGGCTGCAATGGAGGGAACATTTGCATTTCATACCATAATTCACAAAGTTTTCATAGTATGGATTGTACAACTAAATTATTGAAAAAGTTTCACAATGCAAAATTTTTATGTGCCAGGAAAAAATGCGAGGCTATTTTGAAAACAATATTTAAAAGTTACTATGACAAAATACTTACAGAGGACTTGGAAACTGCAGCATTTGTAATGATTTTATCTGATGCATCAAATCATAATGAAATTAAATTCTATCAAATAATAGTAAGATATTTTAATGTTACCAAGGGCATTCCAGCAAAAATTTTAAATTTAGAATTCATTGAGGGCAAAACTTCTGAAATTTTGTCAAACCATCTATGCAGAATAATAAATGAAAACAACTTGAAATCCAAAGTTGTTGCACTAACGGCTGATAATACAAATACAAATTTTGGTGGGCAAAGGTGCAAAAGGGTGAGTAATATGTATGTAAAATTGCAAGAGTTACTCCAAAAGAAAATACTAGGAATAGGTTGTAATGCACATATTTTGTCAAATGCAATCAACACAGCATCATGTGTCATGCCAATTGACGTAGAAGTAATAATAACCACAATTTATTTGCATTTTAATCGTTTTACCATTTGTGTTGCTACTTTAAAACAATTTTGTGAAGAAGCAAATGTTGAATACAAAAAACTTTTAGGATATTTAAAAGTTAGATGGCTTGCTCTAACACCTGCTGTAGAGCATGTTCTACAATTATTTGAGCCTTTTGTTTCATATTTTTAAAGTTTAGACCAATGATCTAAAATCCTGGAATCATTTTTCAATAATAAAGTATCTGAGATATTAATGTATTTTGTATATAATCAAGCATATATTTTTCACAAAATGATTCAAAAGATTGAGGGTGAACACATTTCAGCTACGGAAGTTAGTCTTATTTTGAATGATTTTATCCTTCAATATAAATCTTGCTTTGAAGAAAATTTTCTTTCCTTAATTATAAAAAGAAAATTGTCAGACTTAGAGGAATCAAATCCAGGCATAACAGAAAAGTTTATCAAAGATGTGCAGCCTGACCAGGCGGTGGTGCAGTAGATAGAGCGTCGGACTGGGATGCAGAGGACCCAGGTTCGAAACCCTGAGGTCACCAGCTTGAGTGCGGGCTCATCTGGTTTGAGCAAAAGCCCACCAGCTTGAACCCAAGGTCGCTGGCTCCAGCAAGGGGTTACTTGGTCTGCTGAAGGCCCGCGGTCAAGGCATATATGAGAAAGCAATCAATGAACAACTAAGGTGTTGCAACACGCAATGAAAAACTAATGATTGATGCTTCTCATCTCTCTCCATTCTTGTCTGTCTGTCCCTGTCTATCCCTCTCTCTGACTCACTCTCTGTCTCTGTAAAAAAAAAAAAAAAAAAAAAAAAAAAAAAAAATCAAATGCTTCTTTAAAAAAAAAAAAGAAGTGCAGAATTTTTACCAGATATATTTTCAATATATCAAAGAATGGTCTGAAACAAACATCACAGGAAATAACAGTTTTCCATGGTGTTTTTTACTTCGTCGCAAGTATATTGGACAGATATTGAATCTTGACTTGAGTTTTTATCTAAAGAAATGCCAGACATCAAAATAGACAACAATTGTCTCTTTGAAGAAATTAGAAGACTGAATATATATTTAAATTCTGAAAAATTAATACAATGGGAAAATGAACACGTCAAAATTGATAAAAGATGGATGGAAATATTCAGCCATTTCAAAAATGAACATATTCCATGTGAAAATTTATTTATTCTTGTTCAGTTTACATTGTGCTGCCCTGGAACTAATGCAGCAGTTGAAAGAGTTTTTCAATTGCTAATGATTTTTGGATAAGTGAGAAATCAAGATTGAATGTTGATACTCTAGCTACAGCACTTGCCGTAAAATTCAATATGAAGGATACTTCTTGTTCAGATATTTTCGATATATTGTTACAAGATGATACATTGACAAAAAATATTCATTCAATGGAAAAGTACTCATTTAGATACTATCTAATGAGTATTTTTTTCTTACAATTATTAAAAATTAATAGGCATGTAAGCATAATTACAATATAAAATATTACAAGTGTTATTATGCATTTATATTATAGTATATTGTTGCAATGAATAAAATGTTTCTTTTATTTACTATATTGTTTTCTTCAATTTATTTTTGTCCTCCTTTTCATTGTAAAAAAGTTGGTCCCCTTATTAAAATAGAAACTCCTTTGGGCTTCTTGAAAGAAAAGTTGCCCTATCTTTTGGCTGAGGGCAGATTCAGTGTGATTATCTGAGTTTAATTCTTTGTACCCTCTAGCTGTATCTCGGTGAAGGAGGGGCCCTGGCTGGGTGGGAGATGAAGGAATGGCTTGGAGTGAATGTACAGATACTCAGGAGCATGTGGCTATGGCTGCCACCCGGAAGTTTGGTTTCCAGATCCTGTTCTGCCTCTAAATAGCCAGATGACCCTGGGCAAGTTAGGTCGTCTAGCTGCTGTCTATTCAATACTTTCCTTGTCAGTAAAATGGGTCTATTAATGTTCCTGCCTCACAGAGCTGTTGTGTGGATTAAGTGAGATAATGGCTGTGAATGCTACCATTGTTAATTTCTCCCCTTTAACAATGAAACCTGAGTATGTTATCCCAGTCTGATAAGCCTGAAATGGGTTCTGCAGTAGCAAACATTGGGAGATGATGCAGTGTCTTGATCTGAAGATTAAAATGCTTTATCACAGTGTTTTCTTTCCCTCTTAATATGCCAGTGTCCCTGCAGATGTACAACCAAGGACCAGCCTTACCTAAACACCTTACAGAGATACTTTTTAAATTTTATTTAAAATTTTTAAAATTTATTTATTTTAGAGAGGGTGGGAGAGCAGGAAGCACCAACTCCCATATGTGCCTTGACCAGGGTTTTGAACCAGTGTCTTCAGCATTCCAGGGTGATGCTTATTCTACTGCGCCACCACAGGTCAGGCAGAGATACTTTTTTTTTTTTTTGGTGACAGAGAGAGAGAGAGAGAGAGAGATAGGGGCAGACAGGAAGGGGGAGAGATGAGAAACATCAGTTCTTTGTTGAGGCACCTTAGTTGTTCATTGATTGCTTTCTCATATGTGCCTTGACTGGGGGGGCTACACAAAGTGAGTGACCTCTTTCTCAAGCCAGAGTCCTTGGGCTCAAGCTAGCGACCATAGGGGTCATGTTTATGATCCCATGATCAAGCCAGCAACCCAGCGCCCAAACTGGTGAGCTCGCACTCAAGCCAGCAACCTCGGGGTTTCGAACCTGGGTCCTCCATCAGGACCGATGTTCGAATCCGATGCTCAAATCAGCTGAGATACCTGGCCAGAGCAAAATATTAACTTGAAAAAGTAAAAATATAAAAGTAGCACACGATTTGGACTAAGCGTAGCATATTAAATAAATGTGTATTCTGATGCGTTCTAGTCCGACACTCTATCTACTGTACCACTGCCTGGTCAGGCCAGAGATACTTTTTAAGTAGGGCCAGGTATAAATTAATGTGGGAATCGCACTTTCTGGGTGTTGGGCAGATAAAATATATTATGCTCACTTTGTTAAAGATGGTGCTGCCCACATGAAAGCCGTCACCCAGGTGATATTAATGTGTGTTGGGGGTGGGCTGTGGGCAGGTGGGATCCTTGTAGCCTGGGACTTGGTTTTAGGACTAAGCCTTTCCCACCCTTTTTGATGTGCGTTGGTACAATCCCATCATGCCTCAGATAAGTGACTTTGTATTAGAGACTTCTCTATTTTGTATATGGGATTAAAGGTTTTGATTTCTACACTATAAAGTGGGGCAGACCGGGAGCTTGTGCTCTCTCAGTTCCTGAGATTAATATCAGAGAGGAGAGCAGAGAAAGGCCATGTAGAGGAAGACAGAAAAAGCAGCCAAGATGGTGGAGTTTTGAGTGAGAAGCCAGTTTGTGCAGAGTTTGTGCAGAGAGAAGGAGATGGGGAACAGAGGTGAATAAGTCTGGTGAGGTATAAACCTTTGATTCTAGGAAACTCGGAGAAGTCAGTAGCTTTGTGAGCACTGAATGAGTGGGTTTTGGAGCCCAGTGTGTGTTTTACTTGCCCGCTGGGTGCAAGCTAGGATTAAAGCTAATGGTCCACCAGTTTTTGGCTCCATATTTTCATTACCATCTGTCTGAATCCAATGCGAACATGCATGGGCCAGGCGGCTGTGATGGTGGCCGTGGATACTGACTTTACACTGGGTTTGTGCCATGACTTAAAAAGCCTTTTTTTGTTTTTGTCAAGTCTAGAAAAACAGTGAGTGACCTTGATCCTTCATAAGCCAGTCAAGAATTAGGTTGGACAGAGGGGCGTTTCAAAGTCAAGTTCACGGCCCTGGCGGGTTAGCTCAGTTGATTAGAGCGTTGTCCTGAAACACCAAGTTTGTGTGTTTGATCCCCAGGATCAGGGCAAATACGGGAAATGATCAATGAACGTACAGCTAAGTGGAACAACAAATGAATTCTCTCTCTCTCTGTCTCTCTAAAATCAATCAGTTAAAAAAAGTCAAGTTCACCATTGAAGTATTATATGCTGGTTGAAAATGTTGGCAAAGTTCTAACCTTGTTTCCCTGACGTGTACCAGAAAGATCCACTGTGTTCTCCCTTCAGGAATCAGAGGAGGCATGGACATTCAAATTAATAACTAACGTCATGACTATCAGATTATCAGACACTGGACTGAGTACGTGCTAAGCACTTTTATGTACTAAGTCATTTCCCCTCTAAGGTTGGCACTGCCACTGGTGCATTAGAATGTGGGCTTCAAGGGGCAATGACCCTGCCTAAATAATGTGGTTTGTTGGTACATAATAGGAATGTAGTAACTATTTATTTAAAAAGTGAACCCCATGTTACAATGAAAAACTACAATGTGGAACGCAAGCCCAGAGTTGTGCAGCTAAGTCAGAGAGGCAGCCAGTGTTCTTGGAGCCACACAGGGAAGGAGGCATCACTACTCCAAATGTAGCCTGCCCTTTAGTTGTGCTTATTTGCTCCTGTCCTTAGTGGGTCCAGGCTTCCCCGCCTCCAAAGTTATTCCATTAAATTCTCCAGAGAGTAAACCTCTGATCTCTGCCCACGTGGAGGGGAAAAACAGTCACCCAGCTGCACCAGGCTGGGAAATAATTTTAGTGTCTAACTTCTTGGATTGATGGATGGATGGATGGATGGGATGGATGGATGGGTTTTCTAACTACTGCTTATATAGTCTTTTAATCAATAATCCTGTTTTTATTCCCACATAATACCTTATTTTCTGAGTCAAATGATGTCTCCACTTCCTGAGATTTCCAAAGGTCCTGCACCTTAAAATTAGTTGCTGCATTTTTCACTTTTTTGTCACCCCCCCCCATACCTTTTTGTGATGTGAGTTTATGAACAATATATCCCTCTGCTTCCCAGCTCCCACTTTCTGTCCTGGTCAGTTTTCCCTTTTGATTTCTTTATTATCACTTGAATGGGATTCCAGAAGGCGCATCAGAATACACATTTATTTAATATGCTATGCTTAGTCCAAATCCTGTGCTACTTTTATATTTTTACTTTTTCAAGGTAATTTTTTTGCCCTGACCAGGTAGTTCAGCTGGTTAGAGCATTGTCCTGATATGCTAAGGCTGTGAGTTTGATCCCTGGTCAGGGCACATATAAGAATCAACCAAGAAATGCATAAATGAGTGGAATAATAACTGATGTTTTTCTCTCTCTCTTTATCTTTCTTCTTCTCTCTCTCTCAAATCAATCAACAAAAAATTTTTAAATAGTTAATTTTTTATTATAAAAATTAATGCCTACTTATTTTATTTTTTATTTTATTTTATTTATTTTTTTGTGACAGAGACAGAGAGAGGAACAGACAGACTGGAAAGGAGAGAGATGAGAAGCATCAATTCTTTGTTGCGGCACCTTAGTTTCTCAGTGATTGCTTTCTCATATGTGCCTTGACCTGGGGGCTACAGCAGACCAAGTGATCCCTTGCTCAAGCCAGCGACCTTGCAGATGAGCCCATCTCAAACTGGCGACCTCGGGGTTTCGAACCTGGGTCATCTGCGTCCTACTCCGATGCTCTATCCACTGTGCCACCACCTGGTCAGGCTAATGCCTACTTATCTTTTTTTTTTTTTTTTTGAGTTTTGAAGGGTTTTATTAAAAGGAGATTTCTTAAATACACTGGCTACATATGACTAACATGGGGCATTGCAGACCCAAATCGTCCTAATGCCTACTTACTTTTAAAAAATCATTGTTCCAAGTAAAAAAATAAAAATCCAGATCCTACCAATCCAGGCAGGACTATGAATAACAGTTTGGTGTCTAAATTTTCAGAATTTTTTGCATATATGAAAATATTAAAATTTATTTTTAAAACATCAATCATCATTTGCATACAGTTTGGCAAATTTGCTTTTATTTTCACTTAACAATGTACCACAGACATCTATGCATGTTAATACATAGATATACCTTATATTTGATACACATCATAATATTTTCTACTGCTATTTAATCAATCTCCTTTTGATGGACATCTGCATTGTTTCTAATTTTTCACTATTACAGAATATTCATATGTACCTTTAGACACATTTGCTTATTTCCTTAGGCTCAAATTATAAAAATTGATTTAAGAGGTCAACATTGTCCATGATTAACAAGTTCTTACTCAAAAAATTCACATTCCCATCAGCAAGGTGTGAAGATACTGGTTCCCTTACATGCTACCCAGCACTGGGTATCACGATCTTATCCTCTGGTTTGCTCTTTCAATCCTGGCATCAACATATATCAGCTTATGGGCTGGATAGTCTTTTATGGCAATTAGTTTAGACTCCCTCCAGACTCTGAAGATATGGAAATTATATAATGTTAGAATGTAATCGGAGGCTTCCACTTCTCACGTAGGGCAACAGAGGCCTCAGGAGTGGAAATGACTTCCCCATGCCACACACTGGCAGAGCTGGGACTATGAAATACGTGTTATGGCTCCCAGCCAAGTCTGAGCCACCCTCCTTCCCTGCATCAAACTGACTCAGGAACCCCTACAACCTACCCTTCCTGAGCCCCTTTTCCTCCTGAAGCCAGAGTCGGGGACCTCAGGGGAGGAGGAGAACCCACGTTTTCAGAGCACCTTCTAAGAGCTTCAACTTGCTAGGTTCCTTGCAAGGATCCTCTGAGGTAGGTATTACCTGTATTAATTCTATTGTACAGAGAAGGAAATGGAAGAACTCAAGATTCAGTTAATTGAATTAGTGATCTGTGCCCAGTCCTAGGGAGATGTAGCACCCAGGACTTGATTACATTTGTTTTAGAATGAATCCTGTGGCATGTGTGAGTGAGATTTAAAGGGAGAAAGAGTGTATCATTGGCAAAACCCGTCTGCCCTGTGTGGCGAAGGATGTTTCCCGGGAAAACTGAAGACACCCTGATTCCTCCTCCCCACTGACATGCGCTAATTCAGGCACAAAAATAAAATCTAGCAGCACAAATCATTTCTCAAGGCACTGTCTAGCTGTTTCGGGATCTGTGTTGCTCAGGGTTGAGCACCAGTCGAACACAATACTTGCTGGCCGAGCCCGTGTTCTGGAATGACTGAGCTGTCCAGCATGGCCAGTGTGTAAATGTCAAGTAAACACCAAATTCAAGCGCAATCTAACTATTGTGCTGGGACTGTTTGCTTTAGATATAATAGTCGGCAGGAAGGGAGAAGGAGCAGGAGGGAGGAAAAGTATATGTAACTTCAGAAGGCAAATCATGAACGCCGTGAGCCCTCCCTGGGCCAGCTGGAATGTCGCAGAGACCAACGTCAAATAAATAAAGAGACTGCACTCCATGTTGCAAAAATAAGCATGTCCATTTGCTTGAAAAAAAAAAAAAGTTTCAGATGAGGGAACATTTTCCAGTCAATCACACTACAGCGAAGTCATCCTGTTGAATTTGTGACTCACAGGCTCTCTGTGTCAATAGACAGGGAGTTAGCCCAGCGTTATGACTGCACTGGGAGATGAAGCAGAAGTTGGGATGAGGCAGGCCGGCTTTCAAACGGGGCTCTAAGCTCCGACAGTAAACAGCAAAGGAAAGTCTGACCACTCACAGGATGGGTAATCACAGTTGTTGTTCCCTTTTATTTCTTGCTCGTCTCCTAGAAAAGAACCAGTTTAAACTTGGGCTTACTTCATCCTCCTTTTGCATCAGCTCTGATGGAGGATCTGGTCGTCGTCAGGGCGATGACGGGTAGAGCATCCCATGGGCCTGGTGCTCCATACATGTTGTGACTACATTCTGTCCTCATAGCCATTCTGTAAGGTGGTTTGTGATATTTTCTAGGTGAGACTATCGAAGCCCGTGGAGGTTAGGCCCCTTTGTAAGCTCTTGGCCAAGGAGTCTAACACAGTTCTTTCCGGCTTTAATTTCGGATTCTGTGCATTTTTTTAAACAGCCTCCCATTTTGCTGTCCTTGGCACTGGGGCCCCACAGATAAATGGAAAGTGGTTCCTGCCTTGGAAGGAAGGAGCTGAGAGACCAGCCAGTGACTCTTGCCTGATACTCAAGACCACCAGGACATGATCAGTTCAGGTGGAACCAGGAGATATTTAAAGATAGTACCAAGAGGCTCATTACATATTTCCCAAGTTGGCACGGAGGGATAGAAAACCCCCGGGAGATAATAGACCATAGATGAGCTAAAATGTGATGCCAAATGTCTGACCCGAAGGCTTTGTTTGGTGTGCTGCCGATCGGCTTTGCTGCCAGTCGGCTTTGTTTGGTGTGCTGCTTGGGGGGAAGTAGAGGCTGTTTGCTCCTGGGTAGCCACACAGCAGGGTGGGCAGGGACGTGAGCCCTTCAGCGCAGCTGGAAGGCTTGGCCTTTAGACTGAGTGCTCCTGTAACACTCTTAGGAGCTTGGGTTAGTCATTTGGTTCGTGTGCATGTTGGGCTCTTTAGCACTAACATGAAGGAGGGCATGGAGCAAGTCCCTTGTGGATTGGAAATATTAGGATTGATCTGGGTGGTGAGATCTGTTCTTGACTTGGTCCACATGGTCTTAGCCAAGATATTCTCAACCTCAGAAATGAAAAGAGCAACAAACCTCCTAGCTCTCCAAGCTGAGACTTTTTTTTTTAAATTCTCTCTGCAACTCTACTCAAAATTGAGCTCACAAAGTAGGTTTGGACCTTTAAAAAAAAATGTCTGGCTAGACAAAAGCAGTTCTTAGAGTGGCTTTGGCTTTATTTTAATATAATATAACACTGATTCTTTCTTCCTCTTCCTTTCTGTGGTCTGGTGTTCTCCCCATTCTGAGCTGTCAGCGAATGCAATAGACTCCTGGTTGCCTTAGTTCTCTTAAAGTTCTAGTCCTTAAAGTTTTTCTTGATGGCTGGGAAAATTATTATTATTTTTTCCTTATAAGATTTTATGTATTGATTTTACGAAGGAGGTGGGGGCAAGACGTAGCAACTCATAGTTGCTCCACTTTAGTTGTTCATTGCTTGCTTGTTGTCTGTGCCTTGACCGGGCAGGTCCAGGGTTTTGAACTGGTGACCTCAGCATTCTAGGTCGATGCTCTGGGCACTGCACCACCACAGGCCAGGCTAGGAAAATTCTTGAAAGGACATGGTCAGTACTCTTTCACTGGAGTATACTTTGAAACGATTTATTTTGGCTCTGTGTGGTTTGTCAAGCCCTCATCGAGTCCTGTGAGCGAGAATGCTTGCTCCTTTTGCCGTTTTGAATTTCTCCCTTTCTTGTTGGCAAGCATCGTGCTCTGCTAGAATCTGCCTGCAGAGCAAACAGGAGAGTTTACACTGGTCTCTGTGTCAACCTTCTGCCTACTCAGTGATCTATATAACAATGTAAGTGCTAGAAGACCAACTGTGTGTGTGTGTGGGGGGGGGGGATTCATTCATTCATTTATATAACTGATATTTAGGGAGCACCAGCTGTGTGTTTCTGGCTCAGTGCTAAGCATCGGGAACACCAATGGTGAACAAAGATAGATGTGATCATACCCACAGGGAGCTGACAGTCTGTTGCCAGGAGAGAAACATTAATCAAATAATCACAAACTGCTATGTAAGAGGATGCACGGGCTAAGAAAGCTTATCACAGGCAGAGCTGGCCTCGCTGGGCTGTGGAGGAGTGTGGTGGGGAGAGGAAAGTCGTGTTTTCTTTGTGACCTCCAATCCCCAGTAAATGATTAAGACAAGTATTTATGCCCTTGAATTTCTAAACCTAGCCTGGCTTCAACGGTATTTTAAAGTTATTTAATTTTTTTAAAGTTATTTAATGCCCTAGGCCAGGGACTCAGGGCACAGAGATGAGCAAGACATGGCCTAGCTAGGAGACACACCCTTGAAAAAATTGTAATACAAGGTCCCAAGGGTCATAACAAGCGGGGTGCACAGGAGCCCCCAAAAGGCAAGGGTTGATTCTGCTTGAGGGAAGGCAGAGGAGAGGAGTCCGGACAGATCAAGGCACGAGGTGGGAGAGTGATCCTAGTGGTGTCACAGTAAATGGGTAGGTGGGGTTGGCGAATCTTTGAATAAGTCACTTAGGGACCAAAATGGAGGGACCAGTGTCATGACTACCCTTACAGCCAATAGTTGATCAAGACCCACATATTAAAGTTGTATTTCCCATACTTCCAGAGATTCTAGAACTGCATTGGTTTTTTGATATGGATGTGTTCTACCAGTCCTAATACGATTAATATTTTTTAAAAAAATATCATTTTAAGGCCCCGGCCTCTGGCTCAGTGGGTAGAGCGTCGACCTGGCGTATGAAGGTCCTGGCTTTGATTTCTCAGCCAGAGCACACAGGAGAAGCAACCATCTGCATCTCTCCCCCTCTCTTTCCCCTCCTCTCCCTTTTCCCCTCCTGCAGCCAGTGGCTCCATTGGCTCAAGTGTAGCCCCAGGCACTGCGGATAGTTTGGTTGGTTCCAGTACAAGAGCCTCAGTCGCTAAAAATAGCTCAATACTCAAGCATGGCCCCAGATGGGGTTGCCAGCTAGATCCTGGTAGGGGCACATGCGGGAGTCTGCCTCACTATCTCCCACCATCTCACCTACAAAAAAAAAAATCTCATTTTTAAAACATTTTAAACTTTAAAATATATTTAATAATACTATGTGTGCTATCACAATTTGGATGTGCTAACTCAACCCATAAAACAACAAATGTGTAACAATGAAAATAATAAATGTTTTTCTGTGTGCCATGTAAAATCACCTTGCATCCCATGGAACTCACATTCCATTTTGATAGAAACCATTCTACCACAACTCTAGGGTGATTTAAATGTGAAAAACTGAAGTTTTCTTATTTCTTCCATTGCTCTTGTGTTATATTCAGGGATCAAGCAGAATCTTTTCCACCTAAACTGCTAAGATTTCTGTGACAAGCAGGTAAGGTTTACTGCATCCCTTGGAAGAAGGTTTTGGACTTGGATTTTCTTTATTATTTTATTCTTTCCCACTTCTCCCATCTCTGACCACCCTACTCCCCCCCCCCCCCCATCTCTTGGAAATTTCCCCATTGTTACTAAAACCACCAAATCTGACTTTTATATTTGGCCTCACAATTTCAATTCCTGCCCTGCACTTTTTTTTTTTTTTTTATTATTAATAGTTTTCAAAAGTTCTTAAAGGTAAGAGTGAATTTCTGGAATGATACTGGTCCCAGCTGTTGGGCTCTTTAAGACACTAAGAGGACTGCATCGAGGCCTCTCCAGCATTATTATATTGTCCCATTTCTGGTTTGAAGAGCATGCGAGGGGTATGCAACATAATCTAATGACAAAATAACCTAGACATGTTTTCTTTGAATATATGTACCCTGATTTATTAATGTCATCCCATTACCATTAATAAAAATTCATTTAAAAAAAAAAAAAAAAGAAGAGCATGCACTGTCCACCCAGTGCCAGTCCGCCCGCGTCCCTCCTCTTGAGCTCTCCACCAGTGTGGCCTCTGGTGGTCAGCTGCCTGTTTAAAACTCACAGTGTTCTTGCACAGAGGTTGTGGGTTCAATTACCCATCCGGCTACACACAGGAACAGATTGATGTTACTGTCTCCCCTTCCTCTCTCTAAAATCAATTTAAAAAATGAAACATTAAAACACACACACACAAAACTTACAGTGTTCTTTTTCTGCCCAGGAACACTCGTAAGTAAAAAAAAAAAAAGGAGTTTATAATATTAAGTTTATAATATAAATATAATATTTATCATCTTGTCTTTCAGTGAGTCCTCAAAACAATCCTAACACAGTTGTGGTTAAAACCCCATTTTAGACCTGTGGTGGCACAGTGGATAAAGCCTCGACCTGGAATGCTGAGGTCGCCGGTTCAAAACCCTGGGCTTGCCTGGTCAAGGCACATATGGGAGTTGATGCTTCCTGCTCCTCCCTCCCCCTTCTCTCTCTCTCTCTCTCTCCTCTCTAAAAAAAAAAAAATTTAATAAAAAAGTAAAAAAAAAAACACACACAAAAAACCCCATTTTACAGATGAAGAAACTGGGGCTCTGATGGATCCAAGTAACAGGTCTCAGGCCTGTGTGGCCAGCCGGAACCAGGGGCTCTCCCTTTGGCTTCTCAGTTCACTTGGGGGAACTCCGTTTTTCATTCGCTTAACAGACACTTGCTGAACCCAGTTCCGTACAAACTGCTCTCCTCTGTGAAGGGAGATTTGGAGAAGAGTATGAATGACAGAAGCCGTGTTCCTGGGCCAGTCAGAATTACAAAGAATTACAGTTTTTAACAATTACATCTAATTTTTAAGTTTTCAAAATTTTGTATACTTGTATAGATTTATTATCCAATGTCACCCCAATAAAGTCAATAAAAGTTTAAAAAACAAATTGACTTTGTATTAGCTAATACAGATGGCAAAATATTTAGTTTATCGAAAATCTAAGATTAAAAGCAAACTTTTTCCTATTACTCCTAAATGCTGGATCTGTTCTATAGATGAAACGATCATAAATAGCTTCTTATTATTTTTACTTTACTCTGCTGTCCTACAAAGGCTGGGAAGTGACTGACAGTGGAGGGTAGGTTTTTCCTTTATAACATTAACAATATAAAAATAGAAAACTAATTCCCAGAAAAGAAAAGAAAAAAAAAAAAAAAAAAAAAAAAGAAGGAAGCTAGCTTGCAATATAGTTGCTATGACTGAACATCAACTGCTTCTTAGCTTCCTGGCAGCCAAGACAAAAAGGGAACAAAGTTGAGTTCCATAGCCCTCGTTATCACAGAGGAAGAAGTCCTTTGTTATTTTGGGTCCTCACGCCTCAAATTCACCTGGAAGCCCACACAAGGACATTTCACTGATAGACACAGTAATTAATGTTCTGGGCAATGTCTTTACCACACATGCCAATTTTGTCTGTCATTTCTTGTAAAGATCTTTCATTAAAGTCAGGAGTTTAATACTGGAGCAGTCATCAGTGAGGGCTTGACTAACCTGGCTCAACCAACCACTGTGACACAAAGCAGAATGAATAAAGGCTAGTGCGGGCCACAGGTGAAGTATTGTCAAGGCTCAGAGGACCATGGGATCGCGAAAGTTCCCCGTTATCCACGCGAGATATGTTCCAGACCCCCTTCCCCAGTGGATGCCTGAAACCACGGAGAGTAAGTACCAAACCCAAATCAACTTCTTCAACTCTGCTGGAAATGTAGCAGCACCTTCTTCATCGGCAGACACAGCCTCTCCAGGAATTTTTTTTTTTTTCCCAGGAATTTTTATACCTTTCAACCCAAACTATCCGTGAGTCCGTGTAACCGTTTCTTACTTGCAGTAAATAGCTTGGTGTCACTCGTTTCAGGGGATCCCTTGCTGAAGTCTCCATGTAGGCTCAGTGATTTCTGGTGAAATGTGTTGCCTTCCATCGGAACACATTTTCTGTTGATATCCCCCCCCCCCCCCCCCAATGCACATTTAATGCCATTTCCATCTTAACTAAGCTTGCATCATGCACTGTGGCTGTGACTTTTGCCGTTTGGGGCGCGACAGCAAAACTAGTGTGCACATTTTTTTCTTTCTTCACAATTTCATGGATAGACGGTTCATGTAGATCTTAGCAAACTCGGCATACGCTTTTATTTTCTTTCCTTATTGAGTTAGAACTTTCGCCTTTTCACGGAAGGGAAGCGCTTAACAGCCTCCCTTTGGCAGCATCACTACCCTCGCGCCGTGGGGCCGCTAAGAAGGAAAGTAAGGGTGACTTGAACACAAGCACGGAGATACCGCAGCCGCGGACCTGATGACCAGACGGCCACCGGCTACTAACAGGCGGAGAGCGTGTGCGGTGTGGAGACGGGGGCGATAGGGATGAGTCACAACCCTCGGTGCGCCGGATCCGGAGATTTCATCACCCTACTCAGAAAGTGTGCAATTTAAAACTTATGAAGTGTTTATTTCTATAATTTCCTATTAAATATTTTCAGACAGCGGTTGACTGCAGGTACCTGAAACTGTGGATAAGGGAGAATGACTGTATCTGCAAGTTAGGCCGTGGAGAAAAGGAGTCAACAGGCAGAGAAGGGGGTAAAAGGGGGCGTACTCTCGGCTTAGGGAGCCCATGCAGAGGCAGCAAAGAAAATGAAAATGTGTGGCCTGTTTGGAGATGGCCAAACTGTCGGGGGGGGGGGGGGGGTTGAGAGAGACTCTAATTAGGCTTCCATTAAAGAGGCTGGATTTGTTGCTTGGATATTTTCTAGCTCTTCCGAGACAACTTTTTTGTTGAGTTAAGCGAAAACGAATGAGAATCAGATGGACCACATTTCTCTTGAATACACATGGGCTTAGAAACGAAGGGGAACAAGAACTTGCCAGAATGTGTCTTGGCTTCTGCCAAACCCAAAGTATTCAAAAAATCACACAAGACACATCTCGAACCCAAACACATGCCTGGATTCTCCCACTCCTAATTACAGCTGCAGCCGATTAATGACATGAATTGTGTACAAGAAAATGGGGTCTGAATGGAGGGGCCTCATTAATGAGAATGACTGATGCAGGGCGGCGAGGTCGTTTGCCCTTGAGAATGTGCACATCTCATTGTGCTGTAGAGAAAGACAGAAGGCCCATGTAGAGTTGCCAACCAAACTATTGATCTTGCTCTCCTGGAGAACAATTCAAACCCCATACTATTTAGCTTTATTGTATCATGTGCAGAAGGAAGTCAACACTTCTTATTTTTCTCCCTCTCAGTTTTACATTTCAATGGTAATAAATATGTTTTGCATCAGTCTCTGTTCACATGAGTAGAGACCAAATGAGAGATGGTGGAAGTAGAAGAACAAGGTCATTAGTGCACTATTTGTTATGATGCTAAACACTTGGCTGAAGGACCATGGACATGTTAAAAGTGGAAGGACTCAGGCCCAGAGAGGTTGACTGACTTGTCCGTGGTCCATGGTTGGTTAGTTGTGGAATTTAGACACAAGCAAGTTTGGGTCTCTGATTCCCATTCTTTCATAGCAAACACAGTTCTATCAGGCTCAGGAACTGAGAATGAAAGTGAATTCTCAAAAAAAAAAAGTGAATTCTGTCATATATTCCTTCTATCTATCCTTCTTCCTTTACTTCTTTCTATCCATTCATCCTTCAATAAAGACATTTTTTAAGTGCTCAGTGATGGCAAAGAACTCCAAAGATAGTTAAGACTCAAACTCAGTCTGGAGAAGCTGCCATATAATTGTACTGTTTTAGCGAGTTTAGAAATAAAAAAAAGAAGCAGCCACTGAAATGGGCTTAACTAGATGTGGGAGGTAGGAGAATAGAGGGGAGGCTCCACAGAAGAGGAAGCGCTGGGACAGGCCTTGAAGCCCAAGAGACAGTTTGCTGGGTAGACCTGTGAGGAGGTGGGGAAGGCATGAGAAGCATGTTGCGCGTGTGTTGGGCAGATAAAATGTATTATGCTCACTTTGTTAAAGATGGCACTGCCCACGTGGAGGCTGAGGAATCCAATTATGCCTCGGATAAGTGACTTTGTATTAGAGACTTCCCTGTTTTGAATATTGGATTAAAGGTTTTGATTTCTACACTATAAAATGGGGGCAGAACAGGAGCTTGTGCTCTTGGTTCCTGAGATTATCATTAGAGGAGAGAGCAGAGCAGAGAGCAGAGGAAGGCCATGTGGAGGAGGCTAGGAGAAGCAGCCAAGATGGCAGAGTGTTGAGAGAGAGGCCAGTTTATACAGAGTTTGTGCGGGGAGAAGGAAGGAGTTGGGGAACAGAGGTGAATAAGTCTGGTGAGCTAGAAACCTTTGATTCTAGGAAACTCGGATAAGTCAGTAGCTTTGTGAGCACTGAATGTGAGTGGGTTTTGGAGCCCAGTGTGTGTTTTTACTTGCCCGCTGGGTGCAAGCTAGGATTAAAGATGGTGGTAGCCCTGGCTGCTGGCTTTACAGCGTGGATAGATGGGTGAGCAGTGGGGGTCTGGGACAGTGAGGCTCACTGAGGCTCACTGAGGCCGGGGCTGGGTTTGGGAGGAGCATGGTGGTGGTGTTGGGTTTGATGAGGGAGAAGGAGTAGGCAGGGACCAACCACAAAGGCACTTGTATTCCATGTAAAGTAGGGTGGTTGGGCTTTGTGGGGTTGTCATACCCATGACTGCTCAAAGTCTATTCTTCTACAATGAGAGTTCTAAAGAGGAGTCTGACTCCTATTTTTACATGTTTTATTATTATTGTTTTTGTGTGTGTGCCTGTGAGTTTTTTTTTTAAGATCTCTAATACAATCAAAACAGCATGCCCTGGCTGGTTAGCTCAGTCAGTTAGAGAATCATCCCCAAACTCCAAGGTTACAAGTTCTATCCCCGGTCAGAGCACATACAGGAAGCAGCCAATGAATGCACAACTGAGTGGAAAAATGAATGTCTGTCACTCTCTCTCCCTCTCTTCCTTCTGTATCTCTCTAAAAACAATCAATCAATAAATCAATAAAAAAAACAACAACACAAACAACCACACAACAACTGCATGCTCATTCAGGTGCTTTTCTGTCTGTAGGCTATACCTCAATAACAAAGGAAGTAAATGATCTGCAGACAGAATCTTTACCAGTTTTTCAAACTACAGGGCACCAGCTCATTAAAACAAAGATTATGGTAAAGTAATTGGAATCCATACAATTATCTTTCTCATCCTGAGGCTCAGAGACGGTGACCCAAGGCAAACCATGGAAACGCCAGCTGGACCCAGGAAAATCTGTCTGCTAACAATCTGCACTTGGATATCCTAGAGATTCCTCTAGCTTGACACACCCCTCCCTCCTATCTTTACCCAAACTGCTCTTATTCCTCAGTTCCTGATCTTAGTGACACTGTCACCTCTGAGTCACTCAACCAGAAACCTCGGAGTTCCTCGTGACTGCTCTTTCTCCCTTACCATTCTTATTATGGTGACCTCCCAGTCCTGCTAATCTCGCCTTCTACACATTTCCTTACTATGTCACTTTCTCTTTGGTCCTAGGTTCCCTGATCTGGTATTGGTCTTATTTGTCTCTTTCTCACTTTTTTACTTAAGCAAACAAACAAAACACCCACTTTATATTTTTTTATTTATTCTACCAATTTCTATTTTTGCCACATTATCATTTGCCTGGATTACTGCAGCAGCTCCCCTACATGGCGTCCCTGTGCCCACTCAGCCTCGGGAAACCATTCTCCACGCTGAAGCTGGAGTGATTATTTTTGTGTAAATAACTCGCCCCTGCCCACCCTTCCCTGTCCTACATAGCAGTTCCAGCTCTCACGAGACTGGCCATCAGCTGGACTTCCGCGAGCGCCATCTCTTGCTGCTTCCAGTGTCCAACTTTGTGCTGACCACAACTGACAGCTTGTGGCTTCCAGAACAAGGGAAGCTTCTTTTTGTTTGCTTGCTTGCTTGTGTTGTTTGCTTTGCTTGCTTTTGCCTTCGTTGGTCTTTGCTCATACTGTTCCCTCCAGCGGGGGTGCCCTTTCCACCCATCGCTCATTACCCCAAGGGGGGAACTCTCTGAAGACAGGCTCCCTCCAGATCAGCCTTTCATCCTCAGCACCTGACATAAAAACTGGCACATTTTAGATGTTCAATGAACATTCACTGGATGGAGAACAAAAACAAACAAAAAAGAAAGAAGAAAAAAAAAGTGTTTCCTGAGTGAGAGTATTCATAACTTATTAACCGGAGTCCAAGATGTACATTCATTCACTCATCGGCACAACCTCATTTAATCTTTGCAGAAGCTCACAGGCAGGGGGCCATTCATACAATATATTCTGGTATAGTCAAATTGATTGTTATAATATTATATCAATATTGTAGATGTTGGTAAAAGAATAGCAACTGGCCCCCCCCCCCCCATCCCAACCCAGCCCAACCACACTGGGTCTTCTCCTGGAGTCTCCTGGTGCTCCCTATGAGTCAGCAACCAAAGGGTTAACTCCAGGCACTGTGGGGGGCCAAGAAGGCTGCCTTGTAGTTCCCCTGCCAGGTGCAGCTGTTGAAGTGTGGTGCACTATCACCCCTGTCCACAGGGAAGGTAGCACAGACCCAGGTTACAGAAGCCCTGGTCGCCCAGCAGGCGTGTCATGCTGCTGCCTTTGAGTCCAGGGCTCCTTCTGGGACACAATCAAGCCTCCTGCTCCTGCCTCTTCTGTTTTGTGTGTTTCAAGCATCTGGGCTGGCCGAACCCACTTGCGTTTTGACAAATTCCTCTGGCATAGAGCAAGGCTCAGGGTAACTTAATGTCAGAGGCTTGAGAATGCTCCCCCCCCCCCCCCCCGCCGCATTTAGCTAAGCTTAAAATATAACACCGAGCAATGGGGGTGTTTCTTTATTCTTCATCCCCCACATAAAGATCTTTGTGTGTGTGTGTGTTGCAAATTCAAGATCAGCCAAATTAAATTTAGTTTAACTCATTTCAAACAAAATTACATTCACATGGAGACACAGTGGAGCGTTTCGAACACGTAATTATTTTCCTTAGGTTATAACTGTTTCCCTGTCTCTTGCAATCCAAAAATATTATAGAGTTCCTTTTTCAGCTCATACCAAGGGACAGCGGGGCAGCTGAAGACAGAGCACGATATTCATTGCAGTTTCTGGACACGGGGTTCGAGAATTTCCACATCGATAAAAATGTCCTTCTAAGCGCTAATAAGGCTTTGTGCTCTGAAGCTCACAGTCACAGCCCGACTCTGCCAAACATCTGGGGATTTAAAGGACTTCACATCCACCACCTACCTGCCCTACAACAGCCATTCCTGGTCCTTGTTCACCAGGAAACCAGGACTTCCTCCCGAGGCCCCACACTGTTCTTTCTCCTGCCTCTAGGCCAGGTAACCTCTGAATGAATGTCTCTAGAGCAGTGTTTTTCAACTGCTGGTCCACCAGAAATTTCGTGCTGGTCTGTGAGAGCGTTAACCACCCTGATGTTGTGTGAAGATTATAGACCCAATGATCTTAGTCGAATTTGCTTCGTCGCAGGGTGATTTCTGCCTTAGCGGTCCCTGAAATCATTCTCCTATTTTCACTGGTCCCCTAGTGTAAAAAGGTTGAAAACCACTGCTCTAGAGCATGATCTTGGTGCCAACCTGTCCTTCCAGAAGTCTTGAACACAGTACACATCCATAGCAACAGAGAAGTGGTCTGGGGCATGTCCCAGACTGATTGACGCCTACAAACAGCGACTGAGCATCTTCTGCCTGCCAAACCCTCCTCGAGGAGAGAGGAATAGCCCACGTTTCCTTGAGTTTCAGATAATACTTTCTCCCCTGATTTTAACATCTTTAAGACTGGAATAGGCATTACAATCAATGGCTCTTCCAACCGCTGTGAGACAGGCGCTCTTTATGACATATTCATGCCTTCATCAATTGAGTTTATATATAAATGTATATGATATGCATCAGAGTGATAAATGATCTCAAAAAGCTATCTCTAGGTAAGTTCAACAACAGAGCTCTGGCACTAAGTGTCAAGTAGAAATTCTCAGTGACAAGAAGGCAATGTGTCATGATGTAATTGGCAGCATTTCTTCTTTCTTAGTGGTTCACGAAATGATGAAATTGAGAAGATGATCCCCTTTGTCCTGAAGCAGCTCATGTGTTAGTAGGAAAAAAAAAACCCCAAGTGGTTAAAGACAGTGTAGCAATAGCACTGTGGCAGAGGGCAGCACAGGGTGCTGGGGCAGACAGGAGAGAGGACTGGCCCACTGGAGGGGAGAAGCGGTGGCATCAGAGCCTGAAGGGTGCCTGGCAGTCCATCAGGCAGAGGACAGGGTTACTCTAACCAGAGGGGAGGGAGACGTGCAAAGGCAAGGGGGCAGATCCCTTTGGGGAAAAGATGAATATTCTGTTTCCAGGTCAAGGCTAGATAGAGGGGGCTCCTAGATGCATGCTGGAGGAGTTTGGTTTTATTCAGGGAAGGGACATGATCAGGTCTATGTTTTAGCGTGGTACTGGCCCAAACCATGCCATGTGGTATGAGGATAATTGCTAGGAGGCTGGAGAGGCCCTGTTGGGGGTGGTACAACAAAGGAGGGGTGAGGGTCTGCCTTAGGGAAGGAAGGGCGAGACGGGAAGCCCGGAGCCTGCTTGTTGCCAGACGTGTTATCTCAACTGGTCACCCTTGGAGGCTGGAAGTCTCATGCCTATTTTACAGTTGAGTAAATTGAGGCTGAGTGAGGCACAGTGGTTTGGATCAAAAGTTGAGTGGTGAGGTCAGAATGGTACCAAGGGTTGAGCAGCTGACTAGCTGTCAAGTGGTTTCATATAGTGACACAGCTGAGAGAAAGACACTCAGGCCGTGGGGCCTGGTCCAGAGATGCGGCAGCTTTAGAGACAAGGTTAGTCCCCCCAACCAGGGCCGCTTCAGCTCTCAGGGCTGATCGTGTTATACAAGCTCTGAGCTATGGATATTTATATTGTATTGTATTGGTTTATACCATAGCATACCATAGCATACCATACCATACCATACCATACCATACCATACCATACCACACCATACTATACCATACCACACACACCACACCACACACACCACACCACACGTACCATAGCATACTATACCATACCATACCATACCATACCATACCATACCATACCATACCATACCACACACACTACACCACACCACACACATCATACCACACACACCACACCACACATACCATACCATACTATACCATACCATACCATACCACACCACACCACCCATACCATACCATACCACACCACACCACACCACACATACCACACCACACTATACCATACCATACCATACCATACCATACCATACCACACCACACCACACCACACACACCACACCACACCACCCATACCATACCATACCATACCATACCATACCATACCATACCATACTATACCACACCACACCACACCACACATACCATACCATACCATACCATACCACACCACACCATACTACACCACACCACACCACACCACACCACACCACACCACACCACACCACACATACCATACCATACCATACCATACCACACCACACCATACCATACCATACCATACCATATCACACCAATCATGCCATCCCATATCATACCACGCCATACCATACCATGCCATATATTGATTTACACTGAAAAATAGAAGTGCCACAGAACAATTCCCTGGTTTCCAGCATTCTCTCCCTCTAGAAGATCTGTCATTGGGAACCAGGGTTTGACCAGAAGGTCACCTTGTGGGCCTGGAATCCAAGCAGGAGGTCAGTTGTGGTCCTTAACACTTTATGATTTAGTCTGGGAATTTGACAGCCTGGTGCACCCATTCTGCCACTGGGAAGGGAAGGCCCGAACTCCACTGTGGAGGACCCCTCACCCCTGGACATTGCTGAGGTCTACCTCTGTGTCTCGTCTCACTGCATCTTGGCAGTGATCTGCAAGGCCTTAGACAGCTAGTCCCTGTCTCCTTCCTCCTCACCCCCACTCCCCACCTGCTAGCTCCCTTCCAGCACTGGCCTCCTTGTGGCTCCTTCAACCCTCCCGGAATCTCCCACTGCTGGTCTTTGCACCTGCAATGTCCTCTCCCTAGGACCTTCTTCCTCACCTTCTAAATAGCAGGTTCTCTCATTTCAAGTCTTCGCTCAAGTACCAGCTCCTCAGCATAACAAGCCTCTAAAATATTGCAATCCTCCCTTCCCTAACCTGGAAATCTCCATCCCGCTTGCTGACTTCATTTTCTCTGTATCACTTGTCACCCACTGAGGTATTATTTATTTTTCTGAGTTATCTTTCTTAGTGTCTGATTTCCTCCCTAGACTATACGCTACATAAGAGCAGGCATCTTATGGTTTGTTCACTTTACGTCCTCATACCTAGAACAGTGCCTGGCACATGGTAAAGGTTTAATAACTATATGTGGAATGAACGAACGAATGAGTGAACAGAAAGATGACTGCTTTTTCTACACCTCTGGTGAATGATACTCTTTCTCCTTGCTTCTGGCCATTTCTTTTCTTTTCTTTTTTTTTTAAATAAATTTTTATTAATGTTAATGGGATGACATTAATAAATCAGGGTACATATATTCAAAGAAAACATGTCTAGGTTATCTTGTCATTAAATTATGTTGCATACCCCTCGCCCACAGTCAGATTGTCCTCCGTCACCCTCTATCTAGTTTTCTCTGTGCCCCTCCCCCTCCCCCTAACTCTCTCCCTCCTTCCCTCCCGCGTCCTCCCTCTCCCCACCCCTGGTAACCACCACACTCTTGTCTATGTCTCTTAGTCTCGTTTTTATGTTCCACCAATGTATGGAATCATGTAGTTCTTGTTTTTTTCTGATTTACTTATTTCACTCCGTATAATGTTATCAAGATCCCACCATTTTGCTGTAAATGATCTGATGTCATCATTTCTTATGGCTGAGTAGTATTCCATAGTGTATATGTGCCACATCTTCTTTATCCAGTCTTCTAAAGGGCTTTTTGGTTGTTTCCATGTCTTGGCCACTGTGAACAGTGCTGCAATGAATATGGGGCTACATGTGTCTTTACGTATCAATGTTTCTGGCCATTTCTGATGGGCACGTTCCTTCTTTAGATTCCTTAATCCTAAATCTGTTTTCACTTTGTTGTGGAAGAGCGATTCTCTCTTTTCAGTTTTGCATATCTGTGCCTTCGTGCTCTAGGGCATCTGGCTGTCACCTCTAACTCCAGTCCCATGACTGGCTGGGGCTAGTCGATAGCTACCAGAGCTGCCACATTAGTCCCGCCCTCTGTCACTATGCAGTCCCCTCTGCAGAACGTAGGCAATGGAGGGTCAGGATGGATTTCAGAGTTCTGGAAAGACAGGAGGAGGAGGAGGAAGGTGAAAAAGAGGGAAGGCCGCATAACAGAGAGCAGGGTCCTCTGAGTTGGAAATTCAGAAGCAGTAGGGGGTCACTTGGGGAGTGTTCTCTGCATGCCATTCATTTCTGTTAAGGTCACAGCTCATTTACCAGAACTGAGTCCCAACAGGGCAGTTGATAGCTCGCTGGTTTGTGAGGTCGGTAATGGTTGGACCAATGGCCTACACAGCGTATTTGAAGGGACTTCTCCAGTGAGGGTTGGGGACCCACTGTGATGGCTGTGCCCAGGCTGCAGGCCTCCTCATGTGGAAGGGACTCATTACCTCCAGAGAACCTTCAGCCCTCTGGGCTGGAGTAAGGCCCTGCCATCGCCTGATGGAGGTCTCCCAGCACAAGACTCTGTTCTGCTGGCTTGTCTCTGTGTCTCAGCCAGACAGGGAGATCTCTGGGGGCAGGAGTGCTCCCATTTGCAAACCTCTACCCCCTCCCCAACACCCCTTTAAAGACTTTTTTTTTTTAAAGAGCAGTTTTAGGTTCATAGCAAAATTGAAAGGAAGGTATCGTGATTTCCCACATAACTCCAACTTCCCCCACACACACACGGCCTCCTCATGACCGACACCCCCCACCAGAGTGGGTCCTTTGTTAGCAACCGATGAGCCTACATTGACATGTCGTTACCACCCAAAGTCCATAGTTTACATTAGGGTTCACCCTTGGGGTTGTACCGTCTATGGGTTTGGACAAATGTGTAATGATATGTCTCCATCATTATGGTATCATACAGAGTATTTTCACTGTCCTGAAAAACCTTGGTAAGCCCTGGCTGGTTAGCTCAGTTGCACTAGACCATCATCCTGATACGCAAAGGTTGTGGGTTTGATCTCCAGTCAGGGCACGTACAGGCACAGATCAATGTTTCTATCTCTCCTCTCTCTCACTTCCTTTCTCTAAAATCATTCTATCACTCCTTTCTCTTTCTCTCACTTCCTTTCTCTAAAATAAATAAGTTAAATTAAAATCAACAACAACAACAAAACCTCTGTGCTCTGCCTGTTCCACCCCCCTCCCCTAACTCCCAACCCCTAGCTGATCCTTCTACTCTTGCCTTTTTCAGAACGTCATATAATTGGAGTCACACAGTGTGTAGCCTTCTCATACTGGCTTTTTTTCACCTCGTAATAGCATTTAAGGCTCCTCCAAGGCTTGATAGCTGTTTTTTTTTTTTTTTTTTTTGTGCTAGCATTGAATAATATTCCATTGTCTGAATACACCACAGTTTAATTCTTTCATTTAGTAAAGGACATAACAAATTTCAAATCGTAATAAAATCTACATAACACAATTTAACGGTGTAACCATTAGGTGCCCATTTGAGTGGTATTAAGTACATCCACATTGTTGTGCAACCATCACCACCATCCATCTCCAGAACTTTGTCATCTTCCCAAACTGAAACTCCATCCCCATTAAACTGTAACTCTCCACGTCCCTCCCCTCTGCCACTGGTGACCTCTATTCTTCTGTCTCCATGAATCTGACTACTCCAAGTACCTTACTGGTGGAATCCTACCGCATTTGTCCTCTTGTGACAGGATCATTTCACAGCATGTCCTCAAGATTCATCCGTGTTGTCGCATGTAAGAATTACATTCCTTTTTTAAGCTGAATAATCTTACATTGCATGTATGCAGCACATTTTACTTATCCAGTATCTGTCGATGGACACTTGGGGTGTTTTACCACTTGCCTTTGAGAGATCTCATGTTTAGAATACTGGGTAGGTGTTCGGTGAGTGGTTAACGGGTGAACAAAGCTCGAATGGCACCTTGGGAGGGTCTAGGGCCGTGATGATGAACCTTTTTATAAAAACCGCCCACTTTTGCAGTGCTGGTCAACCTGGTCCCTCCTGCCCACTAGTGGGTGTTCCAGCTTTCATTGTGGGTGGTAGTGGAGCAACCAAACGGCACCCATCCAGCTTTATTATATAGTGCAGAAAACAAAGCCATTTATAAAACAAGGAAGTTTCTGATACAAAGTCATATATCTAAGGTATAAAGGAGAATCCTTTTAAGAGTGCACCCTCCCCCCACCATGCCACAGCCAAGGGTGTGGGGAAGAGCTCAGGCTTAAACTAAGCCCTAGGCCAGGGGTCGGGAACCTATGGCTCGTGAGCCAGATGTGGCTCTTTTGATGGCTGCATCTGGTTCGCAGACAAATCTTTAATAAAATAAATAATAACGTTAAAAATATAAAACATTCTTATGTATTAGAATCCTTTCATTTCCTACCGCTCATGTTCATGGTTGTGGGTAGCTGGAGCCAATCACAGCTGTTCTCCGGGACAACATCAAATTTTTATTGGATAATGCTTAACGTACATGGGTTGTTGTATGGCTCTCAGGGAGTTACATTTTAAAATATGTGGCGTTCATGGCTCTATCAGCCAAAAAGTTTCCTGATCCCTGCCCTAGGTTGTAAGGACTTTGTCAGCTTACAGCCTGTCTCCCACAATTCCCAGCACTGCCCAGGGCGAGGAGACCCAGGATTCAGTGGAGGACTGTGTGTAGTCGGCCTGGGCACATCTCTTTGCTCTGGGCCCCAGGCTCTCCATCTGTGCAGTGAAGAAGCTGGGTTAGATGATTTCTGAAATCCTTCCAGGCTTGGCCATTTTATAAATAAACAGAAGGCGCTAAATCCTTCAGAGAATAATTTCTCCCATCTGCCAGGCTGGATTTCCTGGCTTCCAAAATTCCAACTCAATGTCTATGTACAGCTAGTGCTTGACTTATGACCACAATCGGTTCCGACGGTCTGGTCGTAACACGATTTCGTCGTAAGTTGAGTAGGCTATATGTACAGTACTGTGAAATGATGTTATAAAAATCTTTAAGTCATATTTTATCATAATTTTCTTTCATTATTATATATCATAATTTTCTTTGTTCATTTTATGCCATTTGTATCATCTCTACACCATTTTGTTTCTTATTTTTACATTTGTCAGGTTTAAGTAAAACACTGCATTACCAGTACAACTGGTTTAATATTTGCAAAGACAATTTCCTCTTGGTAGACATCTTGGGAGGGGTTTGATGAAAAATATCCAAGACACCAAACACAAATTGCTGTACTGAGTCTGGGATAACAGTTGAAATGGTGCACGTGGAGATGGTAGTGCTGCCGGAAGCTGGTCCGCACTGTCGTACACCCAGCTGGGCAACGCTTGAGCTGCCAGACGCGGAGCAGTCGTGGCTAGCGATTGTGGTCATAAAGTCGAATGGTCGTTAAGTTGCATAGGTCATAAGTCGATCAATATTTGTATTCATTGCTGGGTTTAGAGCTTCGAGGTTGGAGTCTCAGAGACTGAGGTTGAACCTTGGTCCTTGTAATGTGGTTGCATGCCAGTTACCTCCTCATTTCTGAGGGACTCTCCTTCTTCATCTATACGTTGAGAATGATCATAACAACCTGAAAGTTATTACAGAGGGAATATTTATGAGCTAATTTTTAAAGGGCTTAGCACTGTGCCCGTGATGGAATCAGTTCATTGTAGCTATTACTGTAATGCCTCGCTTTTCGTTGACTTCAGTTAATGTTGGTTTCGGTTTTCCTTGATTATTTTTCTGCAAAAAATTAGTCTCGGATTTCGTCAGCATGCCCACGTGACCTCACTGCTAATTTTGCGAGAACAAAGGGCGACCTACGCATTCTCCTGCTCAGTGTGGCGTTCTTTCTCGTTGTGTGAGCATCACCCCGCATGTCTAGCCAAACAATTCCATTGCTTTCCGGGATGTTTATGTTTTTCTTTATTGATTGCGAGTGCTAACACTACAATTACATGTAAGTGATTACTGCGTACAGTAATTGGATTTACATTGATTCATATGAAAATAATTGCCTCGGTTTATGTCGGTTTCAGATTTCGCTGACTGTTTTTGACTAATTATCGACGAAAACCGAGGCATCACTGTACCTCATTCTCAAAAAAAACAAAAACAAAACGAGAAGGAATAAAACACCTGTGGCTCGACTTTTGACCAAAGCTTTTCATAAACAAAACACAGTTATGTTTAAAAGTAGAGTGGGGATGAGAGGAATACAGAATATCATTAATTAATATGAAAATTTATTTTACTAACAGTAGTCCTTAGTTCTTAGCCTTTATTGCATGAGCAAACCTTAAAGAATAGAGGCTCCCTAAACCAAGCTTTTTGTAGACCAGTGCCTTCAACCACATGACCTGGACTCCTCCACATCACCTTGCCCGCTTTGCCCTAGCCACTCTGTTGCAGGCACAGGCTTCCACATTCATCCAAAGGAAGCACTTCTGTTGTACTGAGAAAACTGGTGGTTCAAACTTTCCTTATAAACCAACTGATAACAGTGTTGACCAGTTGAGATCAGTCTGTGCCAGGCACCAAGAGAAGAGACTCATATAAATATTCTCCTTAAATTTTCCTTGATAAACTCTTGTAATAGATGTCATTATTATCTCCACTTCACAGGTGGGAGAACTGAGGGCCAGAAATATCAAGACACTGGCTTGAGATCATAAGTCTGATACTAGCGCTGAAGTCAGGATATAAATGCAGCAGCCTGATTCCAGATTCTCTAAGTAACTACTGGGCTCTCTTCCCTACCTTGCCAGTCAATGAAGTTTACAGATTGGGAAAGGCAGCTAGATGAGGTGAGTTTAGTGCAGTGGTAGTCAACCGTGGTCCCTACTGTCCACTAGTGGGCGTTCCAGCTTTCATGGTGGGCGGCAGCAGAGCAACCAAAGTATAAATAAAAAGATAGATTTAACTATAGTAAGTTGTTTTATAAAGATTTATTCTGCCAAACTTAGCAAAAATCCGACATAAAGTACTTGGTAAATAATTATTATATACTTTAACTTGCTGTAACTCTGCTTTATAAATTTTATAAAGTAAAGTTTCTTCCCTAGTTTATAAGTCACCATTACTGTGGAACTGGTGGGTGGTTAGAAAATTTTACTTCTAATAGAAATACAAAAGTGGACGGTAAGTATAAAAAGGTTGACTACCCCGGTTTAGTGGAGCAGAGGGGAGGGATGAGGGTTGTCAGTCCTCTCTCCTAACCTCTCATTGCCTGTTGTAATTCAGGCATTCACCTTCCCTCCTACACTGTTGCAACAACGGAACCTTCTGTTGGTCCATATCTCCACTCTGGCCACTCGGGGTCAATTAGCCAACCTAGACAGCCAGGGAGATCTTTCTGACATCAAATCTCACTATTCAACTACATCATCTAAAAACCCACAAACAAATAGGGGACATAATACATTCTTTAATAAATGGTGCTGGAACAACTATTGTTCAGGGAAAAATAATTTACACACACACACACACACTCTGTTGGAGTCCTACCTCATACCTCATGCAAAATAAACTTCAAGTGATTTAAGTATTTAAAAATAACTAAGGGACCCATATAAAAATATGTATAATAGTTTTCATAATTTTGAAATGAAAAGAACTTTCCTAAGAATTTTGCCAGGCTGGACTTCTTTTTGCTAAAATACAGAGTCTTAAAAGATGGACAGACTTTCCTATACAAACATTTAAAATTCATACATGTAGGGGAAAAAACCCACAATAAAATTAAAGAGGAAACATCAAATATTGGGGAAAATATTTGCAATGCATGTAACAAGTGAAAAGTTAATATACTTGCCACATAGAGCCTTCTTTCAAATTTATTTTATTATTTTTATTTATTTATTTTTGAGAGGAGAGAGAGAGAGAGAAGTGGGGAGGAACAGGAAGCATCAATTCCCACATGTGCCTTGACTGGGCAAGCCCAGGGTTTCGAACAGGCGACCTCAGCGTTCCAGGTCTACGCTTTATCCACTGCACCACCACAGGTCAGGCCTTCTTTCAAATTTAAAAGAAAACTTTAATGGTAATTTTGGACAAAATAAGTGAGTTTCCAATTACAAAAGAAGAAATAAAAATGGCTGTAAAACACATCTTAGAAGTTTAGTTTCACTAGTGATCGAAGAAATATGTAAAACAAGATACTGTTTTTCACCAAACATGTTGACAAGTGTCTACCACTGGCGGGAGTGTAAGTTGGTCCAACCTAACAAAGAGGATAATTTTACAACTTGAACCTGAATTTTGCACTTAAATTCCTAGAATTCAGTTTGCGAATGTATTTAAGAATAGTGAGAATGCTTTGGGTCTTTGGATGAGATAAAATGTTGTTTATAGTCTGTGCCTGTTTGTTTCTCTAGGAGCTTGTGAAGCCAGCCTGCTCAGCAATGAATCTTATTCCCAGCTGTGTGCACAGGCCTTAGCAAATGGGCCGAGGGGAAAACAGGCTCAGGGAGTGTTTGATTGGTGGGTAAATGAATAGAAAGAAGAACATGAATAAATAGAGGTTTGCACATACTTGCTGTTAGCAACTGTAGAGGCTTCCCAGCCACCATCTTCTGGCTAAAGTCCATTCCCCTGGGAGGTGGGGAGAGAGAAAAATTGGGGCAGAGCCTGTAAAAAAAAATCGGTGGAGTATCAATATTTACCACCCCTAGCTGTGCATGAGGGCTGGGGCACTTCACATTCTTGCCAACACTGAGTGTTACTTGACTTTTTACACTGTAGCCATTCTCTTGTGTGTCCATGATAGTTTTAATCTGCATTTCCCTTATGCACCTTTTTCTATGCTTATTGGCCATTTGGGTAGTGTGTGTGTGTGTGTGTGTGTGTGTGTGTGTGTGTGATGCACCCATTCAAGTTTCTCCTCCTGCACATTTTTCTATTGGGTTGTCTATCTTTTTGTAACTGATGTGTAGGAGTTCTATACACATTTTGTTTACAAGTCCTTTGTTGGATATATTTTTGCAAATAACTTTATCTGCTCTCTCTGCTTTCAATCTCTTAATAGTGTCTTGTAATGAACAATCCTTATTTTTAAAGTATTAAAATATTTACTACTTATATATTTTTAAATCTCCAATTAATTAAATTTTTCTTTTATGGTTAGTAATTTTTTATGTATTATTTTCAAGAAATTTTGATACCTTAGTATATATATATATATATACACACACACACACACACACACACACAGGGTGGGGCAAAGTAGGTTCACAGTTGTTTGTATGGAATATAATGCAACAATTAAAAAAAATACAAAAGTCAACTCTGTATTTCAGACTCACAACTGTAAACCTACTTTTGCCGCCACATTTTTTTTAGTGAGTTAAGCTATTGTAATAATCATAACTTGCATGGTATGTCTTTTCTATACAAACAATTATAACCTACTTTTACACACCTCTGTAATATATATATATATGTGTGTGTGTGTGATTATTATTATTATTTTTTACAAAGCCACATTATTTTACTTTTAGCATATAGATCTATAATCCATCTGGAATTGATTTTAATGTGTAGTCAATTTTTTAAATGTGTTTATCCAATTGATCTGGCACCATTTATTGGAAACATCATTGCCCTTCTGCATTGCAATTGTCACCTAAATCAAGAAATGAAGTAACCCTATTTATAAATCTGTTTCTGAATTATCTCTTTCGATCTGTGCTCTATTCGTGCCCACACCGCACTGCCTTAATTACTATAGTTTTACTATACGTAGTAGTGTAAGACCTCCAGCTTTGTTCAAGATTGTCTTGAATATTTTTTGGCTCTTTATATTTTAGAATCAGCTTGTCATTTTCTACAACCATCTTAAAAACTGTTTGGCAGTATTGTATTTACTAAACCTGAACAATTATACTCCTATGTGCATACTTAATAGAAAGAAATACCCCAGAGTGTACAAAGCAACTCTATTTATAAGATTCCTTAGTTAGAAACAGCCCACATGTCCATCAACGAATGGACCAATAAATAATTGCACAGTCAGAATGGAACGCTGTGCCACAAATGAGAATAAATTCACCAGTGCTACACAATGCCACGTAGTTAAATCCCACAGACATGCTGTTTAATACAATGAGCAAAACCAAGGAAGTTCAAAAACCAGGCAAAGCTTGCATACAGTGTTAGAAATCAGGGCCAGTCTGCCATCTGAGGAGACGGAACATGGTGTAGGCCTTTGGAGGTGCTGGGTATATTCTCTTTCACTCTATGAACATTCAAACCCTCAGATTGTGCCCCTGTCCATATGCATATTATACTGCAATTAAAATCATACTTAGAATTAATGTAATGCAATTATGTATACGGAAGGCTTACCTGGGGTGGGGGCTGGTAAGGGACAGAGGAACAAATATCTAAAATTTTGCAAAGCATTGTGGGAGCAAAATGACCTGCTCAATTAGGCTTGCCTCGGGCTGGGGAAATTGTGTCAGTTGTTGAGTGCAGGGTAGGATTTCAACTATTCCTGTTTTTGAGGCTAGGAAATAAAAACATATGAAACTAATGTGGCAAGTTGTATTTTTAATCTGAAACAAGGTTAAAGTTTAATTTAAGGCCTGACTAATTTTTTTCTTTGGCACTCTGAGGGTAGTAGGTATGTTGTAATCTGGATGGTGAATATAAACACTCTAAGATCTCTAATATGAGGAGACTTGATGCATGAATTCCTTTATCCTCTATTCCTGACTGCACTGAGCAAGTTACTAACCAGTGTCATTGGGTAGCTGTGGCTTCACCAGTGAAGGCAGAGGTAGTTATATTTGTTAAATGAACAAACAAATAAACAAACGACCCCTAAATTTCTCTGGATAGTCAGGAGTTGCCCACGTAGCCCAAGGAGGAGCTGTACTCATAGGTAAGGTCCAGGGGAAACGTTGGACACTCTGAAGCAACCAGGGAAAGGGAGATGGAATTTTCTGTCTAATCGTTGGCAATTTGGGGAAATCCCAAAGGACCAAATGTTCTGGAAGAAATTTTGTGTGGTAAGAATGTCCCCAAATTAGACCTCTCAGTTTAATTCAGGCCTTCTGGAACCCGCTGGCTCTGCGAAGGGTAGTTTGATTGCTTCCTCGGAAATGTAAACCAACTCGATTTACCAAGTGTGGGGGCAAGCCAGGCAGGGGAGGACTTGGTCACTCACACAACGTGGACTGGCTCTGTGCAGATGGAATGAGCTGTTATTTCACAGCTACTTTGTTGTAAGGCATTGCAGCCCATGGAAAAAGCGTGTCATGGAAGGGGCTCTGGAGGTGAACAGATAAAGGTGCCAACCCTTCCTTGGCCATTTACAGGTTCTATGACCTCGGAAAGTCACATCACAGCTTCTCGGTGCCTCGGTTTCCTTTCTGACATAGGGGATAATGACATATACCTTGACTCTCATGCACACTGTGAGAATGAACTCAAGCGCAGAGTCTGGCACATGGCAAGCCTTCGCCCAGTAACCATAATATTATTATTTCCTCAGTGCTTTCTGGCTGATGTCAGGCTGGACAATGAATGCAGTGCTAGCACCTCCTTTTCCAGGTTGCTGTGTCCATGGTTGGAGGTCATACCCTGATTGCATTTATACAAAGTTCAAAAAGAAAAAAACAAAAACAAAAACAAAAGTACAGCTTAATGCACAGTGTCTGTCAGGAAAGTCATGTCATCTGGGAGGAGGGGTCATGGTGCAGGTGGCAGGCACACCTTTCACTTAGGAGTCACAGAGAGCTGGAAGGAGAGTTGCTTAAGGAAACTGTTAGAGGACACAGGACTGAAGCCAGATGCTTGGACCCCAAACTTCTGGTTATTTCCACAAACCTCTGGGTGGGGGTGCACCCCAGGTGTGTAAACAGCATAACTCCTGACAGATGGGCTGGAAGGGACATTTTCTTTCTTTCTTTTTCTTCCTTTGTTTCTTTCTTTTATTCGTTTTTTTCCTCCCTTCCTCCCTTTGTTCTTCCCTCCCTTCTTCCCTCCTTCCTTCTCTCTCTTTTTTCTTTCTAAAAGGGTCCACAAAGGATCTTTGCTACAACCTTTCAGGTGCTGCCCCACTGCTAAAAATAGACACCAGAATATCTTCCCGGAGCTCAGAGTGCCACCCGCACCCGCCACACGTGAGCAGACGCCTCACCTCCTTCCTCCCAGGCAGTGTCTGGAGCTGCCCAAGCTGTGCTCAGAACTAGCTGTTCTTCTCGAGGAACTCCGTGGTTCCAGATCTTGTCCTGCTCTCTGCAAACAGCCAGAAACAATGAATCAACCTGCCCGTAGGCCCGCCACTGTTTGCAGAGCTGGGGTTGTTATGTTGTGGATTTCTCTACAGGCTGCATGTTTACCTCCACGGAAACCGAATGCCAGGCCTTCCTCCTGGATGAAGCTCCCGAATCCCTCCTCTGTGCTCCCGGGGAATTGAGTGTCATGCCAGGTCTCGTTCCTTTTTCTGCTTTGTTAGTCATTTCCATTCTAGTCATATCTACTTTGTGAGATATATGCTCTGAGTCTTGCTCATCTGCTACAAGACTTGGCCCAGTAAATCTGATTTGAATCAAAATATGCTGTGTTATTTTCCTGGGATTTCTTTTCCTTGAGTTATTGTTTTTTTTAAATTCAGATAAAGATATGGACTTTTAGCCTTATATTCATGGTTGCACCAGAGCCCAGACATCAGATCTAAGTGGCCGTGTCTAACCAGCAGGTTTCTACCGAAAGATGCACAAGGCTGATAATTGCTGAAGCCAAATGTACAGGTTTCTGTGATGACAGGAGCCTTCATGCCAATTGCTGCCTACACCTTCGCCTTGGCTGCCATCTGCTCTCTGGCTAAAATGCCTGAACTTCTGCCCAGGTATGCATGCCTGTCTGTCAGTGGGGAGGTGGGGCGCTGCCGCTCTGCCCCTTACTCATCCCCCCGTCATTAGCAACTGGCATGCATTCATTGTTCCTTTATGCCATACTTAGGCAGGGCCTTGTCAGAGTTCCACTGCTGGAGCGGTGGCTGAGCGAGGCAGAAACGGTCCTTGATCTGATGATGTCTGTATTCTGGAGAAAGGCATCTAATAAACACATTAACAATAAACACGTAAACATGAGATAATGTTAGCTAGCGCATAAGTGTTATGAAGGAAAGAAAAGAAAAAAGGATAATGAGATAGGAGGATTGGGGCTGGTCTCTGGAAAGAGATAACCTTGATAAGAGTTCTGAATTACATGCTCAGTGTCAGGCCCAGGTGAAGGGGAGGGGGGAGCAGAGGGAGAGAATGACGGCTATTGGGTGAGGTCAGAGGAGTACCTTCTATCTTCAAGGAGGTGCTGTTAAGCCCCAGGAAGGAGTGGGGTTTTATTTTAAATGCAATGAGAACATATCTCTTTAACACCATTCTTACCTTCTGGGGCTTACTACCCTTCACGATATTTACACTAAATATATATATATTTATTATATATAATTATATATTATCATATATATTATATAGATAATATACATATATGTACACAGACACATACACAAAACTGCATCCTTGGGTGCAAACAACATTAAGAAAAGAGATAGCCTGACCTGTGGTGCTGCAGTGAATCAAGCATCGACCTGGAAGGCTGAGATCGCAGGTTCAAAACCCTGGGCTTGCCTGGTCAAGGCACATACGGGAGTTGATGCTTCCTGCTACTCCCTCTTCTCTCTCTCTCTCCCTCTCTCTCTCTCTCTCTTCTCTAAAATAAATAAATAAATAAAATAATGAAAAATAAGACAAGAGATAAAGCAAAAGCAATCACTGCCCCATCTCCACCATAATTAGCAGGACATTTCTCAGTTTCCATATGATGGTCCAGTTCTTGCCAATATGCACACTTTTTATATATTTCCTTTTTTTTAATCATTTAAACAGTATTCAAATGTAGTAAACACAATTTAAAAACGATGATAAAATGTTCAGCTTTCATCAGCTTCAAGGTTTACATTGATCCCAGATTTTGCATATAACTGAACTTTCAGATCTGTTAACATCTGCTGAATTGATTCCGCCCTGGATCCTAAGGCGTCGATGTCTTCCTGCAAATTTTTCTTTGCTTCTTCTAACATTTCTTGCGTTTCTTCTTGAGAGTGGCTGATGTAGACATCACCAGTTTGATTAGGGATCAGGAAGCTGTGATCATCAGCAAGCATGATGTCCATGTAAGTAAGCATCCTCTAAATTTTGAAGTTGTTTCTTTTTTATGTCTGTTTCTTCTTTCAGCTCTGTGATGCTACTTGTGTTCAGTGCACATTTGTTTATCTTTTGTTGATCTTCAAAAGTAACATTGACATCCTCTGCAGCCACCTTCTTCGTGGTGGCCGCCATCTTGGGACTCTCTTCATATATTCCATGACGTGAAAATGACCCCATGGTATGGAACAAAATATAAATAGTTTACAGTTAATACATTTCACTCCCTCTGTCTACCTTTCTCCAAGCCCACCTACTTACTGAAACTAACATTGTTGACCAATGCAGCCAGGCATTGTGTGAATTGTTTTAAGTGCGTTATCTAGAATAATCAACATAACAAACCTATGAGGTAAGTGCTATTATTATTCTCATTTTACAGAAGAAAAACTGGAGGCTGAGAAAGATTAAATAAATTGCCTAAGATTATATAGATTGTCACCATTAGCTACACAGTTAGGATTCAAATCTAAAATCCCAAAGCTACTGTGCTCTTGACCCTAATGTAGATGCCCCCTCTACCCCATTCCTATGGATCATCAATTATAAAAAAAACTTTACCAAACCAGATTCTTTTAAAAAGAACTTCTGCTTCTGCCTAATTGGGCTGAGAAAGAAACCGTCATTGGGTTTCCATCATATTTATCTCACACAGTTACTGTAAATAATGCTGATCATTAACATGCATACAGCTTGGTAAATAGTTAAATGTTTATCAACGTCTTTCAAATAGATGACCTCACTTGATACTCACACAGTAACTATGTGACGAGGGCTGTCTCAGCATGCCCAACTGACAGTTGAGGAAGAGGACAGGGAACCTCAATGACTGGCCCAAGGTCATCTAGACTGCAGGAGTCTCCTGTTGCCAGACCAGGAAGATGAAAATGGGGGTGGGGGGGTTGGTGGCCCGTGTTATGGGGGCATACTAAAATTCTCTTTTCTTTGCAGGTGGACCTTGATGTGCAGGATGTTCCCACGGGAGGGAGGTGGGGTTCTCAATTTACTCCGGCATAAAGGGTTATGTGTTGGCTATTGAGTTGCCTCAACACTTGAACCAGACTCTGGACTTTTGGAAGATATTTGCCATTTCGTGTATCACCATCTCCCCAGGAATCCTGTGGAGTAACGCAGGCAGTTTCTGTCCAAAGATCCATCTGGGTCAAGGCACAGTGTCGATTCACTGTTCCAGTTTTTCTCTTTAGCATGAAACATCAATACTACTGTCAGAAACAACTCTGCTGCCCGTTCGAATAATAGTTTACAGCTCATGAGGGCTTCCACACCTATTATTGCAACAATTCCCAGGGAGGCAGACAGGCTTGCTGTTATCTGTGCCCGTTGTATAGAGGAGAAAACAGTCCCAAGGCGTACACAGAGCTAGCAAGTGTACTGTCAGGACTAGAGTCCGGTTTGGCCAAGATGAAACTGAGTTGTCTTTTTATTATTATTACTATTATTAAAGATTTTATTTATTGATTTTACAGAAAAGAGGCGGGTGAGGACGAGAAGTATCAACTCATAGCAGCTTCACTTTAGTTGTTGATTGATTGAGTGATTGTCGTACGTGCCTTGATTGGGCAAGCCCAGGGTTTCAGACTGGCAACCTCAGTGTTCCAGGTTGAGGATCTATCCACTGCGCCACCACAGGCCAGGCTCAATCTGAGGTCTGCCCAGACTTTTTCCCACTACGTGATACCTTTCTTTTTGTATATTCTAAAAAGTAGATATGAAAAATTCAGCAGCCCTGAAATGGTTTATTTACTACCGTCCCCCACCTCCCTCCCAGGATAATGCACCTTATAGATCTGTTCTCCAGGCAGCCTCTGAGCATCTGGCAAATGGTAGGCTCTCTCCCCATGGCAGCTGGAAACCAGAGAGTGAAACATTTACCAAGTTATTGACATAATGGCTCCCCATGTTTGTGTAGGTCTCAGGCAGTTATAGATTGCTTTCTAACACTCTGTTTTAAAATGAAAATAAATGTGACAATAAGCCTAAACTGGCCCTAATAGAATGTCAAGAATAATCAGTACTGGAGTATGCTAAGGTTATAGACCAGGGAAGGAACCCAGTGGGAGGTCCATTCGGTCTGTTTGAACACGTGAGGGGGCTGAGGGCTTGCAGGACGGGAGAGAGTTCAGGGGTCCTTGAACTGGAGGCGGTGTGTGTGTGTGTGTGTGTGTGTGTGTGTGTGTGTGATGTGAGCAGGGCTGAGGAAGGAACGGGTTCGAGAGTTAGCAGCTGGGAAGATTTCTAACTCAGGTGGATGACCTCGTGCCAGTCACAGGATCCCTGTTGGTGACATCTAGAGCAATAGCATGTCAATGTCTTAGCTGCCTGTAAATGACATTGCCTTCTAAGGGGTGAACTATCAGCTATCAGAGCAGTGATGGGATCAGAGATATGCAAATCAAAAGGAGATAGTGTGGCTGGCCAGAGCAAGGGAATCCAAAATTTTAACATATCTAAAGAAGGATTATGTCAATTTAAAGGCAACCAGGTCATTCCTGGAATCCTGGAAAATGGGAACTGCAGAGGCTGACGGGTTTTGGTGCCAAACTTAGAGCCTTTCTCTATTACAGTAAGTGGAGAAGGACACTCCAGGAGATATGAGCTCACATCTGCTGTCCTTTCAGCCCACTGTATCTGGGACCCTCCAAGATTTTACTGGCAAGTCTGTCTATATCAATCAAGAACATCAGCTGGTCATGCTCAGGGCATTGCTGAGGCCAGGAACCTCTGGGGGCATATGGGGGTTGGGGATGAAGACTTCGACATGATGATGAAGTGAGCAATGGCTGTGAGCAGGGAAGGGGATGGGTATTGGGATTTGGCCAACAAAAGATCCTGGTGACCTTGGCAAGAACTGTTTCAGTAGCAGAATGGGCCTGATGCCAGCTTGTGGGCTATGCGGGACCGGAGAGGAAGAGCGTTGAGCCAAACACAGTGAGAGCTAAGGGAATAGCTGGAGGGGGTTGCAATGAAGGGTTTCTGCATTTCTGTATTTATTGTGCAGTGAGAGAGACACGAGCACCTTTGAATGTGGATGGAAAGAGCTAGTGGAAAGGAACAGATCAAAGAGACCGCAGAGAGAGAAGCCCACGGACAATGTGGACCCCTGAGGAGAAGGTTGGGGAGGTGGCCGGCTCAGGTGGAAGATGAGAGGCAGTACCGGACGTCTCTGCAGAGGCTAAGTGAGCCAGGTTATCTGCTTTCACCGATACAACCGTGAGTAACAGTCACCAAATCCCGTCTCCAGTGTAAAAATGAAAGTGATATTAAAACCAGCTGTTATGAAATTGAGACACATCTTTCTTTCTCCATGTATCAGGCCAGCCCTGTGTCTCTACCTTCGTCCCTGGAGGCGACAATTCACTGAGGGTCCAGGGTCTCTCCTCAGCTCACAAGCCGAGACTTCACATCTACACACACACTGGGGGAGGAAAAGGAAGCATGGTGAGGATGTGATGCCCCAGTGCCAGACAGTGGGGAGCCCAGAAAGATCACATTTCCAAGAACTCCACTCCTGGAAGGGGGAGCCACTGGGTGCATCTCTAAGCAAACCCATCAGGTATAATTGAGTTACTCTGGGCCAACGCTTCTTGTTATAGGAGGAATCTTGCTTTGCTTAATGATTGTCAGCAGGGCTCCTCTAGATACCAAAGTTGCTAGTGCATTAAATTAGGGTTTTAATGCCAACAAAAACAATTCCAGGAACATGCGGGCCACATGGATAAGCCACTTCTCTTGGGTGGTAGCTTGAAATTTGAAAGAGAATCCTATGCCTGGAGGTGTGTGGGGAGGAGTTTTTTTGAACTTGGATCTCCCTTCTGCAGCAGGTAGAGCTGTGCTCTTTCTTCCCCAAGACTTGTTTTGAGTGGAAGAAGAGCAGATGCCCAGATGATGAAAAGAGATGAACACAGTCCAGGAATGGAGCCTATTGGTAGCAGCCAATTAGACGCAGCAGCTGGAGGGCTTGGCTGTTCCAGTAAGAATAAGCTGTACGTGTTATCTGGACGGGACTTGTGAGATGCCTGGCAACGTGTGAAAAAGCACACATCCATAGTAGATTTGTAAATGCCCCTCATGGGCCAGCAGTGCGGTGGTGAGGGAAGGACCAGAAGGCCAGGACCCCAGTCCTACCACTTCTCCCAGTGTGACTTTGGGCCATCGTCGCTCTCTGGGCCTTCGTTTCCTCTTCTGAGAATGGTCATGATAATACTTAGCTTTTAGGGCTGCTCTGAGTGAGGATCATGGGAGGTAATATATTAATAATTTCAAGTCCTATGCAAACTAAGAAACCCATTGCAAACATTAATTCTCACAAGTAGAGGCTTCTGATAGGTATAATCTTGTAAGAATTAAGGTGCAAACCACATTCATTTATCCTGCCAACTTCTGAGGTTGCCCACCTTGTGTGAGGCCCCTTGCTAGGCGTGAGGGCCACAGAAACAAGAGGATGTAAATCTCAGACCTGGAAACGCCCAGCTTGGGGGAGGTGGGGAGGAGTGATTTCAGCTGAATCCTGCTAAATGCTGTGAGGGCAAAGGGAAGACAGACGGTGGTGATGGTGCTCTTTGGTTTTGGGGAGGAAGCCCAGGTGAATGGTGCTGATTTTTGAGAGGGCGAGCTAACTGCAGGCAGAGGAAACAGCCCAGGGACATAGCACAGCAGGCTGTCTGGAGAATTTGGAAGGGAACCGAGAGGGCCAGGGCCGTCCTGAGGTGTGATGGGGAGTTCTGAGCCTTCGGTGCCCTTACCTCTCTTCATGGCTTTCCTGGGACGGAGACCGAGAAGGAGCAGCCGGATGGCTTGGCTGGTGGGGGAACGACATCCTGAGCACAGAGGCTGCGGGCTCGATCCCTGGTCAGGGCACATACAAGAACAGATCAATGTCCTCTCTCTCTCTCTCTCTTTCTTTCTCTAGAAATTCAATTAAAAAAAAAAAAGAGTAGGGCCACGAGGAATTTGAGGTGTTTTTGAAAGAGACCCAGGAGCCTGGGAAGGATAGAAGTGGGTCTTTATGTCTGATCTCCAACTCAGTTGCTTAAGGTCGGAAATATGAACGACTTGGTGGTGGTGGTGGTGGTGGTGGTGGTGGTGGCGTGAGCTTGGCTGTACTTGCTGTGAAAACTGTTTTGGTCGACCGAAAATGTTTAGCTAAAAGGTTAGTATTGTAGACAAAAACAAAACAAGAGAAACCTAGGCCTGTAACCCGAATCCAAACAGCTGCTCTTTAGGGGCGGGCCTTTCCTTCTTCTACTCTCTGATGCTCAGTGCTCAGGCCTCGGCAGCAGGCGTAGAAGGCCCAATGCTTTTGATTCACGTCTGTTATGAAATATTCCTGAGCTCTGTCAACCTAAACCCTCTACTTGTATCCAAAATATGACGCGTTTGGAATATGCATAAATACTTCTCACGGTTAAAACACCATCTCATTAGTTCCGATGGCGTCCGGTGGAGGGCGTGAGAGGGACATGGTTGTGTAATGAGAGGAACGGCGCATGCGCTCTGGAAGAAGGCGCCACCCAGGCGCCATCATCGGTTGTATCATTTGAACCCCTCGAAGGTAGAAATACTAGAACCTACCTCCTAGGCTTTTAGAGTTCAATCATACAACAGATGTGAAAAATCATTTGTTATGTTTGAAGGGAGCAGGACTTGATGATTGAAGTAGGAGTTCAGTGCTTTGTGCAACATGTATATTCACATATACATATATATTTTAAATGATTATAAGTCATATACACATATATTCTCCCTTCTATATTATTCCCCCTCCTTCTATTTTTGCAGTCCAAGATGGAGAAAGCTGTTGAAGGAATCAGCAAGGTGAAAAATAAAAGTCCTATTTAAATCTCCTTTCACAAGTCTCAGGTCCTGAATCCATGATCGAGTTACAGAGGCAGTATCAAATATTCAAAAATACTTGAAGAAGTACGACAGGGTGATGAAGAGCATGAACTGTAATATTAGCAGACCAGAGTCCAAATGCCCATACTTCCTGCCTGTGCTTATCTGTTCTGAGTTCCAGCTTCTTAATCAGTGAAATGGGTGTAATAATACAGGTTCGTGGGTTACTCATATGCTGTTCTGCACAGTGCTGGTAAGCCTGCAATACACAAATACACAGATGCTACTAATCATCATTATCATCATCTTTTTTTTTTTTTTTAACATTTTATTTATGGATTTGAGGGGGGATGCAGAGAAGCCTCAATTCATAGTTTCTTCACTTTATGTGTTCATTGGTTGCTTCTTTATGTGCCTTGACTGGGCAAGTTTGGAGTTTCAAACTGGTGACCTCAGCATTCCAGGTCCACACTCTATCCACTGTGCCACCACAGGTCAGGCATCATCATCCTCTTACAAGCTTTTTATTGTTTCAAACTTTCTGTTAACTGAGGCTTCTTGGATGATCTTGAAGGCTGGTGTTTGTTCATGCCTTCGTTTATTCATCAAATATTTATGGAGTTCCTACTCTCTGTCAGCCACTGTGCTAAGCTCTGCAGAGTTTTGAATGAGAGAGTGCTTGTAGAAGATCCTACTTCGAATGTGAGTAAAGCACTTACTCTGCTCTCATTGCCCTTTGTCACGTTTCAGGTGCTATGAACTGGCAATTAATTTTGAGTTCTCTATTCAACTGAAAAGGCAAATGTGATTACATTTATGAAAAGGGTTGGGTACTGGTGTCTTCTTTTATCTCTCACTAAATTATTATGCTCTGCTTCTTGTTCCAAAAGAGATTTGAGGCAGCCTAAATAAAACCACCAAAACAAGGAAGACAGCTCCAAAGCCATAACATGTGATGGGGTATTAATTGATCCAGACACATAGCATAAGACTGTCTACTGCAATAATGCACAAAACTTAGAACTGAGATTCCTAGCAGTCAAGGGGAAGTGGAAAAGGATGAGTTAAAGGTCCTATGGGACAATAAATAAAAGCGAACCAGCTCATCAATTGTCACTTTCTTTTTCCATCAGTGGTATTCAGATGAGGAATTGAAGTGTCACAGTCTAGTTAAGAGGCTTTCTGGTGCTGTGTGTGATGTAGAACCTGCTTGAAGAGACTCCAGGGAAATCAAGTGTTTGCATTTTCTCAGATTGTTTCCTTTCAAGTATCAATTGTTTCAACCAGGTTTTTTGCAAGGGTGTGCAAACGGAGATTTATAGATCCAATTATAGATTAGATATCTTAATGTTGTTAAAATAGGCAAAAGCATGGTAAAATAAAAATACCAAAAAACAAAAGATAGACCACCAATATGTTGATTGAAAAAATTTTATCTTCCCAACTATATGACTTTAATGGTGTTTGATAGCAACCAGAAAATTTAAAAACTTTATTTATTTCTCTTTAAATTTTTGAATTCATTTATTGATTTTACAGAAAGAGGAAGAGAGACAGAGAAAGAGCGAGAAAGACAGAAACAATGATTTGTTGTTCTATTTATTTATGCATTTATGCATTCATTGGTTAATTCTTGTATGGGATTAAGCCCACAACTTTGGCATATCAAGATGATGCTCTAACCAACTGAGCTACCCGGCCAGGGCAAGACTTCTTTTTTTTTAGCAAGAGAGAGAGAGAGAGAGAGAGAGAGAGAGAGAGCGAGCCTGACCAGGCCGTGGCACAGTGGATACTGCATCGGACTGGGACCCAGAGGACCCAGGTTCGAAACCCCAAGGTCGCCAGCTTGAGCGCGGGCTCATCTGGTTTGAGCAAAGGTCACCAGTTTGAGCCCAAGGTCGCTGGCTCGAGCAAGGGGTCACTTGGTCTGCTGTAGCCCCCACGGTCAAGGCACATATGAGAAAGCAATCAATGAACAACTAAGGTGCCACAATTAAAAATTGATGCTTCTCATCTCTCTCTGTTCCTGTCTGTCCCTGTCTGTCCCTCTCTCTGTATCTGTCTCTGTCACCAAAAAAAGAGAGAGAGACAAAAACAGACAGAGACAGGAAAGGAGAGATATGAGAAGCAGCAGTTTGTAGTTGCATCACTTAGTTGTTCATTGATTACATCTCATACATGTTTTTTTTCCCTAAAGTCCCTGTCCTTCTGAAACTTTCTTTTTTTATTTTATTTTTATTTTTTGAGAGATAAAGAGAGAGAGAAAAGGGGAGCAGAGGAGCAGGAAGCATTAATTCCCATATGTGCTTTGACCAGGCAAGCCCAGGGTTTCGAACCAGCGACCTCAGTGTTCCAGGTCAATGCTTTATCCACTGTGCCACCACAGGTCAGGCCTCATATATGTTTTGACATGGGGCTCAAGCTGAGCCAGTGACCCCTTGCTCAAGCCAGAGACCTTGGCTTTTTTTTTTTTTTTTTTTTTACAGAGACAGAGAGAGAGTCAGAGAGAGGGACAGACAGACAGGAACAGAGAGAGATGAGAAGTATCAATCATTAGTTTTTCGTTGTGACACCTTAGTTGTTCATTGATTGCTTTCTCATATGTGCCTTGACCGTGGGCCTTCAGCAGACAGAGTAACCCCTTGCTTGAGCCAGTGACCTTGGGCTCAAGCCGGTGAGCCTTGCTCAAACCAGATGAGCCCACGCTCAAGCTGGCGACCTTGGGGTCTCGAACCTGGATCCTCTGCCTCCCAGTCCAATGCTCTATCCACTGCGCCACTGCCTGGTCAGGTGAGAGACCTTGGCCTTTTAGCCAGCAAACTTTGGGCTCAAGCCAGTGACCATGGGATCATGTCGATGATCCCACACTCAAGGCGGTGATCTGCACTCAAGCTGGTGGGCTCAGGGTTTTGAATCTGGGACCTCAGCATCCCAGGCTGATGTTCTATTCACTGCATCACCACTGGTCAGGCCCAGGGTAAGACTTTTGTTTATTTTTATTATGATTATTTTTATGGTTTACTGTGTGTACTGTATCATTATTATAGTGGTTTTGTTCTGATAATCAAGGAAAGCTCTTAAAAATGCCAAATTGAAACTGTAGGCATATGGTCTCCCAGAAGCTGTGAGAACTTATACCTGGAGACCAGAGAACTGAAGAGTTGTGTATGCTATGAAGACTGTGTGACCCGTTCCAGACCAGAGTTTACAGATTGCAATAGGACTTTGATAAACTTGCCACACTTCAAGAATAATTGCTTTAGTTAAGAAGCTTGGACAATATTTTATTTATTTATTTTTTACAGAGACAGAGAGTGAGTCAGAGAGAGGGATAGACAGGGACAGACAGACAGGAACGGAGAGAGATGAGAAGCATTAATTATTAGTTTTTCATTGCGCGTTGCAACACCTTAGTTGTTCATTGACTGCTTTTCCATATGTGCCTTGACCGCGGGCCTTCAGCAGACTGAGTAACCCCTTGCTGGAGCCAGCGACCTTGGGTTCAAGCTGGTGGGATTTTGCTCAAACCAGATGGGCCCGTGCTCAAGCTCGCAACCTTGGGGTCTCGAACCTGGGTCCTCTGCATCCCAGTCCGACGCTCTATCCACTGCGCCACTGCCTGGTCAGGCGCTTGGACAATATTTTAAAAGATTAGGTTAAAAGGTTCCTTAGAACCCTCTACTTGGTCAACATAGGTTCTGAAATAATTCTGTAGTAAAATAATGTTGCCTTTATCTATAAATATTCATTCAGCAAGCATTTGTGGGTCCCGACCATCTGCAATGTGCCGGAGCAGGGAGTGGTTGGAATTATGAGTCAGAGGATGGCTGGGGACCTCAGGAAGTGCAAATAAGAGAAGAGGGGTCAGGACTTAGGCTGGGAATGTGGACATTTACTGCTAGCCAAGGGAGAGCAGAGAAATGGCAGCCCCGCCTACTATGCGATGTTAGGTAAGGACCTAAACTCTCTGTGCTTTGGTTGTTTTTATCTGTAAAGGAGATTATTGCAGTAAATGCCTGAGTGTTAACATGGGAGGCAAAATAAGTTAATATATTATATTTAAAGAGCTTACCAGAGTGCTTGCTCATAGGAAGAGATCAGTGTCTGTTAGTAACTCTTTTTCTCTTGTGGCCCTAAGAACACAGGTAGGAATGAGTTTGAGAATAAATGGAGGACCTGTTTTTTTTTGTTGTTGTTTTTTTTTTTTTTTTTTTGTGACAGAGAAAGACAGAAAGAGGACAGATAGGGACAGACAGACAGGAAGAGAGAGAGATGAGAAGCATCAATTCTTTGTTGTGGCACCTTAGTTGTTCATTGATTGTTTTCTCAAATGTGCCTTGATGGGGGGGGGGGGCTTCAGCAGAGCGAATGAATGACCCCTTGCTCAAGCCAGCGACCTTGGGCTCAAGCTGGTGAGCCTTGCTCAAACCAGATGAGCCCATGCTGAAGCTGGCAGCGTTTTGAACCTGGGTCTGACACTCAATCCACTGTGCCACCGCCTGGTCAGGCTGGAGGACCTGGTTTTGACATTAACCTCTACAGGCTGTGAGACCTGAAGGCAATTGATTTCACTTCCTTGGAGGTTCCCAAGCCTTGGCAAGATGGGGATAGTACCCACAGTCCTATCCTTACCTGGGGTGACGTTGGAATTAACTAGGGTCTGGCCCCAGTCCGTGCCCGAAATCCTTCTGTAATTGTTTTTGCATCTGACCATTGTATCAAGATGTTCACAAACTCTCCAGGTGATTCTGTTGTGCAGCTCAAGGGGTGAGCCTCTGTAGGACATCTTGTGGAGATCAAAATGAAAGTTCATGAAAGGGCTTGGTTGATGAAATCTCACTGTTTTCCTTTCCTAGCTCTGAATTCTCTCTCCCTTTAACTTTGAAAAAAAAAAAAGTAGATCTTGTACTTAAAAAAAAAAAAAATCCCCTTTCAGCACAGTCCATCATACAAAGCAGACTCTTGCTGATGCTTGATCTTTGGCTCCAAAGAAAGCACAGCCGCACCCTAATCCCAATGCGCCAGCAGGGCTTTTCCTGGGCTGAGCGCGCTGGGCCGGTCATCGGGGAGCTCTCTCCAGTTCTCTGGAAGCTCTGGAATGCTTGGATTTGACAAGCCACTGAGTACCTCTCTGTGGGAGGGGTTGGGGAAGACCATGACCAGGGGACTGATGCAAAGCCTGAGTTTCCAAGGAAGCAGAGCAACAGGGACTCAAGAAAACACCCTTTGTAGAGGGAGCATGCTGGGGTTGAGGCAGGCTGGTTTAGGACCTGTTGCCGTGTGTGCAGAAATCACAAGTAAAAGCTTTGACACTATAAGGGCTATTTCTCCCTGGTTTTAACAGCAATTTGTATATCTCTCCCTCTTCTTCCATCTATTTCTTATTTGTCATCACTGGCATCACAGAGACATTGTAGTCAGCTTCCATAAGCCTTCCACATTTTTATATCTTGAGCTAACCTTGAAAGGCTTCTGTCCAGCTAAGGCCTGTTGGTCAGTCAGTCAACATATGTTCATGGTGGGCATCATCCTCAGGGATTCTCCTGGAACAGAAAGTTTGGGTTTACTGAGGGCTTTGTGCTAATGCTTACTTGTTCACAAGCATATCGTACATTTGCTAGTGAGATTCCTGATGTTTTCCTATCAAGCTTCACAGTCCCAATCTTACCAACTAGGTTTCTGCTCTTTCTCACAGTGGCCTTGAGACTGGGTTCCCAAATTCTTTTTAATCAAGTTTATGCAAGTCATTCCATCTACCCAACTATCCATTCAAGAAGCCACTCACTCATTCACCTACTGTCACTCACCCATCCTCAGTTTGTCCATCCATCCATCCATCCATCCATCATCCATCCATCCATCCACCCATCAATCTAGTCACACATTCATCTACACATTCATACAACCATCCATTCACTTACTCTTCAACCACGTTCAAATTCTTAGTCTCCAAAAGGATTGTTTGGGCCTGACCTGTGGTGGCGCAGTGGGATAAAGCGTCGACCTGGAACACTGAGATTGCCGGTTCAAAACCTTGGGCTTGCCTGGTCAAGGCACATATGGGAGTTGATGCTTCCTGCTCCTCCCCCTTCTCTCTCTCTCTCTCTCTCTCTCACTCCTCTCTCTCTAAAAAAAAAATCAATAAATAAAAAATTCTTCAAAAGGATTGTTTGGTATTTCTGCTATTATCGCATGGAGACAGAATGTACTCATCATATATTAGTTATTTTTATCAGTGTTATTATTCAATTGAATCATTAATTCCAAAAAATTGAAGGCTTTCTTGGTGACTGTTATGTGTTAGTTACTACTGAGTATACAGTAACTTGCCTGACTTGAGTCTTGAAGTTGAGTAAGCATTTCCTAGGTGAAGGAAGTGGAGTAAGGAGTGGGGAAGATCGCTTCTCGGCCTTTTGGCTACGATCAAGTGTAGGAGTGGGGAAGAGCCTTTCAGGCATTGGGAACAGCTAAGGCCAATTCTTGGAGGTAAGAGAGAAAGTGCAGCTTGTGTGTGTGGGGGGGAACAATAGATAGCTCCTAATGCCAGGGGAGCAGGAGGGATGGGAGGCACAGAACCCCCAGCAGTGAAGTCTGGGGAGATCAGCAAGGGCCAGTGGTGAGGAGTCTTGCACGTCATGCTATGATGTCTGGAGCTGCTGAACAGATTTCAGCTTTGTAGTTGCATCTGAAATTGACTTCACTGTTTTGTATACACCCAGAAGCAGTTGCCTGTGAGACTTTTCAAGTTCAGTTAAAGGACAATTTCAAAGCCACAATGTGTAGACCTGGCCTGGGAGACAGGTCCCTTGACCTCAGAGCCACTGCTCTTTGTCCACCACCTTACACTGCCAGGCACCCCTTCTCTCTGACTCATTCTCCTTCTCCCCCTATCTAATCATTTTTATCTGTCAGTTTCTAGCTCCAGTCTGAAAACCTAGTCAGAGCTTAATAAATGTTTGTTGAATGAATCACTAATTCCTGTTGAGTGTGTATGTGTCCTCTGCATTTCTTTGTCCATTCCTGGCCTACTTTAAGTTGCATTGATAGAAAGGGACTGGATTAGCAATGAAAAAATCAAGCTGCAGGTCCAGCCCGGCTCACTCACTGACCAGCCACACCTCTCGGTCATGTCTGTCTGCAAGTATTCTTGGGCTTCTGCCGCCACTTTGGTGAGATGGAACTGGTAGCTTTGACTTGCCTGATGCTTGTGAGTTGTGAACGAGTCTATATCTTGGAAAGGACTTTGCTAGCTGTAGAGTAATACACACTCATAGGGGGTAATGTCCCAGCTTCTTCCTTAGTTTAGGCTGTTGTCATATTATATGTACATAATGGAAAATCTCCTTCATTCCTACTATATCAGCCATGGTCTCTGCAGGACACAGATAGTATATTTGCAAGTGTTTAATAAAGCAACTTCTGTAAAGGGCTAAGTGGGGTTTGGGGAAACCAGAAAAACATTAGGGCGGTACTTTAAGATGCACAGCAGTGGGCATCTTGTCTATTCCTGCAAGACTGAGGCACAAGGGGGTGGGGAGGGGATCAACATCACAACTCTCCCTGTCTCCTTCTGTCTCCTGCCGGTGCCTGCCACAGGCTGGACCTACCCAGAAGCCAGGGTCAAGGTTATCACTGCTGTAGCCCATCAAGGTCAGCCTCCTGGGGTGCAGAGCAAAGAGAAGAAGAAGAAATATGCAGAGAGGTTCTGGGACTCACATGGGAGGTGCTCCACATGTCTACCCTACCCACCTTTGTTGTCTGTCTCCCCCAAAGCTGTTCCCATGGCTCTAACTGCCCTATCCATTCACCCTGTATCTGGCTCACTCCTATTTGTCACCCAGCCTTTTATTCAGGCCTCCTCTTCCCCAGTATGCCTTCCTGGGGGCTCCTTTCTATCATGAAATGCATCATATGCTTGGGATCGTCTCTGTCTCCTTTCTCTCCCTTACCACTCCCCAACCCCAGCACAGGACCGTTATGGAGCAAACCCAGGAAGTGTTGGTTGTCCTGAGCGGAGCTTTGTGGACTGGAAGCACCATGCTCAATGGGTTTCTCCTCTCCTACAAAACCTTCCATGGCTCCCCATTTTCCACAATTCAGAGACAGCCCAAACCACTATCTGAACAGCTCTGCCACCTGTTCTCATACTCACCTATCTGCACCCCTGCGGGCCAGCCTGCTGAGTTTGGGGATTCCTGACTTCTGTTGCCATGCCTTGGACGGTTTTGTGATTTATTCCAGTTGAGTTTGATTTTGGAAGTTGCCATTTCTTGATGTACACATGATGTAGTATTGCTTGGGTAACTCTGGCCACCTCTACAAAGTTATGAGAGAATCACAATGTATTACACTGCAGTATTTATAAATGCATTCTCTTCTCCCCTCATCCAAACACACTGACCTCTTCTATCTCTGGGCTGAAAGGTATCTGGGGCCCCGGGAAGAGCAGGAAAGGTTTTTAGATTTATTGGTTTCTTCTTTCATTAGCTGTGACCTTGAATGAGAAACTTTCTCACCCTTTCAAGAAGATAGTCAATCCTGGAGACCCCAGGAGGTGGTGGTATATGTGAGCACTGCAAACAAGGAGCCGTAAGGCAATGTCAGCAGGTAAACTCTTGTGCCCCACCCAAGGCAGCCTACTTTGCTTTGCCATTAGCTTTCTTGAAGGTAGTAGTTACGTGTGCATGTGTATAAATGCTGTATCTATAAATCACAGCTATTCTCATATCAAATGGTAGTTGATGCAAATTTCTCAAATATTATTATGTTCAGCATTGCTTGGAAATTAGACTTATCATTAGATCTTATTTTTTGCTGCATTAATATAGAAGGCTATAATATTATATCACAAATTTGGGTCTAATATTCTGATAATTGGGTTTTACACATTGCTTTTCTTTGTCATCACTTGCATTTCATTGCACATTATTTTGAGATGTCCAGAGACTGACAAATAGGTCCCCAATGCACTAGTGCAGGGGTCCCCAAACTTTTTACACAGGGGGCCAGTTCACTGTCCCTCAGACCGTTGGAGGGCCAGACTATAAAAAATACTATGAACAAATCTCTATACACACTGCACATATCTTATTTTAAAGTAAAAAAACAAAACAGGAACAAATACAATATTTAAAATAAAGAACAAGTAAATTTAAATCAACAAACTGACCAGTATTTCAATGGGAACTATGGGCCTGCTTTTGGCTAATGAGATGGTCAATGTGCTCTTCTCACTGACCACCAATGAAAGAGGTGCCCCTTCCAGAAGTGCGGAGGGGGCTGGATAAATGGCCTCAGGGGGCCGCATGCGGCCCACAGGCTGTAGTTTGGGGACCCCTGCACTAGTGCGTGTGTGCCTGCATGTGCACGCATACACACACACCATCAAAAGATTCTAAGAAATAGTCTCAGGGAATGCCAGGTCCCAGGGCCACTGACTGCTGTTGTCTATAGATGCTCCAGGAGGACAGAGGAAGGTGCTTAGAAATAGAGAGCATGTAAAAATGAAAAAAAAAACAACCCCCCCAAACCCCCAAACAAAATAATTCAGCAGCAGGGAGAACTTTGGGGCTTAAATCCCAGCTCTGCCATGAACTTATTCTGTGATTTTGGACAAATTCCCTCTCCTCTCTGAGCTTCAGTCTGTCTACCTGTGAAATCATGGTCACAGTATAGCAGACCCTCTAATAACATTAAGAAAAAAGATTTTATTTATTGATTTTAGAGAGAGGAGAGAGAGAGGGAGAGCAGGAAGCATCCACTCATCGTAGTTGCTTCTTGTGTGTGCGGAGACCAGGCAAGCCCGGGGTTTCGAACCAGCGCCCTCGGCGTTCCAGGTGGATGCTTTTCCCACTGCGCCACCGCAGGTCAGGCCTTGTCTTTTCATTGTAACATTAATGAGATGCAGTAGGAACTTAACTCTTGGTTATACCCATGAGCCTGTGGTAAAACTGGTTTCCGTAACTGTCGTTCTGCCTATAGTTGCAGAACTTAACGCCGGGGTTAAGTGAGGACTTACTGTACCTACCATGCAGGGTTATAATGGTGATAAAAAAGAAATATATATGTAATGTGTCTTCCACCGAGCCTGGCACACACGATAGGCACACAGCCATGGCCAGCCCATGAAAAATGAAAATAAAAATGAGGTTGGGAGCAAGCTCTGTGCTCTCTGAGGAGCAGGAGGGACGGCGAGCTGCCTGTGATATGGACCTGCCCCTATACATGCGCAGCCTGGGGACAGTCCCCATGAGTCTGAGGAACTGCTGGCCTCCAGGAATCCCAAGGACTTGCATTCGGGGTCTGAAAACCCAGGAACTGTTCCTCGCTTGAGTGCCAAGCCTTAGGTTCTTCAAAGGACCCTGGAGCCCCGAGGTGGTCAGACTCTGTGGGGCATGAGGTTGGAATCAGTCTGCCTTTTCCCCACTTAAGGGAAAACAGGCCATTAATGGGGCTGCAGTGGTTGGGCCTGGAATTCTTAGGCTGTGAGGACACCTTGTCCTCAACTCACCTGGGCCTGCCTGTGGCCGAGGGCCCGGAGCTCCCCACGTGGCAGGCCCGGCCGGGTTTTCGTGAGGGCTGGTATGGTGGGCCACAAGGCAGGGGCTGGGCGCTACGGACGGACGGAGGGACGGGCATGCACAGTGCACCTGGGCCTGGTTTACTGGGGTGGTCAAGGCCAGACTAGCACTAGGGTGTGGCAAGAGAAGCACTTGGAGGCACAGATTTTAAGGAGGCCTTTTCTTCCAGCAGCCAACCCTGTACTTGAACAACCTGGAGAATGAGAGCCCCCTTAAATTTCCCTCTGAGTGTCTCTCTTACCTCCCCTGGCCTAGGCTCTGGATCCAGAAGTGTGTGGAGCATCTCCCAGTCCGGGTGTTTCCAGATTGGGTTTCATACGGAAACTGTCTGAAAAGCTTGTTAAAATGCAGCATTCCTCTGGACTTAGAACCTTTGCGGTGGGGCCTTGGAATCCGTGTGTATCCATGTCCCTTCAGGTCCCGATCATGGGGCCAACCCCAGGCAGATCCAGGATGGCCCCTCAGCAGTGCTGTGATAAATCCAACCCTACGGATCTTTGTGGTTTACACTTTCCCATGTGCAGAATTTACTTGATTTTCACAGCGTCCCTGTGAGATAGGGCACTTTCAAAGAAGACAAGCACATCTGTGATGATGTGGCAGAGTCAGAAGCAATGCTATTTGTCTGTTCATTTTCATCTAGCAACATGGATTAACTAAATCCCGAGGCACCCATGGGACATTGCTACCTCGTAAGGTACACACTCACGTGCATGCAGACTACTTAACATCCGACGGCTGTGGAGATCAAAGGAGCAGTGAGGGTGTGTATGTAGGAGAAGTCCCAGAGGCTTCCTGGAGGAGGTCTGGGGACTGGGGTTGGAAGGGTGAATGTGATTTCACCTCTTACGGAAGGCATTCACGCAGCGGAAACAGTGCATGCAAAGTTGTGCTTTGTTGGGCTTGAGAATGTTGTCTACCTGGGGATTAACTGAGAAGAGGCTGGGTGGGTAGACAGATGAAATTGCTGTTTAGATGATCTCCGTCAGACCGCCGGGAGCCATGGAAAGTGTCTGGACAGAAGAACGGTGCTCGTGGGTTAGCTCAGTGCCCCTCAGACATCCTGTGTGAACCACCTGGGCGTCTTGTTGAAATGCAGATTCTGACGCCGTATGTCAGGGGTGGGGCCTGGCATTCTGCATTACTACTAAGTTCCAGAGCTATGCTGATGCTGCTGGTCCCGGGAACACACTTGAAGTAGAAAGATTTTAAGTGGTTACTTTTAAACTCAGTGTGGCCTGACAAGGGAAGAGGCTGGAGGCAGGTAAAGCATTAAAGCAGGCCCTGGGCAGTGGGGAGCTGGATGCTCAACAAGGCTGTTGCTTCTCCAGTGAGCTTTGGGAATTGGACCCCATCTTCCCTGGGTTATGTCATCCTCCATGTTTCTCCCACCCGAAACACGGCAGACACAGGATGGGTTGGAATCCAGCTTTGCTCAAGTCTCTTAAGATGGTGAGTTTCGGGCAACTGACATCGCAGTGCTTTTGCGGGGTATCATCATAAGCTCACTCTGGCACAGGGCTGGGGACAGTTTTGCTAGCAGAAAACGACTTTCCTCCATGACGGGGTAAACTAGCACAACTAGGAGGGCAGGATGCATAGAATGTGACCAGCTGTTTTAGTGGTTTTTGTTACTATTTGTGAAGTCTCCATTCTTGTCATCTGCTGGCAGCAGAGTGGTGGCAGTTGCCAGAGGTTTGAGAAAAAAAAAATTATGGGAGAATTTACATTTGAGAAAATTCCATTCATTGACTTAATTATTTCTGGGAATTCAGAAAAGACCACCACGATTCTTCAGCCGCGAAAATGCTTGGGCCGGCCTTGGAAATGCTAGATTCTGTGGGACCAACTTTTGGGAAATCCTGTACTGTGCAGTTTTGTACCCTGAATATTTTGCCTGTATTTAAAGTTTTTGAACTATTAGAAAGTGCTATAGCAACATCATGTGAACTTAACACAGGGAATGAAAATAATTAAATCTGGAGGGGCAGTGATAAATCTTGAAGTCATTACCATGCCACACTTAACCCTACATGTCAATATTTCCTGGGGGTTTTTTTGTTTTTTTTTTCTGGTCCTCATCATTATGCAGACTTATTTTTTATGCAGTGGCAATTACATTCAATTCTGTTATTTTGCCTTTTCAGCCTGACATTGCAGCGTAACTGTTTTTCCATGTTGTTATGCAGGCCTCAGAACCAAGTTCATGGGCTGTATAGTTCACTGGTTGGATGTATGATAGTTTATTTAAGCCTTGCCATTGGCTCTTGAAGTCACATGGTGCTATTAAAAATGGAATGAGTAACACTGTTAGTGGGAGTGTGAAATGGTACAACCCTGTGGGGAAAGCAATTTGGCAATATGTATCTCAGGCCTGAAAAATAGTCATTGACTTAGAGCTAGTCATTCCACTTCTGGGAATCTCTCATAAGGAAATAATCTAAAGCACAGAGCTGGGTTTATGTATCTAGATCGAAACTTGATGTCTAACAGAGAAAAACTTAAAACAAGCTAAAAGCTCACACCCAGGGGAAGCATTATGTCAATGATTACACAGCTGCTCAGTGGAGTATTATGCACCCATAAAAAATATTTATGAAGAACTTATAAATGGAAAATGCTTGCATTATGATTAAAATAAGCAAGATGTAAGATTATATTTATACTGTGGTCCAGCTGCATAAAAATAGTATGTATAAATAAAGGTTGGAGGAATACCCACCAAAGTGTTAACAGTGGGTGGTTGAAATAGAAGTAATATTGCTTTCCTTTCAACTTTTCACATCTTAAGAGAAAGTATATTTTGTGCTGATAAATAATTAGTCAGCATTTATTGAATAAAATTGGAAGCACTAAAGAAACATGTAGTGTAGAAAGTTAAGCCTTGTTCATTGCCCTCTTTGCATACATCTAAAACATATGTTTCCAAAATCAAGTTAGTGTGATAATGTCAGACCAATCAGACCAAACTATTTTTTTTTTTTTAGACCAAACTATGTTTTGAAGCAGTTGTATGTATTTCTCTTTGTCCTGGAGAATTCTTGTGTGCTTTAAAAAAAAATTTTTTTTAAAAAGTTCATGTATCCTAAGACAATTTAAGTTCTACATAATATCATTTTGGGGTAGTCAGTATTGTAGTTTCTGGATTTTTCTTTATAAAGAAAGGAGGATGAGGGCCCTGGCCAATGAGCTCAGTCAGTTACACTGTCAAGTCTAAATAGATGTGGAGTCAAGTCAGTTTGTTCACCAAGTCCTTAATATTCTAGATAATTTGTGTTGATTCAAAATTATTCTTTATGAGAAAGTTAAAATAGAAAATCTCTACATTTTAATATTTTCTAAATGTTCTATCTGGCCAAATATTTATAATAATTATAACAATCTTTAAAACACACAGGCACATAATGAGTTCTTCAGGAAAGAATGGATTAAATAAATTATGGTGGCCTACTATATAGTTGTTAAACATAATAACAGAGCTCCCTATTTATTGATGTTGAAAACATGTCTGGCTCAGACTGGTTGGCTCGGTGGTACAGCATTGGCTTGGTGTGTGGAGGTCCCGGGTTTGATTCCCTATCAGGGCACACAGGAGAAGTGACCATCTGCTTCTCCACCCCTGCCTCTCCCCTTTCTCTTTCTCTCTTTCTCTTCTTTTCTGCAGCCATGGCTCAAATGGTTCGAACAGGTGGGCTCCAGGCACTGAGGATGGCACCATGGCCTCGCCTCAGGTGCTAAAATAGCTCAGTTGCTGAGCAACAGAGCAGTGGCCCCAGATGGGCAGAGCATCACCTATTAGGGGGCTTGTCAAGTGGATCCTGGTTGGGGCGCATGTGGGAGTCTGTCTTTCTGCCTTTGTGCCTCCCACCTCTCACTTAATAATTAAAATAAAAAAACATGTTTATAGCATGTCAGTCAAGTGATAAAAAGTTAGCTTTAAAACACACCCATTATGATCCTAGTTTGTAAATATCATGTTCAGTATAAACACACACACACATACACACTTATTGTACATGATATTCCAGAAAGGAATTCAGCATAATATTAATAGTAGTTATCTCTAAGGAGTAAGAATGTGGGTGATTTTATTTATTTATTTATTTATTTATTTATTTATTTATTTATAAAGACTTCATTTATTGATTTTACAGAGAGGACAGGGGCGGGGGCATGGAGTGAAGAGTATCAACTCATAGTTGCTTCACTTTAGTTGTTCATTTCTTGCATCTTGTATGTGCCCTGACCCAGGCAAGCCTAGGGTTTTGAACTGGTGACCTCAGCATTATAGGTTGACGCTTCATCCACTGTGCCACCACAGGCCATGCAGAATGTGGGTGATTTTAATTTTCTTTTTCTTTGATTTAATTTTTAAAATTTTCTAATGAAACATTCAATATTTATATAATTTAGGAAATAAATTTAAAAATCTGTCCAACTTCAGCCTGACCAGGCGGTGGCACAGTGGATAAAGCGTCGACTGGGATGCGGAGGACCCAGGTTCGAGACCCTGAGGTTGCCCAGGCCTGAGCACAAGCTCATCTGGTTTGAGCAAAAAGCTCACCAGCTTGGACCCAAGGTTGCTGGCTCGAGCAAGGGGTTACTCGGTCTGCTGAAGGCCCGTGGTCAAGGCACATATGAGAAAGCAATCAATAAACAACTAAGGTATTGCAACGAAAAACTAATGATTGATGCTTCTCATCTCTCTCTGTTCCTGTCTGTCTGTCCCTATCTATTCCTCCTTCTGACTCTCTCTCTCCGTTCTTGTAAAAAAAAAAAATCCATCCAACTTCATTGAAGAAAAAAGGCGGAAAGAAGCAAGACTAGCTTTTGTATGGGAGGTGAAGGGCTGTTGAAAGTAATTTTTTTTTTTTTTTTCATTTTTCTGAAGCTGGAAACAGGGAGAGACAGTCAGACAGACTCCCGCATGCGCCCGACCGGGATCCACCCAGTACGCCCACCAGGGGCGACGCTCTGCCCACCAGGGGGCGATGCTCTGCCCATCCTGGGCGTCGCCATGTTGCGACCAGAGCCACTCTAGCGCCTGGGGCAGAGGCCACAGAGCCATCCCCAGCGCCCGGGCCATCTTTGCTCCAATGGAGCCTTGGCTGCGGGAGGGGACGAGAGAGACAGAGAGGAAAGCGCGGCGGAGGGGTGGAGAAGCAAATGGGCGCTTCTCCTGTGTGCCCTGGCCGGGAATCGAACCCAGGTCCTCCGCACGCTAGGCCGACGCTCTACCGCTGAGCCAACCGGCCAGGGCTGAAAGTAATTTAACCATGTATTTTTACTATTTGATTTTCCCGTCAGGCCCTCAGGGCTCAGATACATGCTTCTGTGAAAACCAAGCTACCCACTGTTTCTCCCGCCTGTCCCCTTTCTCATCCCACCTGTACTTCTCCAAATCCCGGCAAAGGCCTCCATGGAATATCACTTCCTTCAGGAAGCCTTCTCAGGTCTCCCTACTGCAGCCAACGTGTAAGTATAATCTTCTGCAGAGTTCTTTTAGAACCATAGCTCTTATTCCTTAAGTGTCTTATTACTCTTTTTGTTACATTATTTGATATAAAGATGCTAAGATATTATTACTTAAGACAGGAAGACATTATCATTGACACTAGAGAGGGTTTCTTTAGAATAAGGTTATAGGAGCTTTACATTTCTGCTTCTTTCATCTTCTCACAGAGCTTGGTAAGTAGCAGGTGCACAATGCAACTTCGTTAAAGGACTGAAAAGTTGACACGGTTCTTTCTTCCCTGGGAGAAAGAGTTGCTAAGAGATGATATTCACAATTAAACATGCACTAGCAAAATAAGAGAGGCATCAAAGAACTTTCCTGAATGACCTACTGCAGGGGTTGGGAACCTATGGCTCACAAGCCAGATGTGGCTCTTTTGATGGCTGCATCTGGCTCACAGACAAATCTTTAATAAAAAAAATTAACATTAAAAATATAAAACATTCTCATATATTACAATCCATTCATTTCCTACTGCTCATGTTCATGGTTGCGGGTGGCTGGAGCCAGTCACAGCTGTCCTCTGGGACAACACCAAATTTTTATTAATGATAACATACACAGGTCGTTGTATGGCTCTCATGGAATTACATTTTAAAATATGTGGCGTTCATGGCTCTCTCAGCCAAAATGGATCCCGACCCCTGACCTACTGTATGACAAAGGTTGTAATAGGCACTTAATTTCCCTCAATCCTGCTTGACCAGGTGGTGGCGCAGTGGATAGAGCGTCGGACTGGGATTCAGAGGACCCAGGTTCAAGACCCCGAGGTCGCCAGCTTGAGCGTGGGCTCATCTGGTTTGAGCAAAAGCCCACCAGCTTGAACCCAAGGTCGCTGGCTCCAGCAAGGGGTTACTCAGTCTGCTGATGGCCCACGGTCAAGGCACATATGAGAAAGCAATCAATGAACAACTAAGGTGTTGCAACGCGCAATGAAAAACTAATGATTGATGCTTCTCATCTCTCTCCATTTCTGTCTGTCTGTCCCTGTCTATCCCTCCCTCTGACTCACTCTCTGTCTCTTTAAAAAAAAAAAAAAAAAAAAAATTCCCTCAATCCTTTCAATAACCCCTGAAATAGGTACTCTTAGCCCCAATTCACAGGTGAATGGAGGCTAAAGTTTGCACAACCAGTGAGCGGGGTAGACAGGATTTTAACCTATGTCTGCTGGACTCCATAACCCCTGACCTTTCCATGAGGCAGGAGAGGCGCCAGATGGGTGACTCAGGAAACAGGGTCAGAGGTTTCCCTTTTCCAAAGCAAGTGTCCTTTCATGTCAGGTGCTAATAAAGTTGCAATTTCATTTAATATTGTCTGGATATAGTCTGTGCTGGATTCCATGTGTCAGTAAAGGGTGTGGCTTTTTTTTTTTTAACAGGATGTTTGTACCTGTCTGTTCAATTAAGAGTTTAATTTTTAATTTTTATTCCTTAGTCCACATGCTGATGCCTGTGCCTGGCCAACATAACCCTTCTTTCGAACAATGAGACAAACCAGGATGCTTTGAGAAGTGATCCGCTCTTCCTTCTCTTGTCCTTCCTGAGCATGTTGGCTTGACGTCACCAGGTCACATGCTGCGAGTGGGAATTCAAAAGAGAGAATTCAAAAGAGAGGGGAAGGGCAAGCCAGAGGGGGTGGTGCATGAAAAGAGCAAGGTATCAAAAAAGCTGAACTCAGAACGCTACTTAAAAACATGTGCAGTTGATGTGTGTGTGTGTGTGCACACGTGTGCATGCATGTGTGTGTGTGTGTGTGTGAGAGAGAGAGGAGAAGCATCAACTTGTAGTTATGGCAAATTAGTTGTTCATTGATTGCTTCTCATATGTGCCTTGACCAGGGGCTCCAGCTGAGCCAGTCACCTCTTGTTTAAGCCAGTGACCTTGGGCTCAAGCCAGTGACCTTGGACTTCAAGTCAGCAACCTTTGGGCTTAGCCAGAGACCATGGGGTCATTTCAATGGTCCCATGCTCAAGCCAATGACCGGGCACTCAAGCAGGTGAGCCTGTGCTCAAACCGGATGAGCCCACACGTAAGCCTGTCACCTTGGGGTTTCCAACCTGGGACCTCAGCATCCCAGGTCGATGCTCTATCCACTGTGCTGCCATTGGTCAGGCACGTGCCACTGATTTTTAAAATATTTTTTTATTATTGAGATATAATTGATATGTAATATTGTATTAGTTTAAGGTGTACAATGCAATGATTTGATGTATGTATATATTCTGAAATAACCACCACAATAAGTTAGGTTAACATCCATCAACACATAATTACAATTTTTGTGTATGTGTGTGTGATAAGGTCATTTAAGATTTATCCTCTTAGCAACTTTTATATGTGCAATACAGTATTTTTAACTCTGGTCATCTTGTAGTACATGACATGTGATATCTGGAAGTCTGTACGTGTTGACTCCCTTCACCCGTTTCCCCTCCCCCAAATCCTCACCTCTGCAACCATCAGTCTGTTGGTTGCTCTCTGTTTCTGAGTTCAGTTTTTTTTTTTTTTTTTTTTTTTGTGTGTGTGTGTGTGTGTTTTTAGATTCCACCTATGAGTGAGATCATACAGTATTTGTCTTTCTCGGTCTGAATTATTTCTGTTAGAATAATGACTTCAAAGTCCCTCAGTGTTGTTTCAAGTGGCCAGATCGTCTTCTTTTTTATGGCTACAATATTCCACTGTGTTCGTGTGTGTATACACACACTGTATTTTCTTTATCCAGTTACCTGTCGATGGACAGCGGGGTTGTATCACGTCTTGGCTATTGTAAATAATGCTGCAGTGGACACGAGGGTGCAGGTAGCTTCTCTGCGATAGCAATTCTATTTTCTTCAGGTAACAACCCGGACACAGAATTACTGGATTCGGTCGATCTTCAGTATTTGCGGCAGTTATGGTCTACATCTAAGTCAATGTGGAAACTGAATTAGTATTGCTCCCAAGGAAAATGCAGGGTGAGGCGCCTGTGAGCTTCTCGTCACAACATTTTCATCAACCATTTACACATTGCTATATGAGTGTTTCTGTTTAAAGACACCGTATTTAATATGCTCTGTTGATTCATTGACATTGACCACAGCGCAGCAACTCTGGCCTGAGTCCGAGAACCCAGGCTTATCTAAAACACCTTTTCTCTGTAAGGCATACCACGGCCTACCCGTACTTAGGAATAATAGCACTTCAGCATTGTGCTTGGGGGCCATTTTAAGAAGTGGACTCACCAACAGAAAGCACAAAGATGTGAAATGGATACTGATTTACAGCATGGGAGGTAAAGAAGAAGGCAGAGCGTTGCCCAGTTCGGCCACAGCTGGGAATGTGTGTGATAGCTCAGGCTGCCTTAAACACCTCAGGCTGGGGGGCCTAACAACAGAGCTTTATCTTCTCACTGCTCCTGAGGCTGGAAGTCTGAGATCAAGGCGGCAGTAGGTTTGGTTTCTCCCGAGGCCCCTCTCCTTGGTTTGTGGAAGGTCACCTTCTCCCTGTGGCCTCACATGGTCATTCCTCCTGTCTCTCTGTGTCCTAATCTCCTCTTTTTGGAAGAATATCAGTCAGTTAAGGGCCCAGCCTAATGGTTTATTTTGGACTTAATTACTTTTTTAAAGACCTTATCTCCAAACAGAGTCACATTCTGAGGTACTGGGTGGGGGTTTGGACTTTGGCATATAAATGTTGAGGGAGGCACAATGCACCCCATAACAGTGTGTGTCTGGGGACTCATGTTTTGCTGCTCTGCTCATGTCTGTGAATGACCTCAAAAATGCTGCGAGTGTTGATTTTTGGGTTACAAATAAATTTTAGCTTGCTAGCGAATAAGGAATCATGAGGATTGACTGTAAGTGCATCATGGACTACTGTGAATTAGACATCTGGTGGGCTGTTGGGTTTCTTTCATACTTGCAAGGCTGGTCTGAGATAAACTTCCAACTGTAAGAAGATAACTCTCCTTCCCGTTCCCGAGACCTGGACCGAGATACATAATTTGGGTGACCAGGAGGAAAGGAGGGGAGCTTTCTTACTGACTCTCAGTAGCCTCCTCCCCTTCCCTCTTTCTGAAATTCTTCTCTGAGTGAAATCCTATTTCGTTTAAAGACAAGAAAAACAATTGTGCTTGTAAAGTTTCTGGCCTCACCCAAAACATTATAAAGTGAGCTATAAATCCCGGGAACACAATGTCTGCACACTCTGAAGCTTTCTAGAAAATCGAAGCCAGACAACCGGAGGGGCTGGGGCTGGGGAATGGAGGGCAATTTCTCACCCTCCTCCAGTGCTGAAGTCTCTGCAATAGGCTCCCATTAATTTTCTCATCCAGCTCCCCAGAGAGTGGGGTGGGCGTGGCGGCAATGATCAGAGTTAAGGAGATTGAATTGCATGAAGTTCTCTGGCTGCTAGGGGTCAGTCAGCATCAGAACCAGGGACTTCAGACACCCTGAACTTGTCCTTCTTTTTTGACTTTTGAGTTGGAACAGACTGAATCAGTCCCGGATGGTGATAGCAATACATCTACATTTTTCTTTAAGAAAAGATTTTAGTTATTGATTTTAGAAAGAGGAGAGAGAGATAAAAGTGGTGGGGGAGGAGCAGGTATGTGCTTTGACCTGACAAGCGCAGGGTTTTGAACTGGTGACCTCAGTGTTTCAGGTTGATGCTTTATCCACTGCACCACCACAGGCCAGTCACAACAACTCTACATTTGAGAAGATCAATAAGTCTTTTTCGGCGTTGAGGTATTTATGAATTCTTTTACTTTTCTAAACTCATTTTTCTTCTTTCTTTCTCTCTCTCTTTCTTTCTTTCTTTCTTTCTTTCTTTCTTTCTTTCTCTCTCTCTTTTTCTTTTTTTTACAGTATTTTTAAAATTAAGTTTATTGAGGTGACATTGGTCAATAAATTATATAGGTTTCAGGTGTATATTCTGTAATACATCATCTATATACTGTATTGTGTGTTCACCACCCCAAGCCCTATACTCATTTCTTGAGTGTCTACCACACTCTTGAACACTGCTCTTGAACACTGTGGGAGTGGAGGGCAGTGACCTCCCATGAAGTATAAAATCCACCTGTACTTTTAAAAAAAATATATTTATTGATTTCAGAGAAAGAGAGAGAGAGAGAGAGAGAAAGAGAGGAATATCAGGCTATTCCTATGTGTGCCCTGATGAAGGATTGAGCCAGCAACCTCTGCACTTTGGGACAACGCTTTAACCAACTGAGCTATCCGGCCAGGGCCCATCTCTAGCTTTTGACTTACCCAACACTTAACTACAGGCAGCCCTTTCCACCCCTGGAGTCAACCAACGGTGGGTCGAAAACAGCATTTTCCACCCTCAGTCGGGAATCTGCAGTTGGGAACATGAAAATACTGTTTTCAACTTGCAGTTGGTTGAATCTGCAGATGAGAAACCTGATAATAGGAAGGGCCAATTGTATTTATAGAAAAAAGTCTGAGTTGAAGTGAATCAGCACAGTTCAAGCCTGTGTTGTTCAAGAGTCAGTCTATGTAAGACGGGATTGGTGTTGGGATCCCAAGGTAACTGGGCCCTGGCTGTCACCATGGTGGAATTCTAATTGTCTAGAGAGCACTGCCCCACAGAACTCCAAATGTGAGCCACATATGCAACTTGTCTGGCAAGTTGCAATGGAAAATTGAAACAGGTTGAATTAATTTGACAATTTATTTATTTAACCCAATATATGTTTTGAAACTTCAACATGAATTTTACACTCATAGCATATCTCAATTTGCATTAGCCCCATTAGTAGTTCTCAGTAGCCAGAGGTGGCTAGTGGCTACTGCAATGACACATATCAATGGAAGTTATTTCTAAACTAATTCATATACCATCATGGAATGCTGGCCATAATGAGAGGCAGTAATCTCTCCCCTGGGAGCACTGGGGAGGGAGTAATTTACTTTGTCTGGGAATTGCTTATGAATAGTTACCAGAGGAGGGGACTTTTGAGTTGGGATTTAACTGCACCCAGAGGAAAAGGCATCCTTGGTAAAGGCAGAAGCCCTTATTTGGGGGCTGGGAAAAGGGGATGCCCTATTTCCTGAGCTGGTTTGGTCCTGATATTCTTCAGGTTGCCTTGAGTTTTGCAGTGGGACTGGAGTTCCAGGAGGGAGCATCAATTTTCAGTCCTGATGAGTCTGCTCAGGGCTGTGTGCTTATAACTGAGTAAGCCAATCTCTGCTTTATAGTTGCTCGTCATTAGACCAAAGCTGCTCAGACTCAAGTGTTACATGATGGTGCTGAATAAAATTTGTTGACCAAATGAATGAGATTAATGAATTTTAATGACATAAGGCAGGGGTCGGGAACCTTTTTGGCTGAGAGAGCCATGAACGCCACATATTTTAAAATGTAATTCCATGAGAGCCATACAATGACCCATGTACATTACGCATTATCCAATAAAAATTTGGTGTTGTCCCGGAGGACAGCTGTGATTGGATCCAGCCACCTGCAACCATGAACATGAGCGGTAGGAATAGAATGGATTGTAATACATGAGAATGTTTTATATTTTTAACGTTTTTATTTTTTTAATTAAAGATTTGTCTGCGAGCCAGATGCAGCCATCAAAAGAGCCACATCTGGCTCGCGAGCCAAAGGTCCCCGACCCCTGACATAAGGGAAGGCTTCTTGGAGGAGGTAGACCTTGACTTACCAGTTGAAAAGAAGGCATTCCAAGAGACTGGAGCAAAGGTGGGGGGCAGCCTGATTATTAAAACAAGAGACAGCCTTGAACCTGGATAGATGGAGGCCCATGGGGAATATTAGGTGTTCTGCACAAACCTGGGACTTGGATAGATGGGTGAGGGTCACACTGGGGAGAGATTGTAGAGGTACACATAGATTTCTGATAAACAAGTTTAGGAAATAGAGAGCCCCTGAATGTTTGGGGAAGCTGAGCCATATTTAGTTTTTTTTTTTTTTTTTCTGTTTTAGAGGAAAAACGTAATTCCTCAGGGCCTTGTGATGGGTGCGTGAAGAGGCAGATAGGAAGAATCACAGTTAAGGTTCAAACTTCAAGCCTGTCTGATTAGAATTAAGTCCTATTTCCAGTCCTTCATAGCACATGACTGTGAGGAAGTTGCTCAACTACTTAGAAGTTTAGTTTTATTCTCTGAAAAACAGCAGCGCCCTCATCACTGAACCCATTGTGTCGTGGATGAACTGGATGAGATAACATAGGGTGAACGCCCGGGGACGATGCCTGGCAGGTGGCAAGCACTGAAGATGTACTCACTGATGCTATGAAGGTGATTTTTCTCTGGTCCTTTCTTCCATCCTGTTCCTTCCTCTTCCTCTTCTCAGTATACATTGCCCACAAAACCATTTTTTTAGGCCTCCTGGGTGATGCTTTAGAACTAGCTCTGGGCATCTAGGTGGGACCTCACTGAAGGACTAAAAACAAGACCTGGGGGAGGCTGGGCAGGGCACAGGGCAAAGCTGGTCACAGCTGGTGCCACTTAGCTCCACACCTGGTCCCCAGTCACCAACACAAGGCAGATCATTCACCTCTTGGCGTCTTTGGTTTCGACATCTCATCAGGGGGCCGTACTCCCAGCTGACCGTTATGGCTTTTATTATTCTTTCGCTGCCTCAAGTTCCTAATCTCCTCTCAGGAAATAATTTAGCAACCGCTGAGGCCAGCGAGTGGCCGGGGCCAAATCAGAGGAAGGCCACAGAACACGCTCATCTGAAGGGAGGTCCCTCCTGCAGTAAAAGTGCGCTGACTGCACTCACCTCCACAAAACCAGAGAAACAAACGACACTTTGAAGAAGGAAAAACACACTTTCTGAGTTCACTTGGCTGCAGAGCCTTTCAGGAGAATGAATTACAGTAAATCTAAAAATAAGGCCGGGAGGACCAGTGTGCTTTTTCCTTAAATGCACAAAAGGTTTCTCCTTTCTACCTGACTAGGGAACAATATAATTCAACAAGCACATTTTGCCTTATTTTGTTGCTCAGGACCCAGAAAAGCTCAGGGGAGAAAGAGTTCCTGAGATTGTAGCTTTTCTCTTAAAGATCAAACCAGGGAAAGTTATTTTTATACCTAGTGGGGTTTTTTTTCCTCCCTCTTCCTTCTCCTTTTAACTGCCTGGTATTTATCCTCAAAATTAAGGGGTTTGTCTTGTTAAACAAAGTATTTTTTCTTTTTTCCCTTGATTATAAAAGAAATACATGTTCATTGTAGAAAATTAAAAACTACCAAAAAAAAAAAAGGGGGGGGGGGGTAAAAAGACCTGTCAAAGATAACGATGGTTAACGCTTTTATACTTGATCTTCTGGTCTTTTTTTTTTTTTTTTATGCTTCTTTTAAATAGTTAAGTTCATATGATACATATAACTTTATATCCCACAGTTGCAATGAAATATGTCCAGCATCTGGCAGAAGAAGCTGCATGTCCCTTTGCCATCATATCTTCCTTCTTCTCTTCCACCAGAAAGTTTGTTTATAATTCCCCAGCTTTTTGTTCCCACAGTATTGCACATAGGTAGGTGTTGCTTAACAATAGACTGTATACTTTTGCATGTTTTTGAGCTTTCTATAAGTGGCAGCATAGTGCATGTTATAGCTCAGGAGTGCCAAGAAATCTTATGGGAACATGTCACCGGGTGACTCTGGGTGGATCACCCCAGATTCAAGTTGATCCTGGTGTGCTGTGTAGACAGTAGAAGTATTAGCCTTCCCTATGTGAGGCGTAAAGAAAGGTTGATTTCTTTTAAGTTTGTGATCTTCATTCATGAAGATGTGTTTATTTGTAGTTCATTCATCTTACCATTGTATAGCACAGGGGTCGGGAAGCTTTTTGGCTGAGAGAGCCATAAATGACACATATTTTAAAATGTAATTCCATGAGAGCCATACAATGGCCCGTGTACATTACGCATTATCCAATAAAAATTTGAGGTTGTCCTAGAGGACAGCTGTGATTGGCTCCAGCCACCCGCAACCATGAACACGAGTGATAGGAAATGAATGGATTGTAATACATGAGAATGTTTTATATTTTTAACGTTATTATTTTTTTATTAAAGATTTGTCTGTGAGCCAGATGCAGCCATCAAAAGAGCCACATCTGGCTCACGAGCCATAGGTTCCTGACCCCTGGCATAGCATTTTATGATGTGAATCTACCACAAGTTCATTACTTATCCTTTGTGCCATGGATAGATATTTAGGTTGTTGCTGATGTTTGGCTATTTCAAACACGGCTTTTATGGGCATTTGTAGGCATGTTTCTGGCTCATATGTGTAAGAGTTCTTAATTTTGGGCATTCATCTATGCTGGGACATAGGGCATGTGCATCCTTGTACCAGAAAATGGCAGATTATGTTCCAAAGTGATTGCACAAATCTCTTCTGGAAAGTGCATAAGAGTTTCTTTTGCTCCAGATCCTAGGCAATGCTGAGTATTGTTAGACTTTTCCATTTTTGCCAGTCTGGTAGATGAAAATATCACACGGTGATTTCAATATTAATTTTCTCGAATTTTGATCAGGTTGATTGCCTTTCAGTATTTTTATTTTTACTTTTGCCATTCAAGTTTTCTCCATTTTTGAAAAGTCTATTATATACTTTGCTCATTTTTCTGTTGTTTGTTTGTTTCTTTATTTATTTATTGGTGTCCCTTACTTAAGAAATGCTTCCCTACCCTGAAGCCATTAATATATTCTATATTTTTTTCCAAAAAAAATTTAAAATTTTGCTCTTTATTTCAACTACTAAAATACTTGAAACTGATTTTTGGTATAGGAGAAGTAGGAATAAAATATTTTATTATATCTTCCATAAGCTGGTTCTTCCATAACTATTTATTGAATAGTCTGTCTTTATCAACTTGACCAGTCACGAAGCTCTTTTCTATTTTTGGTATCTATAAATGTCTGGGTCTGTTTCTGGGCTCAGTTCTCTTCCAAATGGCTTATATGTCTCTGAATATTATTAGTACCCTGTCTTAATTTTTATAATTGTATAATAAGCTCTGATATTTGGAAATGCAAATTTTGTTTTTTGCTATTTTTGATTCTTCAGAATTGTCTCAATTACTAATAGCCCTTTGCTCTTGCTCATGCATTTCAAATTAGATGTTCAGGCTCCTGGATAACCCTGCTGCTATGTTGATTTCAATTTTATTGAATCTGCAAATAAATTTGGGGACAGTTGACATCTGTATGTTGAAACCTCCTATCCATGACTGTAGTCTCATTCCTTTTATGTAAATCTTTTAAAGTGTCTATACAGCTTTTTCCATAAAGGTCTTGTAAATTTTGTATTAGAATTTATTTTTGTTCCATAATAAATTACACTTTTAAAATTGCATTTTAAAACATTAGTTATCATTATTATTTTCTTATTCTTATAAGTTGTAGTTTTCTGTAGACCATCATATAATTTGAGAATAAACATTATTTTATGCCTTTTTTCTATTTGTATTGTCTAATTGCTTGAGGTAAGACCTCCAAAAAGATACCAGATTTAAACCAAGATAGCAGCTCTTTTGCTGACTATAAAGGAAATTCTCATAATTCACCCTTAAGTATGATATTTACTTTGGATTTTTATAAATATCCCTTTTTAAAGTGAGGAAAATTTTTTTCTATTTCTAGTCTGCTAAGTTTTTTAAAGGCACTTTCTGGTGTTGAATTTCTCGTGTGTGTGTGTGTGTGTGTGTGTGTGTGTGTGTGTGTGTGTGAGAGAGAGAGAGAGAGAGAGAAAGAGAGAGAGAGAGAGAGAGAGATGAGAAGCATCAACTAATAGTTGTGTCACTTTAGCTGTTCATTGATTGCTTGTCATACGTGCCTTGAACAGAGGGCTCAAGTCAAACCAATGACCCCTTGCTCAAACTAGCAACCATTGGGCTCAAGCCAGAGACCCATGGAATCATGCCAGTGATTCCATGCTCAAGCTAGGGACCATGTGCTTAATTAAGCTGGGGACCTTGGGGTCTTGAACCTCGGACCTCAGTGTCCAAGATAGATGCTCTATCCACTGTGTCACCACTGGTCAGGTACTAGTCTTGAATACTTAAAGAGCTTTTTGTGTATCTATTCATAGGCTCTTATAATTTATCTCACTTTATATGTCACAATGATGAATAGTAAAAAGAAATGTCTAATTTAATTCAATGGCATCTCTTGGATAGACCAAATTTGGTTATGTGTGTTCTCTTTCTTTGTAATTTCTAAATTAGATTTGCTGAAATTTTGTTTCAGGACTTTGCATCTAGTTTCACATGTCTAGTGGTTTGTAATAGCTAGCGATTTTTCCTTCTTTATATTATATTGGCCTCATTTTGATATCAAAGCTGTCTTTTCCTCATTAAACGAGTGGGGAGGTCATTCTCCTCTTTGAATTCTCTGCAAGAGTTTGAATTGTCTGTTATTACTTGTCCTTGACATTTATTTAGAACTTGCTTTTGTAACCACTGGGACTGCGAATTCTTTATGGGATGGTTTTAAATTATAGATTTAATTTCTTTAAAGGCTAACAGAGAAGCCTTTTAAAGTCAATTTTGGTTGATTATACTTTTCTAGGAATCTTTCCATTTTATCTACATTTTAAAATTTATTGGCACGAAGTCATTAATAGCTTTCTTATTCCTAATATCGTTTATTTGAGACTTCTGTCATTTTCTTTTTGATTATTCTTACCCGAAGTTTATCAATTTTCTTAGACTTCACAAAGAGCCAACTTTTGGCTTTAAGTTCTCTATCTTATTCTCTTTTCCTATTTTACTAATTTCTTCTCTCATATTTTATTTCTTTATACATCGATCCTTTTTAGGCTTATTCTGTGGTTACTTTCTAATTTCTTAAATTGGGTATTTAGCTGGTAGTATTCCAATATTTCTTCTTTTCTAATTTAACCACTTAAGGCTACATATTTCTCTTCAAGTGTTGACTTAGCTATGTTCAATACGTTTTACTATGCTGCATTTTCATTGACATTCAGTTCTATGTGGGTTCTAATTTCCACTTTAATTTCTTTTTTGATCTTTGACTTAGACATGTGCTCATTTTCCAAACCATAAGATTCCTTGTGTTATCTTTTTGTTACTTATTTCCAACTGAATTCCTCTGTGGTTTGAGACTGTAGGGTATATGCTATGCTTCTGAGTTTTGTTGGACTTGCTTTCCGGCCTGGAAGACAAGGCTTTGTGTATGACGTGAAAACCATATGGGATGCACTTTATAATACACTATCTTGGCTCCTCCCACCAAAGATTTCTAAATGCAAAATAATGTGTATTTAACAGATGAGGAAACCAAGGCTCAGGGAAGTAAGTGGAGGAAGCAGGAATTAATTCAGGTTTGTTGAACTTTAAAACAGTTTTTCTACTCATAATAACATAGTTTCTCCTTTAAAACATAAGATATAATATTGTTCATATTAGGAAAATAGGAATTTAAGGGCTACCTGGGCATTTCCCTTTTTGCTCTTAGCATTAGCTCTTTATTAATTTGTCCAACTAGTCACTATCTCTTTTGAGGCTCCAGGTCTGTATCTTGTCCTTGAAAAGTCCGTGTTCCGGTTGGAAAGTGAAGAAAACCTGAGTTACCTTCTGTTAACTTGACTGTTGGCATTGTGGAATCATTTGTTCTTTCAGTGAAATATGAAAAAAAAAATCTTAGGGAACACGTGGAGGAAAATGTTGAATAAATAGAGTTGCTATTTCAGGGTGGATTGTTGTGGTGACGATGTTGTAATCACTGTTGTGTATTTTAGGACCCTACCCTTTCCAAGTCTCTTCCCCGGCCTCCTGGTCCCAGGCACCCCTCTGGTTTCCCTCCCCAGCTCACTCTCTGGGAGGTTTCACCTCGTTCCCTCGCCGTGGCTTCGGAGCGGGTGCTGGTTCCCCCAGAGCTGTGTCTCCAGCCCCACCCTCACGTCCACTTTCTGTCTTACCTGACCCGTGCCTCTCTCCTGAGGACACCATTGGCCCTTGGCCTTGGGAGTGTAGGCTGTGAAGGTCTCTGAGCGCAGAGGCTGCCTTCTCCTGCTCTCCCATGCCTCATTCAGATCCTTTTACACCTGGCCCTGTGCAGCCTCCCTCTCCCTCCTGCCCTTTGCTCTTCATGTCCAAGGTCAGGCAGCGGTCAAGCACTTTCTCACGTAATAGGTCTCTCAAGTCATCTTCCCCACCCACCTGGCAGGAAAGTTACTCCTACCACTACTTTGCAGATGAAGAAATTGGTGTAGGGAGGTGAACATTTTCTCAAGGTCTTGGCTGGGGATGTGAACTCAGGTCCACCTCCAAGTGGGTATTCTTCTCCTCACTCTGAGGTCTTGGAAGACTTATTTAGTAAAAGCAGGGAGATTCCATTGCTGCAGCTACTAAATAGTGACTCTGGGCAAATCACAGGCCTTCTGTGGACCATAGTTCTTCATCTGAAACGTGAGCAGACTCATCTGTCTATCTTCTCTTTTCATAAGATGTTGGACATTTCAGAGCAAAAAAAAAAAAAAAAGGCTCTTTTTAAAAAACACATGAATTTGGAAAGGCCGAGAGGCCAACTCTGAGCCTTACATTTGCTTGCTGTCCAAAGCAGGTGACCTCTGAGAGCCACGCCCCTTTGTGGGCACTGCTCTGGGTTTGCTGTCTGTGCAGACCTGGGCCTGGGAGGCAGTTCCTGGGAGTCAGAGAAAGCAGCAGCCGGTGCAAAGAATTGAGGTGGGGAGAAAATAGAGCATTGGGGAAAGAGCTTGACTTCTAATTCAAGGACGATGGGAAGGCAGTGAGGGCATTTTAAGCAATGATGGTGATGATGACAATAATAATTAGCTGACAGCTAATGTATGTTAAGTGCTAGGCACTTCTCCATGAACTCACAGTGCACACAACAACAACTGAAAGGCGTAAATACTATTATTATATTCGGTTTATAGATGAGGCCGCTAAGGTTCAGAGATGTTCAGGAACTTTCCCAACTTTGGCCCAGACTTCAAACCCAAACTGTCTGACCCCAGGGGTCACTGTCTTAACCATGACTTTCTCCTCAGTGGTCAGAGCTGAAGTGTTATCTTGCTTGCTTTTTCAGTTTGCCTTTTAAGAAGATAATTCTGTGCAGAGGGTGAGAATGGAGGCAGAGAACAGTCAGAGGCTACAATCTAGGTGGAAATGATGACAGCCTTAACCCAAGGGGGTGACTGTGCAGTTGGACACATGGGAGAGGCTTTGAGACTCTGGAATGAATGGTCTCTGGGGTCCTTCACCTAGCAGCGGTTGAATGGGGGCCTAAGATGCCCAGAGACGGCCAGGCCTTGACCGGGAGTGGGGGTCTGTAAGAGGGGAGAGTCAAAGGGTGACCTCACCACATAAGGAGAGATCTTCCTGAAAGTGAAAGTGCAGCCCACATCCCTGCCCAGGGCAGAGGAGTTGAGGGGTAATTACTGGAAGATTCTGGAACTTTCTAAGAGTCTCCCCTCAACTCCTACTGCTGATGGGAGTTGTGGGCCATGTGGAAAAGGGCCTCCTGTGGTTCCCACCCTGCTGGGACAGGCTCTCTTGGCTTTGATTCTTTGTTAATTACCCCGGAAGGTTAATTCTGTAGGTGCCAGTAATGACCAAGAGTTAATTTCTTTCTCTCTTCTGCCTGTCTGACTTCTTCAATTTTTTTTCCCCCTTTAATGGGCCATCCAAGCTTGTTGAATGTTTACCAAAGCAGGATAGTTAGAGATGTAAATAAATGAATTTACCTTGTCAAAAGGATCTGGAGATGGAATTAAGAGGAGAGGAGTAATTTACAGGTGAATAATTACTTGGAAACTTCAGCAGAGAGACTGCTGGGGTTCTCTAATTATTTATCTTCTCCTACTTCTCTCTTCTTTGAACTGCGGGCATGGGGGTGGATGTGGGGGGGGGTGGCATGAGGGGTGGGAGATGTTAGTTTGGATTTCCCCTCTCCATTATGAAATACCTTTTGGGGGAGGGCCTCGGCCAGGATGCAGGGTTGACCGGTCAAGCCCTTTACAATCTGCAGGGTATTTTCACACTCGTGATTTCATTTGGATGCTCTCCTGTGCTCTCTGAGGCGACTGGTGTTGCTTGCCCCGATTATGGATGGGAAAACTGAGGTTCCTCTGGGTAAGGTCATTCTCCACCAGCCACATAATGAATAAGTTGTGTATTGTGGGTCAGACTCGGGTTTCTGCTTCTTCTGGTCCCCCAGCCACCTCCCACCCTCTCCAGGTGGTTCTTGTTGGCTCCCCAACACCCCAGGCCCGGGCTGGCTGGGGTCCTCTGCATGAAGCCTGGACGCTCTGTTGCAAACAACCTGCTCCGTCCGCCCCGTGGACCTGTGGCCGCGCCCCTTCCTTACGCAGCTCATTTTCCATTTTAAGATTTCCTGTTTGAACTAAAGGGCAAAGATCCCAGCAGTATCAGCCTGGAGCCGGGCTTCTGTGTGTATAAAGGGGAGCCTCGGCCCCTGCCCTCTGTTTGTCCACTGGTCTTATCGACGGAGCCCAAGTCCCAAGTTCAGAGGTTCCAGTTCCTTCCCGATTTGCTGGGTAAAGTCCGGCCCTTCCGTGCGGGCGGCCAGGGCGGGTGGCCAGCGTGGAGCCAGCAGTCGTTTACAGGCGGGCAGTGCTTCCGTCCTGCCTGGCGAGCTGCTGGCTGCAGCACACAGACGGATGGACACTCGGACATGGGGACTCGATGTGCCTTCTCGCTTTTCCTCCCTCCTCCCTTGCTCCTCTGTCATGGTGCCCTGTTGGCCTGAGCAGCCATGTGTCCCTGGGAGTGAGGTCATGCTCCCTGCAGCTCCTTGCAGTATACTTCTTAATTTGGGGCCACTTCGTTTGGACACACACTCACACTCACACTCACACGCACACACATCCCTGCACAAGCACACGGGTCCCAGCTAACACCAGGGCTCTCCATGGCTGCACTTTCCCAGAACAGGCACTTAACTGGTGCCATTTTTATGGGGATAATAAGAACTATTGCTGGAAGAACAGCTTGCTGGTTCCAAGGTCCTTTCATCTCCTCGTCTCATCTGATCTGCAGGACAATCCGGAGCCATCCAGATAGTTATCGCCTGCGTTTTACAGACGAGCAATCGAGCAATCGGGGCTCAGAATCAATGGCTTCCTTCAATCAGCCCTTTATTAAGACAGAGTTCACAGGGAGCTTCTGTCTCCCAGGTGCTGGGGATTAGAGGGCACGTAGATGCAGAACCTCTTCAGGTTGCTCAGAAAGTCAGAGAACAAATTGCAAGGCAGGGTGCAGAATGCCCAGAGAGGCACTTCGGGGTGCTGAGGGAGCGGGGAGCCAGGGTGTGGGGTGGGGGCCTCAAGAAATGTTTTCACAAGGTTTTCAAGAGCCCTGCAAAGCACAAGGAGGCTTGGAGAAGGGTGGGACCCTCAATGGGATCTGCAGGGCATTTCCACCTACCAGAGTCTGAGCACAGGTGACACAGGAGGGCCCTGCTACCTAGAGTCCCACTGGCCTGTCCGTGTCCCCGCCGAACGTCATCCCCACAGGGGAGAGGCGTCATTTGTGCTGTGGGCTGCTTTATCTCCGGGGCCTAAAGTGGAGCCTGGCCAAGGCACTCAATCAATATTTGCTGCTGAATGAATAGATACACATGCACCCATTCTGCATACGTGCATCCTCAGAGCCATGGAAGCCACAAGCTAAAGGAAGCTTCTGGAATAGTAAGACACTTGGGAGCAGATCCAGAACCTGAGCTTGAGAGACCTGACTCGGAGTCTCACAGGCTGCTGCAAGAGCCCACGGGGCCAGGCAGTGGTCCCGTTCATATCTCCCAATTCTGTGTGACCTTACGTCCCGCACCGCAGGACTGTCTTGTTGGCTGACTCTGGGAAGCCCCTTTCCTGCTTTAACAACGCTTGGCAAGTAGGGGAATGGGCAGGAATTTCTCCGAGCTGAAGAGACGCCTTCTCTGTTCAGTCTGAGAAGACAGTCTGGTCTTCCTTTGCCAACCCTTGTGGCCAGGAAGATGCCTGGCCTGTGGTCACAGCCATTGGTCCTCTGGGCTCCTGCTCGCTCCCCACTGGCCTACTCTGCTGTCTGCTAGGACGGATGGGGGCGTGGCCTGCTCACTCTCCCCTGTGGCTCCTCCCCCTCCCGGCCCAGCCTCCCCATTCCCTACTCTGGAATGAGAGGTCTGGGACCAGAGGAGCCTGGGGACAATGGGGTGTCACTGGAGTGTCCTAGTCTATAGTTGTCCCAGAGCTCCGGGGCCTGTGCTGGGTCCTGAGCCAGGGCTGCCCAGCCTGTCCTGCCCTTCCTCCCTCTTCCCCTGAGGCTGCTGACCACGGTGTGGCCCGCAGAGGGTTTCTCTGCAGGCGCAGAGACTGCAGCGCTGACGGGGGAAATACTCCGAGCGCCCAGCAGGCGCTCAGCCTGCGAGCAGCATCCTCCTGGGGAGGCAGCAGCACTTACAGACTTCATGGGAGAAAAGATGCTCCATTGTCTGCCCCACCAGCCCACCGATTTCTCCCACCCCAGCTTCCTCCTGCTGTCATCATGCCCCCTCTCCCTCACTGCTGTGCTTTTCTGTCCCGTCCCACCTGGGGCGGGGGGGCACCTGGTATGTTGGAACTTGAAGTTAGAAAGACTAGAAACCTTAAATCCCAGCCCTGCTACAAACCAGCAGTGTGGCTCAGGATTCGGGTTTTTCACCTGGAAAATAATTATTCCTAGGCTTGTTAGGAAGATTGTGTGAGATAATAATGTATGTCAAGCTCTGGGCAGGTAGTGGCCGTGAACAATACTGTAGAATCTGCTCTGTGCTGGGCACTGTCCTGAGCATGCCACGGCCCTAGGAGGCAGGCACGATTTACTCCCATTTCACAGGTGGGTTAAGTTGCGGCCTGAGGTCAGAGCTGGGCTCGTGACTTTAGCAGTCGGCTCTTCGCCAGCTGCTCACTGCCTTGGGGAGGCGGGTGCTTCCCAGCACTGGTTGGGTTCCGAGAGGCTTTCTGCTGACTCGGGAGCTGCTCATGTCTGCCTTACCAAGACCCATCCTTGGTCGTCTTGGGGCCTTCATCCCCCCCACCCGTGACCCCCTGTTGTTCTCCCTTCCCTTTCCTCCCACCCATCTCCGTGTGGGACTGGGCTCTGTATTTTTGTTCTGCACCCGGGGATGGAAGCAGAGTCCCTTAGGCCCAGGTTTTGTTAAGAGGCATCAGCTGAGGTGGTGTCTGTTTTTGGAGTCCGCTATTTAAAACAAGGCTGGAGCATGGCTTCTGCGTGACTGGATTGAACGACACAACAAGGTGGCCGAGGCTGCCCCTCACAGAACTTACAGCAGGGCTTCCCCACTGTCCCCCAAGGCAGAGGCGGCCAGGGCAAAGGGGTCTCAGCCATGGCACCTGGAGGCCTCAGAGGCCAGGCTGGAAGGGACCTGGGAAACAGGTTCAGAGATCGGGAAGGGCTGCACCCATTTCAGAGAGAGGAAGGGTGAGGGCCAGCACCCAAACCCAGTGCTTCTGATTCTGACCGGGGACTTTCTTTGACTCTTTCTTCCTTTTGCATCTTATCTCTATTTTTAAAACTTCAGGAGAGGGAAGGAGGCCCTTGGTGGCCCATGGTGGCTAAAAATCCCACAGCTGAGAAAGAAGGCCCTTGAAGGAAGCCTGTGGCTTATCTCGAGGAGCAGGAGAGAAGACAAAGTGACTCGCCCAGGGGCACACGGTCTGTTCTGCCTCCAGGAAGGCAGCACCACCTCCCACCAGCCAGCTGAGTGGTCCTTCCGGGCACAGAGTTTGAAAGAACAAAGTGGAAGTAGCAAAATGAGAAGCGTTTGTTCTGGGAACCCAGAGCCCTGAGTTTGCAGCTGGGCCCTGGCACGGAGTTGCTGTGTCGTGTGCAGCGGGCTTCTCCCCGTCTGGACTCACGTGTTCCAGCTGCACAAAGACGTGCTCTCTCCTGACCACACCCCTCCAGCCAGGACAGGTGGACCCAGGCTCAGCCAACCCTTCCCGTGTCCTTGCATCAGGTCTCAGAGAGTGGGGCTGGTTTTGGGCTGGGGGAGAGAAGCTCTCTGTTTTCCCCTTCTTCAATCACTCACTTCTCCCACGGGTCCTGTCAGAGAGTCAACCTGGAATGCTGAAGTTGCTGGTTCAAAACCCCGGGCTTGCCTGGTCAAGGCACATATGAGACGCGATCAGCAGCCATGGGAGCTGGCTCCCTCTGATCTCCTCACAGGCGAGGGGACAGTTTTTCTCCTCCAACTTGGAAAATGGAAAGGAAGGCAGGGGGCAGGGATGGGGAGACCTTTACCTAGGACAGAGTTGAGATAAGAAGCAGGGACTTCAATTCTAAGACACATGCTCAATTCAATAATACCAGATTTTCTGTGGGGGTGGAGTGGAGAAAGACACATGTCAGTGTGCACATCCATGGTACGTGGCCCTTGGATGGTCATCAGAAATGACCAAATGTGAAAAAACCCCAGGTGTGTTTTAGAAGGGAGGAAATATGATATTTACTTAGAAATGAAAATTGATTGCCTTTAACTTATGATAAGATAATTATGCTTCTCTGAGTCATTGTCATGCATTTGTGTTCATAAACCTCCCTCATTAAGTAGTAAGGCTACGCATTTTATCTTAATTCATTTTTTATGGGGCTGTGAATTCCTGCATTTATCTACCTTTGCTTTCCTGTGTAGACACAAGGCTGCCTGGCCTCCCAGAGGTGAGATAACTTATTAGCTGGCAACCATTTTCCTGGAACCCAGCCTAGGGCTGAAGTGGGCTCTAATTTCTCTTCTTACTGCCTGACCATAACCCTGGATGATTCACTTGCATGGTGAAGTTAATGTGTTACATCCCTCACGGAGCTGTGGGAAGGATTCAGTGAGATACTGCTACAGCTCCCCCGTGAAGGAGACGCTGGCGTTGTCCAAGCCCAAGCATGGTGTTAGCCATTCCTCCATACTGTTCTTGTCACCGTGAATGGCCCTGCAAACCTGAACTGGTGTTGGCTTGACAGTGTGATCTCCTGAGAAGGGAAAGGGAAGGTCTCTGGAAAATGGAACTAGTTCAGATGGAGGCTCTGAGATCTCCTGCCTGGACCCGTCTTTCCATGATAGCTCACTGGGTGTCTGACCTTGAACATGCAACTTTGTAATTCTTTAAGCCTCAGTCTTCTCATCTGCAAAATGGGGCTAATAATGGAGTGGTTGGGGGGATTCAGTGAGAATATCCAGTGCATGTATAAAGTTTAATGCAGTAAATAAGAGCTGTGATGATTATTATTATTGTTTATTGAAAAATTATTTATTGATTTTAGAGAGAGAGAAAGGGAGAGAGAGAGAGAGAGAGAGAGAGAGAGAGACATAATTTCTTCACTTTAGTTGTTCATTGGTTGCTTCTCATATGTGCCTTGACTAGGCAAGCCCAGGGTTTCAAACCAACAACTTCAGCATTCCAGGTTGATGCTCTGTCCATTGTGCCACCACAGGTCATGCAGAGTTGTGATTATTCTTATTTAAAAATAAAAATATAAGCCAGCCCCTGTACTAGATACTTACCATGCATTAGTAGGGTCGGTGTTATTTGTTTCACATTGCAGATGGAGAAGCAGAGTCTTGGAAAGGTTTGGAGCTCCCTCTTGGTAAATGCTAGAATGAGGTTTGGCTCCCTCCATTTTCCTCTGCTGCTTTCCTGACCCCACAGGGGCTAAGTGATTCTCCTTGTGATTGAGCCTGGCGCCCTCTCATTCACAGCTAAACTGGGCTCCAAGGCTCCTTTGAAAGGTTCTCAGCAAAAGAGTCCTTCTGCCTCAGAGGCTCTTGGGGTTGATTTTGACAGCTATTGACACAGAACAGGTCAGGTGGGAAGGACTCGCAGCCTCCCTCTGGTACCTCTCCCATTCCTCCGGTCAGACACAGAAGCCACTCCAAGCCGCTGGGCTCCAGCTCCCCTGCAGCTGACTTCGGTAGGTTCCCTTGGGAAGTTTGAGATCAGCTGTCCTGGGTCAGTCCTGTGGGGGGAAGCCTGGGACAGGATGGAAGCGCAGTGACTGCTAGAGTTCTCACAGCGCTGTCTGTCTCTCCCTGGGCAGAGCTCACCTGGGAGTCTGAAAAAACCCATTCTGGCAGAACCCCCTACACTCCAGGGGTCTAGAGGGGGCGGACCAGGCACCATTGCTTGTACCCACTGTATATTACCAGCACCAAGATGCTGTGTGTTCATTAGCTCAATCATTCTTCATGAAAACCCCACCTTGCAGGTGTTATTAGTCCATTTTATAGTTGGGGATGTCATGTATAAAAGCATGTAAAAGATCATAGGTGCTGGGTTGAAATCTGGGCTCTTTCACCAACTAGCTGTTGACTATAACTATCTGAGCCTCAGCTTACTCTTCTGTAAAATGGGAATGTCTGTAGTATCCAACTTCATGGGTGATCAGGAGGATTCACGTAGATACTGACTGGTGCTCCGTAAAGGGTAGCAGAAGGTTGCTGCCGTTGGAGAAATATGACCAGAAAGGGGAAGTCCCACACGCCAGGGCACTTGGCCAGGAAGAAGTAGAAGTGAGTCTGTCTGGAATCCAGATATGCTTGAGTCTAAAGCCTCTGCTCTTATCAACGACATCACATTTTCTCCTTTCACTGAGTTTCCCGACTCAGACCAGTTCCAGGCAGAGCCCAAAGCCAGCTGGAAGGCGGTTAAGGAGTGAAGAAGGCAGCAGCAGTGGCCCCGTGGGGATACCAGTCAACGTGGACCCATCGAGGACCTCATGGCTAGTGCTTGTCCAAGGAGAAACTGTTCACAAATCATCACAGGCTAACTGTTGTGGCCCCTGTAGTGCAGACACTTAGGGAAAGTGTGCCTGGCTCCTACCGTTACCAAGAGAATTGTGTTGCACATTTGCTGCTTTTGTAGATTCTTTTAGGGAATGTCTTTCCTTCCAGAGGGACAGAAACAAAGACCATGCAATCCAGGCTGGAAGACTGCACCATAGCCAGCACATGAATTGGGGATAGAGAGGGAGAGAAATATTTGGGATAGAACCCAGATAGAATCTGAACAGAACGAAGCATGCCCATGAGTGAGCAGGCATGGCTGTTCTCACCGGACTGTATGATGGCTCAGCTAGCTGGGAAGCTTGTGTAAGGTCCACAGGAAGAAGTGTGAGAGTGGCTATTTCAACCCTCCCGGTCTTATTTTCGTGTCTTCAACATACTAGTCCTTTTCTACCCCATGCCCTTTGCACATGCTGGCCCCTCTGCCCGGAACTTCTCCTGTTCCAGGCAAGCTTCTATGGTCTAAGGCAGTGGTCCCCAACCTCCGGGCCATGGACCGCTACCGGTCCATGGGCCATTTGGTACTGGTCCGCAGGGAAAGAATAAATAACTTACATTATTTCCGTTTTATTTATATTTAAGTCTGAACGATGTTTTATTTTTTTAAAAATGACCAGATTCCCTCTGTTACATCCGTCTAAGACTCACTCTTGACGCTTGTCTTGGTCACGTGATATATTTATCCGTCCCACCCTAAAGGCCAGTCTGTGAAAATATTTTCTGACATTAAATCAGTCTGTGGCCCAAAAAAGGTTGGGGACCACTGGTCTAAGGGATTCTTTCTTAAGCTCCATTTTGTTTCATGGTCTCAGCACATGTGCATTTATTTATTTACTTTTTGGCAGATTTCTCCAGTAAAATATAAGTGCCAAGAGAGAACATTGTCCATCTTATTTGTTGCTGTAGACTCAGCACCTAGAGCTTTTCCTGGCATTTAGTAAGTGTTCAACATTTTCTCAACGAAAATATGAGAGCTGAGAATCTGACCCAGAGGTCAGGCTTGATCTGCCATTCCACAAAGCTTATTTAAAAAAAAAAGTAACAGCTTTATTAAGCTATAATTCACATAGCACACAATTCAACCACATTGAAAATGTACAATTCAATGGTTTTTACTATATTCACAATGTTGCACATTTTCATTACCTGGAAAAGAAACCCTATAGCCATTAGCAGTCATTCCCCATTCCCTTGTGCCCCAGATCCTGGCAACCCTGATCTACATTCTCTATGAATTTGCCTATTCTGGACCTTTTATATATCAATAAATGAAATCTTAATGTATATGGTCTTTTGTGACTGGCTCCTTGCACTTAGACTAATGTTTTCAAGCTTCATCCCTGTTGTATCGAAGCTCTATTCCTTTTTCGTTGCTGAATAATATTCCATTGTGTGGATATCCTGCCTTTTGTCGATCCATTCACAAGTTAACGGTCATTTAGATTGTTCCTACTTTTGGCTCTGAAGAATGTTGCTGCTATGAACATTTGTGTACAAATTTCTGTGTGGACACATGTTTTCATTTCTTTTGGGTCTAAACCTTCACCTTGCTATCTGACTCTTTTGCTGGTGGGCTTCAGAGGCTTCTCATTTGAATGGGCGGAGCCTGGCCTCCTGGGAGGAGGAGCTAATCTGCCTTTCCTCCCTTTCCCCCTGTACCGTCGCAGGCTCTGCCCTGCTAGGACTCCAAGAATGCTGGGGGCTTGGGGATCTGCCTCCTTTCTATCCAGGTGGCCAGGCAGCCATGCCATCCTCCTAGCCTGGAGTCACCAGCTTTGGTAGCACCTCACCTTTCATCTTTATAGAGGGAGAACAAAGATCGAAACACCTTGTCCCCAGACAAAAACAGACACAGCATTTTAATGATTAACATCATAATAATGTTATTGGCCTGTGCAGGCCTCCTGCTGTAAATGGGTGGTAACACCTGGCTACTGCTGGTCTCCCTCCTGCTCTAAGCCCCAGGGTGAAGAATAATTTCATAAAGACTCAGTGCTTCCTCGGGTAAGTCCTCTGTGTCCCCCCAGCTGTCATGGAGAGCCTGCCTGGCTTGTTCTGGGCAGTTCTAAAACTAACCTCCATAGCCAAGGAGCCTCTTACCTGCCCCAGGTGCTCTGCTGGGCACTTTTCACCTGTTAACTGATTTTTATCCTCTCAGCCGCCCAACAGAGCAGCTGCTAGAGTCCAATTTACAGATAGGGAAACCAAACCCAAGCTTTAGTTTCTTATCCCCACCTGCTATTCCAAGGAATCTAAAAATACCAAACCAAAACACCTGGAAATAAAAGATGATGCAACAGAGCCCGTATCTTTTTTGGTCTCTTCTTTTTGGGGCTAATTTCCTTTCATCTTACTTTTCCTGGTGGAATCTTTCCTCCTCTTAATTCCTCCTCCTTTCCCTTTCTGGAGTGGACACAGGGGGGACTTAATAGCACGGTTGAACCGAATAGCACGGCTTGCTAGTCAACCATTCATTCAGGTGCCAACTCAGTTGTTCATCCAGTCATTCACTCCTTGCTCACTTACTGAGCCCCTTTTATGCCCAGTGCCAGGCTCCATGGCACACACTGTGGAGACAAAGGTAACTATGGTCTTGTCTGAGCCTCCGAAGTCCTCATTGTCCGGTGAAGGCAGAGATGCCAGCAAGCAGTTTCTGGTTAACATGAAGAGCATTCCTGTAGAGGGATTTGCACTGCACTATGAGAACACAAGGAATAAAAACCAACCTGGCTAAATCATGGAAGACCTCCCTGAAGAGGTGTCACCAAAGTTGGGAACTGAGGGATAAATAGGAGTTTTATGTTTTTTCCTTTTTAAAAAAATTTTATTTAGAAAATTAAATTTAACAGGGTGACATTGATCAATAAGAGTACATAAGTCTTAGGAAAACATTTCTATAGCATTTGAACTGTTGGTTATGTTATATATTCATCACCCAAAGGCAAATAATTTTCTGTCGCTTTATATTTGTCCCTCTTTACACCTTTCCCAATAGGAGTTTATTTCTCGTTTACTCCTGGACAGACCATGTTAGCGGTGTTGGCTTCTCTGCTTATAGTTTCCTTCATTTAAACAGACATACTTTCTATCACATACCTGGCCTTTTCTTCCAACAGCTGTTGAGATCAGGGATAGACCGTGGACCCCAGGAAAGCTGAATCTTGGGTAGACTGGTGACCACTGACAGAGGCTTGGCTTGGCAAGACGAGCTCAGGCAATCAGATTTGTTTTTCAGGCAGTTAGACCTGGGGACAGACAGATGGAGCTAGTTGGGGCTGATGCTGCACTTGCAAAGTTACAAGGCATAGTTGAGGTTTGGACGCCAGGGCGACTGTGGGTGATTAAAGCGATAGCATCAGTAAAGCGACAAGGGAGCAGAGGAAACCAGGGGGAAAGGGAGACCAGGGCAGGTAGGCAGAGAGAAGCAGAGCCGTCACGAGGACAGGAGAGACCACCGCACAGCCTCGTGACACGGTCCCCCTCTTAAAAAGAGCTTGGGTCACTGTTGGGTCTTGAAACGTTCGAGTCTTGCTGTAATAAAAATCTATTCCAAAAATGTTTTCAGGCAGAGCAGAGCATTTCCAGTTGGAGGAGGGGAAGAGGTCATGGTAGAACATTCTAGAAAGGGCCTAGCTCTGAGGAGGTGCAATGTTCTGCCTAGTTGGGCCGAGAGACAGTGACGGGATTGGTGAGTTCTGGAGCCTGACTGGGAGAGTTTAAAAAGAGTCCTTCACGGTTTGTGGACGTGAAATTGCAGTAATAATCAGTAAGTCAGTCTGCAAATTAGGACGCAAAAAGACAGGCCTTTGTCAGGAACAAAGCCATCCATTCTCCTTTACTCCTGGCATCTCTTCCTAGGTAGTTCTCTTCCTCGGCACTTATATCTCAGCTGAACTGTTAGCATAGGCAGAGCTAGAGGAAACACTTCTTGATTTTCCACCTTTCCAGCCCCCTCTTGCCAACATTCTTTCTGTTACCAGGAACCAAGAGATTCCATAGTTCCTTTGTCATTGAACTCGAGTGTTTCCCCTTCCCACCGC